>NW_027017064.1:0-332865 GCF_036013445.1 Caloenas nicobarica
GGCCCTGTCGGGCCCTGTCGGGCTCTGTCGGGCCCTGTCGGGCTCTACTGGGCCCTGTCGGGCTCTGTCGGGATCTACTGGGCTCTGTCGGGCCCTGTCGGGCTCTGTCGGGCTCTGTCGGGCCCTGTCGGGCTCTGTCGGGCTCTGTCGGGCTCTGTCGGGCTCTACTGGGCTCTGTCGGGCTCTGTCGGGCTCTGTCGGGCTCTGTCGGGTTCTACTGGGCCCTGTCGCGCTCTGTCGGGCCCTGTCGGGCCCTGTCGGGCTCTGTCGGGCTCTGTCGGGCTCTGTCGGGCCTTGTCGGGCCCTGTCGGGCTCTGTCGGGCTCTGTCGGGCTCTACTGGGCTCTGTCGGGCTCTACTGGGCTCTACTGGGCCCTGTCGGGCTCTGTCGGGCTCTGTCGGGCCCTGTCGGGCTCTACTGGGCTCTGTCGGGCCCTGTCGGGCCCTGTCGGGCTCTGTCAGGCTCTGTCGGGCCCTGTCGGGCTCTGTCGGGCTCTGTCGGGCTCTGTCGGGCTCTACTGGGCTCTGTCGGGCTCTGTCGGGCTCTGTCGGGCTCTACTGGGCCCTGTCGGGCCCTGTCGGGCTCTTTCGGGCTCTGTCGGGCTCTGTCGGGCTCAACTGGTCTCTGTCGGGCTCTGTTGGGTTCTGTCGGGCTCTGTCGGGCTCTGTCGGGCTCTGTCGGGCTCTACTGGGCTCTACTGGGCTCTGTCGGCTCTGTCGGGCTCTACTTCGCCCTGTCGGGCTCTGTCGGGCTCTGTCGGGCCCTGTCGGGCTCTGTCGGGCTCTACTGGGCCCTGTCGGGCCCTGTCGGGCTCTGTCGGGCTCTGTCGGGCTCTGTCGGGCTCAACTGGTCTCTGCCGGGCTCTGTCGGGTTCTGTCGGGCTCTGTCGGGCTCTGTCGGGCTCTGTCGGGCTCTACTGGGCTCTTCTGGGCTCTGTCTGGCTCTGTCGGGCTCTACTGGGCCCTGTCGGGCTCTGTCGGGCCCTGTCGGGCCCTGTCGGGCCCTGTCGGGCTCTGTCGGGCTCTGTCGGGCTCCTCTGGGCCCTGTCGGGCCCTGTCGGGCTCTGTCGGGCTCTTTCGGGCTCTGTCGGGCTCTACTGCGCCCTGTCGGGCCCTGTCGGGCCCTGTTGGGCTCTGTCGGGCTCTGTCGGGCTCTGTCGGGCCCTGTCGGGCTCTGTCGGGCCCTGTCGGGCTCTTTCGGGCCCTGTCGGGCCCTGTCGGGCTCTGTCGGGCTCTGTCGGGCCCTGTCGGGCTCTGTCGGGCTCTGTCGGGCTCTGTCGGGCCCTGTCGGGCTCTGTCGGGCTCTGTCGGGCCCTGTCGGGCCCTGTCGGGCTCTGTCGGGCTCTGTCGGGCTCTACTGGGCTCTACTGGGCTCTGTCGGGCTCTGTCGGGCTCTGTCGGGCTCTGTCGGGCTCTACTGGGCCCTGTCGGGCTCTGTCGGGCTCTGTCGGGCTCTCTCGGGCTCTACTGGGCTCTGTCGGGACCAGTCGGGCCCTGTCGGGCTCTGTCGGGCTCTGTCGGGCCCTGTCGGGCCCTGTCGGTCTCTGTCGGGCTCTGTTGGGCTCTACTGGGCTCTGTCGGGCTCTGTCGGGCTCTGTCGGGCTCTGTCGGGCTCTACTGGGCCCTGTCGGGCTCTGTCGGGCTCTGTCGGGCTCTGTCAGGCCCTGTCGGGCCCTGTCGGGCTCTGTCGGGTTCTACTGGGCTCTGTCGGGATCAGTCGGGCTCTGTCGGGCTCTGTCGGGCTCTACTGGGCCCTGTCGGGCTCTGTCGGGCTCTGTGGGGCTCTGTCGGGCTCTGTCGGGCTCTGTCGGGCTCTGTCGGGCCCTGTCGGGCTCTGTCGGGCCCTGTCGGGCCCTGTCGGCCTCTGTCGGGCTCTGTCGGGCTCTACTGGGCTCTGTCAGGCTCTGTCGGGCTCTACTGGGCTCTACTGGGCCCTGTCGGGACCTGTCGGGCCCTGTCGGGCTCTGTCGGGCTCTGTCGGGCTCTGTCGGGCTCTACTGGGCTCTACTGGGCTCTGTCGGGCTCTGCTGGGCCCTGTCGGGCTCTGTCGGGCTCTGTCGGGCTCTGTCGGGACCTGTCGGGCTCTGTCGGGCTCTGTCGTGCCCTGTCGGGCTCTGTCGGGCTCTGTCGGGCCCTGTCGGGCTCTATCGGGCCCTGTCGGGCTCTGTCGGGCCCTGTCGGGCTCTATAGGGCCCTGTCGGGCTCTGTCGGGCTCTGTCGGGCCCTGTCGGGCTCTGTCGGGCTCTGTCGGGCTCTGTCGGGCTCTACTGGGCCCTGTCGGGCTCAGTCGGGCTCTGTCAGGCCCTGTCGGGCCCTGTCGGGCTCTGTCAGGCTCTGTCGGGCTCTGTCGGGCTCTACTGGGCCCTGTCGGGCTCTGTCGGGCTCTGTCGGGCCCTGTCGGGCTCTGTCGGGCTCTGTCAGGCTCTGTCGGGCTCTGTCGGGCTCTACTGGGCCCTGTCGGGCTCTGTCGGGCTCTGTCGGGCTCTGTCGGGCTCTACTGGGCTCTGTCGGGCCCTGTCGGGCTCTGTCGGGCTCTGTCGGGCTCTACTGGGCCCTGTCGGGCCCTGTCGGGCTCTGTCGGGCTCTGTCGGGCTCTGTCGGGCTCTACTGGGCCCTGTCGGGCCCTGTCGGGCTCTGTCGTGCTCTGTCGGGCTCTGTCGGGCTCTACTGGGCTCTACTGGGCTCTGTCGTGCTCTGTCGGGTTCTGTCGGGCTCTGTCGGGCTCTGTCGGGCTCTGTCGGGCCCTGTCGGGCTCTGTCGGGCTCTGTCGTGCCCTGTCGGGCCCTGTCGGGGTCTGTCGGGCCCTGTCGGGCTCTGTCGGGCCCTGTCGGGCCCTGTCGGGCTCTGTCGGGCTCTGTCGGGCCCTGTCGGGCTCTGTCGGGCTCTGTCGGGCTCTGTCGGGCTCTACTGGGCCCTGTCGGGCCCTGTCGGGCCCTGTCGGGCTCTGTCGGGCTCTGTCGGGCTCTGTCGGGCTCTACTGGGCTCTGTCAGGCTCTGTCGGGCTCTACTGGGCCCTGTCGGGCTCTGTCGGGCCCTGTCGGGCTCTGTCGGGCTCTGTCGGGCCCTGTCGGGCTCTGTCGGGCTCTGTCGGGCTCTGTCGGGCTCTACTGGGCCCTGTCGGGCTCTGTCGGGCTCTGTCGGGCTCTGTCGGGCCCTGTCGGGCCCTGTCGGGCTCTGTCGGGCTCTGTCGGGCTCTACTGGGCTCTGTCGGGCTCTGTCGGGCTCTGTCGGGCTCTGTCGGGCTCTACTGGGCCCTGTCGGGCTCTGTCGGGCTCTGTGGGGCTCTGTCGGGCTCTGTCGGGCTCTGTCGGGCCCTGTCTGGCTCTGTCGGGCCCTGTCGGGCCCTGTCGGGCTCTGTCGGGCTCTGTCGGGCTCTGTCGGGCTCTTTCGGGCTCTACTGGGCCCTGTCGGGCTCTGTCGGGCTCTGTCGGGCCCTGTCGGGCTCTGTCGGGTTCTGTCGGGCCCTGTCGGGCTCTGTCGGGCTCTACTGGGCCCTGTCGGGCCCTGTCGGGCCCTGTCGGGCTCTGTCGGGCTCTGTCGGGCTCTGTCGGGCTCTACTGGGCTCTACTGGGCTCTGTCGGGCTCTACTGGGCCCTGTCGGGCCCTGTCGGGCTCTGTCGGGCTCTGTCGGGCTCTGTCGGGCCCTGTCGGGCTCTGTCGGGCTCTGTCGTGCCCTGTCGGGCCCTGTCGGGCTCTGTCGGGCCCTGTCGGGCTCTATCGGGCCCTGTCGGGCTCTGTCGGGCCCTGTCGGGCTCTATCGGGCCCTGTCGGGCTCTGTCGGGCTCTGTCGGGCCCTGTCGGGCTCTGTCGGGCTCTGTCGGTCCCTGTCGGGCTCTGTCGGGCTCTGTCGGGCTCTCTCGGGCTCTGTCGGGCTCTACTGGGCCCTGTCGGGCTCAGTCGGGCTCTGTCGGGCCCTGTCGGGCCCTGTCGGGCTCTGTCAGGCTCTGTCGGGCTCTGTCGGGCTCTACTGGGCCCTGTCGGGCTCTGTCGGGCTCTGTCGGGCTCTGTCGGGCCC
Source organism: Caloenas nicobarica (assembly GCF_036013445.1). Taxonomy (NCBI): domain Eukaryota; kingdom Metazoa; phylum Chordata; class Aves; order Columbiformes; family Columbidae; genus Caloenas; species Caloenas nicobarica. Next base: position 4,015 of record NW_027017064.1, read on the forward strand.
TGTCGGGCTCTGTCGGGCTCTGTCGGGCTCTGTCGGGCTCTACTGGGCTCTGTCGGGCCCTGTCGGGCTCTGTCGGGCTCTGTCGGGCTCTGTCGGGCCCTGTCGGGCCCTGTCGGGCTCTGTCGGGCTCTGTCGGGCTCTACTGGGCTCTGTCGGGCTCTACTGGGCTCTACTGGGCCCTGTCGGGCTCTGTCGGGCTCTGTCGGGCTCTGTCGGGCTCTACTGGGCTCTGTCGGGCTCTGTCGGGCCCTGTCGGGCCCTGTCGGGCCCTGTCGGGCTCTGTCGGGCCCTGTCGGGCTCTACTGGGCCCTGTCGGGCTCTGTCGGGATCTACTGGGCTCTGTCGGGCCCTGTCGGGCTCTGTCGGGCTCTGTCGGGCCCTGTCGGGCTCTGTCGGGCTCTGTCGGGCTCTCTCGGGCTCTACTGGGCTCTGTCGGGCTCTGTCGGGCTCTGTCGGGCTCTGTCGGGTTCTACTGGGCCCTGTCGCGCTCTGTCGGGCCCTGTCGGGCCCTGTCGGGCTCTGTCGGGCTCTGTCGGGCTCTGTCGGGCCCTGTCGGGCCCTGTCGGGCTCTGTCGGGCTCTGTCGGGCTCTACTGGGCTCTGTCGGGCTCTACTGGGCTCTACTGGGCCCTGTCGGGCTCTGTCGGGCTCTGTCGGGCCCTGTCGGGCTCTACTGGGCTCTGTCGGGCCCTGTCGGGCCCTGTCGGGCTCTGTCAGGCTCTGTCGGGCCCTGTCGGGCTCTGTCGGGCTCTGTCGGGCTCTGTCGGGCTCTACTGGGCTCTGTCGGGCTCTGTCGGGCTCTGTCGGGCTCTACTGGGCCCTGTCGGGCCCTGTCGGGCTCTTTCGGGCTCTGTCGGGCTCTGTCGGGCTCAACTGGTCTCTGTCGGGCTCTGTTGGGTTCTGTCGGGCTCTGTCGGCTCTGTCGGGCTCTGTCGGGCTCTACTGGGCTCTACTGGGCTCTGTCGGCTCTGTCGGGCTCTACTTCGCCCTGTCGGGCTCTGTCGGGCTCTGTCGGGCCCTGTCGGGCTCTGTCGGGCTCTACTGGGCCCTGTCGGGCCCTGTCGGGCTCTGTCGGGCTCTGTCGGGCTCTGTCGGGCTCAACTGGTCTCTGCCGGGCTCTGTCGGGTTCTGTCGGGCTCTGTCGGGCTCTGTCGGGCTCTGTCGGGCTCTACTGGGCTCTTCTGGGCTCTGTCTGGCTCTGTCGGGCTCTACTGGGCCCTGTCGGGCTCTGTCGGGCCCTGTCGGGCCCTGTCGGGCCCTGTCGGGCCCTGTCGGGCTCTACTGGGCTCTGTCGGGCTCCTCTGGGCCCTGTCGGGCCCTGTCGGGCTCTGTCGGGCTCTTTCGGGCTCTGTCGGGCTCTACTGCGCCCTGTCGGGCCCTGTCGGGCCCTGTTGGGCTCTGTCGGGCTCTGTCGGGCTCTGTCGGGCCCTGTCGGGCTCTGTCGGGCCCTGTCGGGCTCTTTCGGGCCCTGTCGGGCCCTGTCGGGCTCTGTCGGGCTCTGTCGGGCCCTGTCGGGCTCTGTCGGGCTCTGTCGGGCTCTGTCGGGCCCTGTCGGGCTCTGTCGGGCTCTGTCGGGCCCTGTCGGGCCCTGTCGGGCTCTGTCGGGCTCTGTCGGGCCCTGTCGGGCTCTGTCGGGCTCTGTCGGGCTCTACTGGGCCCTGTCGGGCGCTGTCGGGCCCTGTCGGGGTCTGTCGGGCTCTGTCGGGCTCTGTCGGGCTCTACTGGGCTCTGTCGGGCCCTGTCGGGCTCTGTCGGGCTCTGTCGGGCTCTGTCGGGCTCTACTGGGCCCTGTCGGGTTCTGTCGGGCTCTGTCGGGCTCTGTCGGGCTCTACTGGGCCCTGTCGGGCCGTGTCGGGCTCTGTCGGGCTCTGTCGGGCTCTGTCGGGCCCTGTCGGGCTCTGTCGGGCTCTGTCGGGCTCTGTCGGGCCCTCTCGGGCTCTGTCGGGCTCTACTGGGCCCTGTCGGGCCCTGTCGGGCTCTGTCGGGCTCTGTCGGGTTCTGTCGGGCCCTGTCGGGCTCTGTCGGGCTCTGTCGGGCTCTGTCGGACCCCGTCGGGCTCTGTCGGGCTCTGTCGGGCTCTGTCGGGCTCTGACGGGTTCTGTCGGGCTCTGTCGGGCTCTGTCGGGCTCTACTGGGCCCTGTCGGGCCCTGTCGGGCTCTGTCGGGCTCTGTCGGGCCCTGTCGGGCTCTGTCGGGCTCTGTCGGGCTCTGTCGGGCTCTACTGGGCCCTGTCGGGCCCTGTCGGGGTCTGTCGGGCTCTGTCGGGCTCTGTCGGGCTCTGTCGGGCTCTACTGGGCTCTGTCGGGCCCTGTCGGGCCCTGTCGGGCTCTGTCGGGCCCTGTCGGGCTCTACTGGGCTCTGTCGGGCTCTACTGGGCTCTACTGGGCCCTGTCGGGCTCTGTCGGGCTCTGTCGGGCCCTTTCGGGCTCTACTGGGCTCTGTCGGGCCCTGTCGGGCCCTGTCGGGCTCTGTCAGGCTCTGTCGGGCCCTGTCGGGCTCTGTCGGGCTCTGTCGGGCTCTGTCGGGCTCAACTGGTCTCTGTCGGGCTCTGTCGGGTTCTGTCGGGCTCTGTCGGGCTCTGTCGGGCTCTGTCGGGCTCTACTGGGCTCTACTGGGCTCTGTCGGCTCTGTCGGGCTCTACTTCGCCCTGTCGGGCTCTGTCGGGCTCTGTCGGGCCCTGTCGGGCTCTGTCGGGCTCTACTGGGCCCTGTCGGGCCCTGTCGGGCTCTGTCGGGCTCTGTCGGGCTCTGTCGGGCTCAACTGGTCTCTGCCGGGCTCTGTCGGGTTCTGTCGGGCTCTGTCGGGCTCTGTCGGGCTCTGTCGGGCTCTACTGGGCTCTTCTGGGCTCTGTCTGGCTCTGTCGGGCTCTACTGGGCCCTGTCGGGCTCTGTCGGGCCCTGTCGGGCCCTGTCGGGCCCTGTCGGGCTCTGTCGGGCTCTGTCGGGCTCTGTCGGGCTCTTCTGGGCCCTGTCGGGCCCTGTCGGGCTCTGTCGGGCTCTGTCGGGCTCTGTCGGGCTCTACTGCGCCCTGTCGGGCCCTGTCGGGCCCTGTTGGGCTCTGTCGGGCTCTGTCGGGCTCTGTCGGGCCCTGTCGGGCTCTGTCGGGCCCTGTCGGGCCCTGTCGGGCTCTGTCGGGCTCTGTCGGGCCCTGTCGGGCTCTGTCGGGCTCTGTCGGGCCCTGTCGGGCTCTGTCGGGCTCTGTCGGGCCCTGTCGGGCCCTGTCGGGCTCTGTCGGGCTCTGTCGGGCCCTGTCGGGCTCTGTCGGGGCTCTGTCGGGCTCTACTGGGCCCTGTCGGGCGCTGTCGGGCCCTGTCGGGGTCTGTCGGGCTCTGTCGGGCTCTGTCGGGCTCTACTGGGCTCTGTCGGGCCCTGTCGGGCTCTGTCGGGCTCTGTCGGGCTCTGTCGGGCTCTACTGGGCCCTGTCGGGTTCTGTCGGCTCTGTCGGGCTCTGTCGGGCTCTACTGGGCCCTGTCGGGCCGTGTCGGGCTCTGTCGGGCTCTGTCGGGCTCTGTCGGGCCCTGTCGGGCTCTGTCGGGCTCTGTCGGGCTCTGTCGGGCCCTCTCGGGCTCTGTCGGGCTCTACTGGGCCCTGTCGGGCCCTGTCGGGCTCTGTCGGGCTCTGTCGGGCTCTGTCGGGCCCTGTCGGGCTCTGTCGGGCTCTGTCGGGCTCTGTCGGACCCCGTCGGGCTCTGTCGGTCTCTGTCGGGCTCTGTCGGGCTCTGACGGGTTCTGTCGGGCTCTGTCGGGCTCTGTCGGGCTCTACTGGGCCCTGTCGGGCCCTGTCGGGCTCTGTCGGGCTCTGTCGGGCTCTGTCGGGCCCTGTCGGGCTCTGTCGGGCTCTGTCGGGCTCTGTCGGGCTCTACTGGGCCCTGTCGGGCTCTGTCGGGCTCTGTCGGGCTCTGTCGGGCTCTGTCGGGCTCTACTGGGCTCTGTCGGGCCCTGTCGGGCCCTGTCGGGCTCTGTCGGGCCCTGTCGGGCTCTACTGGGCCCTGTCGGGCTCTGTCGGGATCTACTGGGCCCTGTCGGGCCCTGTCGGGCTCTGTCGGGCTCTGTCGGGCTCTGTCGGGCTCTGTCGGGCCCTGTTGGGCTCTGTCGGGCTCTGTCGGGCTCTGTCAAGCTCTACTGGGCTCTGTCGGGCTCTGTCGGGCTCTGTCGGGCTCTGTCGGGCTCAACTGGTCTCTGTCGGGCTCTGTCGGGTTCTGTCGGGCTCTGTCGGGCTCTGTCGGGCTCTGTCGGGCTCTACTGGGCTCTACTGGGCTCTGTCGGCTCTGTCGGGCTCTACTTCGCCCTGTCGGGCTCTGTCGGGCTCTGTCGGGCCCTGTCGGGCTCTGTCGGGCTCTACTGGGCCCTGTCGGGCCCTGTCGGGCTCTGTCGGGCTCTGTCGGGCTCTGTCGGGCTCAACTGGTCTCTGCCGGGCTCTGTCGGGTTCTGTCGGGCTCTGTCGGGCTCTGTCGGGCTCTGTCGGGCTCTACTGGGCTCTTCTGGGCTCTGTCTGGCTCTGTCGGGCTCTACTGGGCCCTGTCGGGCTCTGTCGGGCCCTGTCGGGCCCTGTCGGGCCCTGTCGGGCTCTGTCGGGCTCTGTCGGGCTCTGTCGGGCTCTTCTGGGCCCTGTCGGGCCCTGTCGGGCTCTGTCGGGCTCTGTCGGGCTCTGTCGGGCTCTACTGCGCCCTGTCGGGCCCTGTCGGGCCCTGTTGGGCTCTGTCGGGCCCTGTCGGGCTCTGTCGGGCTCTGTCGGGCCCTGTCGGGCTCTTTCGGGCCCTGTCGGGCCCTGTCGGGCTCTGTCGGGCTCTGTCGGGCCCTGTCGGGCTCTGTCGGGCTCTGTCGGGCCCTGTCGGGCTCTGTCGGGCTCTGTCGGGCCCTGTCGGGCCCTGTCGGGCTCTGTCGGGCTCTGTCGGGCCCTGTCGGGCTCTGTCGGGCTCTGTCGGGCTCTACTGGGCCCTGTCGGGCGCTGTCGGGCCCTGTCGGGGTCTGTCGGGCTCTGTCGGGCTCTGTCGGGCTCTACTGGGCTCTGTCGGGCCCTGTCGGGCTCTGTCGGGCTCTGTCGGGCTCTGTCGGGCTCTACTGGGCCCTGTCGGGTTCTGTCGGGCTCTGTCGGGCTCTGTCGGGCTCTACTGGGCCCTGTCGGGCCGTGTCGGGCTCTGTCGGGCTCTGTCGGGCTCTGTCGGGCCCTGTCGGGCTCTGTCGGGCTCTGTCGGGCTCTGTCGGGCCCTCTCGGGCTCTGTCGGGCTCTACTGGGCCCTGTCGGGCCCTGTCGGGCTCTGTCGGGCTCTGTCGGGCTCTGTCGGGCCCTGTCGGGCTCTGTCGGGCTCTGTCGGGCTCTGTCGGACCCCGTCGGGCTCTGTCGGGCTCTGTCGGGCTCTGTCGGGCTCTGACGGGTTCTGTCGGGCTCTGTCGGGCTCTGTCGGGCTCTACTGGGCCCTGTCGGGCCCTGTCGGGCTCTGTCGGGCTCTGTCGGGCTCTGTCGGGCCCTGTCGGGCTCTGTCGGGCTCTGTCGGGCTCTGTCGGGCTCTACTGGGCCCTGTCGGGCTCTGTCGGGCTCTGTCGGGCTCTGTCGGGCTCTGTCGGGCTCTACTGGGCTCTGTCGGGCCCTGTCGGGCCCTGTCGGGCTCTGTCGGGCCCTGTCGGGCTCTACTGGGCCCTGTCGAGCTCTGTCGGGATCTACTGGGCCCTGTCGGGCCCTGTCGGGCTCTGTCGGGCCCTGTCGGGCTCTGTCGGGCTCTGTCGGGCCCTGTCGGGCTCTGTCGGGCTCTGTCGGGCTCTGTCAAGCTCTACTGGGCTCTGTCGGGCTCTGTCGGGCTCTGTCGGGCTCTGTCGGGTTCTACTGGGCCCTGTCGCGCTCTGTCGGGCCCTGTCGGGCCCTGTCGGGCTCTGTCGGGCTCTGTCGGGCTCTGTCGGGCTCTGTCGGGCCCTGTCGGGCTCTGTCGGGCTCTGTCGGGCTCTACTGGGCTCTGTCGGGCTCTACTGGGCTCTACTGGGCCCTGTCGGGCTCTGTCGGGCTCTGTCGGGCCCTGTCGGGCTCTACTGGGCTCTGTCGGGCCCTGTCGGGCCCTGTCGGGCTCTGTCAGGCTCTGTCGGGCCCTGTCGGGCTCTGTCGGGCTCTGTCGGGCTCTGTCGGGCTCTACTGGGCTCTGTCGGGCTCTGTCGGGCTCTGTCGGGCTCTGTCGGGCTCTACTGGGCCCTGTCGGGCCCTGTCGGGCTCTGTCGGGCTCTGTCGGGCTCTGTCGGGCTCTGTCGGGCTCTGTCGGGCTCTGTCGGGCTCTACTGGGCTCTACTGGGCTCTGTCGGCTCTGTCGGGCTCTACTTCGCCCTGTCGGGCTCTGTCGGGCTCTGTCGGGCCCTGTCGGGCCCTGTCGGGCCCTGTCGGGCTCTGTCGGGCTCTGTCGGGCTCTGTCGGGCTCTGTCGGGCTCTTCTGGGCCCTGTCGGGCCCTGTCGGGCTCTGTCGGGCTCTGTCGGGCTCTGTCGGGCTCTACTGGGCTCTGTCGGGCCCTGTCGGGCCCTGTCGGGCTCTGTCGGGCTCTGTCGGGCTCTGTCGGGCTCTACTGGGCCCTGTCGGGCCCTGTCGGGCCCTGTCGGGCTCTGTCGGGCTCTGTCGGGCCCTGTCGGGCTCTGTCGGGCTCTGTCGGGCTCTACTGGGCTCTACTGGGCTCTGTCGGGCTCTGTCGGGCTCTACTGGGCCCTGTCGGGCCCTGTCGGGCCCTGACGGGCTCTGTCGGACTCTACTGGGCTCTGTCGGGCTCTGTCGGGCTCTGTCGGGCCCTGTCGGGTTCTGTCGGGCTCTGTCGGGCTCTACTGGGCTCTGTCGGGCTCTGTCGGGCTCTACTGGGCCCTGTCGGGCTCTGTCGGGCCCTGTCGGGCTCTGTCGGGCTCTGTCGGGCCCTGTCGGGCTCTGTCGGGCTCTGTCGGGCTCTGTCGGGCTCTACTGGGCTCTGTCGGGTTCTGCTGGGCTCTACTGGGCTCCGTCGTGCTCTGTCGGGCTCTGTCGGGCCCTGTCGGGCTCTGTCGGGCCCTGTCGGGCCCTGTCGGGCTCTGTCGGGCTCTGTCGGGCCCTGTCGGGCTCTGTCGGGCTCTGTCGGGCCCTGTCGGGCTCTACTGGGCCCTGTCGGGCTCTGTCGGGCTCTGTCGGGCTCTGTCGGGCCCTGTCAGGCTCTGTCGGGCTCTGTCGGGCCCTGTCGGGCTCTATCGGGCTCTACTGGGCCCTGTCGGGCCCTGTCGGGCTCTGTCGGGCTCTGTCGGGCCCTGTCGGGCTCTGTCGGGCTCTGTCGGGCTGTGTCGGGCTCTGTCGGGCTCTACTGGGCTCTACTGGGCTCTGTCGGGCTCTGTCGGGCTCTGTCGGGCTCTGTCGGGCTCTACTGGGCCCTGTCGGGCCCTGTCGGGCTCTGTCGGGCTCTGTCGGGCTCTACTGGGCCCTGTCGGGCCCTGTCGGGCTCTCTCGGGCTCTGTCGGGCTCTGTCGGGCTCTACTGGGCTCTACTGGGATCTGTCGGGCTCTGTCGGGCCCTGTCGGGCTCTGTCGGGCTCTGTCGGGCTCTGTCGGGCTCTGTCGGGCTCTGTCGGGCTCAATTGGTCTCTGCCGGGCTCTGTCGGGTTCTGTCGGGCTCTGTCGGGCTCTGTCGGGCTCTGTCGGGCTCTACTGGGCCCTGTCGGGCCCTGTCGGGCTCTGTCGGGCTCTGTCGGGCCCTGTCGGGCTCTGTCGGGCTCTGTCGGGCTCTGTCAAGCTCTACTGGGCCCTGTCGGGCCCTGTCGGGCTCTGTCGGGCTCTGTCGGGCTCTGTCGGCCTCTACTGGGCTCTGTCGGGCTCTGTCGGGCCCTGTCGGGCTCTGTCGGGCCCTGTCGGGCTCTACTGGGCCCTGTCGGGCTCTGTTGGGATCTACTGGGCCCTGTCGGGCCCTGTCGGGCTCTGTCGGGCCCTGTCGGGCTCTGTCGGGCTCTGTCGGGCCCTGTCGGGCTCTGTCGGGCTCTGTCGGGCTCTGTCGGGCTCTACTGGGCTCTGTCGGGCTCTGTCGGGCTCTGTCGGGCTCTGTCGGGTTCTACTGGGCCCTGTCGCGCTCTGTCGGGCCCTGTCGGGCCCTGTCGGGCTCTGTCGGGCTCTGTCGGGCTCTGTCGGGCTCTGTCGGGCCCTGTCGGGCCCTGTCGGGCTCTGTCGGGCTCTGTCGGGCTCTACTGGGCTCTGTCGGGCTCTACTGGGCTCTACTGGGCCCTGTCGGGCTCTGTCGGGCTCTGTCGGGCCCTGTCGGGCTCTACTGGGCTCTGTCGGGCCCTGTCGGGCCCTGTCGGGCTCTGTCAGGCTCTGTCGGGCCCTGTCGGGCTCTGTCGGGCTCTGTCGGGCTCTACTGGGCTCTGTCGGGCTCTGTCGGGCTCTGTCGGGTTCTGTCGGGCTCTGTCGGGCTCTTTCGGGCTCTGTCGGGCTCTGTCGGGCTCAACTGGTCTCTGTCGGGCTCTGTCGGGTTCTGTCGGGCTCTGTCGGGCTCTGTCGGGCTCTACTGGGCTCTACTGGGCTCTGTCGGCTCTGTCGGGCTCTACTTCGCCCTGTCGGGCTCTGTCGGGCTCTGTCGGGCCCTGTCGGGCTCTGTCGGGCTCTACTGGGCCCTGTCGGGCCCTGTCGGGCTCTGTCGGGCTCTGTCGGGCTCTGTCGGGCTCAACTGGTCTCTGCCGGGCTCTGTCGGGTTCTGTCGGGCTCTGTCGGGCTCTGTCGGGCTCTGTCGGGCTCTACTGGGCTCTTCTGGGCTCTGTCGGGCTCTGTCGGGCTCTACTGGGCCCTGTCGGGCCCTGTCGGGCTCTGTCGGTCTCTGTCGGGCTCTGTCGGGCCCTGTCGGGCTCTGTCGGGCTCTGTCGGGATCTGTCGGGCTCTACTGGGCCCTGTCGGGCCCTGTCGGGCTCTGTCGGGCTCTGTCGGGCTCTGTCGGGCTCTACTGGGCTCTGTAGGGCCCTGTCGGGCCCTGTCGGGCTCTGTCGGGCCCTGTCGGGCTCTGTCGGGCCCTGTCGGGCTCTACTGGGCCCTGTCGGGCTCTGTCAGGATCTACTGGGCCCTGTCGGGCCCTGTCGGGCTCTGTCGGGCCCTGTCGGGCTCTGTCGGGCTCTTTCGGGCTCTGTCGGGCTCTACTGGGCTCTGTCGGGCTCTGTCGGGCTCTGTCGGGCTCTGTCGGGTTCTACTGGGCCCTGTCGCGCTCTGTTGGGCCCTGTCGGGCCCTGTCGGGCTCTGTCGGGCTCTGTCGGGCTCTGTCGGGCCCTGTCGGGCCCTGTCGGGCTCTGTCGGGCTCTGTCGGGCTGTACTGGGCTCTGTCGGGCTCTACTGGGCTCTACTGGGCCCTGTCGGGCTCTGTCGGGCTCTGTCGGGCCCTGTCGGGCTCTACTGGGCTCTGTCGGGCCCTGTCGGGCCCTGTCGGGCTCTGTCAGGCTCTGTCGGGCCCTGTCGGGCTCTGTCGGGCTCTGTCGGGCTCTGTCGGGCTCTACTGGGCTCTGTCGGGCTCTGTCGGGCTCTGTCGGGCTCTACTGGGCCCTGTCGGGCCCTGTCGGGCTCTTTCGGGCTCTGTCGGGCTCTGTCGGGCTCAACTGGTCTCTGTCGGGCTCTGTCGGGTTCTGTCGGGCTCTGTCGGGCTCTGTCGGGCTCTGTCGGGCTCTACTGGGCTCTACTGGGCTCTGTCGGCTCTGTCGGGCTCTACTTCGCCCTGTCGGGCCCTGTCGGGCCCTGTCGGGCCCTGTCGGGCCCTGTCGGGCTCTGTCGGGCTCTGTCGGGCTCTGTCGGGCTCTTCTGGGCCCTGTCGGGCCCTGTCGGGCTCTGTCGGGCTCTGTCGGGCTCTGTCGGGCTCTACTGGGCTCTGTCGGGCCCTGTCGGGCCCTGTCGGGCTCTGTCGGGCTCTGTCGGGCTCTGTCGGGCACTACTGGGCCCTGTCGGGCCCTGTCGGGCCCTGTCGGGCTCTGTCGGGCTCTGTCGGGCCCTGTCGGGCTCTGTCGGGCTCTGTCGGGCTCTACTGGTCTCTACTGGGCTCTGTCGGGCTCTGTCGGGCTCTACTGGGCCCTGTCGGGCCCTGTCGGGCCCTGACGGGCTCTGTCGGGCTCTACTGGGCTCTGTCGGGCTCTGTCGGGCTCTGTCGGGCTCTGTCGGGCTCTACTGCGCCCTGTCGGGCCCTGTCGGGCCCTGTTGGGCTCTGTCGGGCTCTGTCGGGCTCTGTCGGGCCCTGTCGGGCTCTGTCGGGCCCTGTCGGGCTCTTTCGGGCCCTGTCGGGCCCTGTCGGGCTCTGTCGGGCTCTGTCGGGCCCTGTCGGGCTCTGTCGGGCTCTGTCGGGCTCTGTCGGGCCCTGTCGGGCTCTGTCGGGCTCTGTCGGGCCCTGTCGGGCCCTGTCGGGCTCTGTCGGGCTCTGTCGGGCCCTGTCGGGCTCTGTCGGGCTCTGTCGGGCTCTACTGGGCCCTGTCGGGCGCTGTCGGGCCCTGTCGGGGTCTGTCGGGCTCTGTCGGGCTCTGTCGGGCTCTACTGGGCTCTGTCGGGCCCTGTCGGGCTCTGTCGGGCTCTGTCGGGCTCTGTCGGGCTCTACTGGGCCCTGTCGGGTTCTGTCGGGCTCTGTCGGGCTCTGTCGGGCTCTACTGGGCCCTGTCGGGCCGTGTCGGGCTCTGTCGGGCTCTGTCGGGCTCTGTCGGGCCCTGTCGGGCTCTGTCGGGCTCTGTCGGGCTCTGTCGGGCCCTCTCGGGCTCTGTCGGGCTCTACTGGGCCCTGTCGGGCCCTGTCGGGCTCTGTCGGGCTCTGTCGGGCTCTGTCGGGCCCTGTCGGGCTCTGTCGGGCTCTGTCGGGCTCTTTCGGACCCCGTCGGGCTCTGTCGGGCTCTGTCGGGCTCTGACGGGTTCTGTCGGGCTCTGTCGGGCTCTGTCGGGCTCTACTGGGCCCTGTCGGGCCCTGTCGGGCCCTGTCGGGCTCTGTCGGGCTCTGTCGGGCCCTGTCGGGCTCTGTCGGGCTCTGTCGGGCTTTGTCGGGATCTACTGGGCCCTGTCGGGCCCTGTCGGGCTCTGTCGGGCTCTGTCGGGCTCTGTCGGGCTCTGTCGGGCTCTACTGGGCTCTGTCGGGCCCTGTCGGGCCCTGTCGGGCTCTGTCGGGCCCTGTCGGGCTCTACTGGGCCCTGTCGGGCTCTGTCGGGATCTACTGGGCCCTGTCGGGCCCTGTCGGGCTCTGTCGGGCCCTGTCGGGCTCTGTCGGGCTCTGTCGGGCCCTGTCGGGCTCTGTCGGGCTCTGTCGGGCTCCGTCAAGCTCTACTGGGCTCTGTCGGGCTCTGTCGGGCTCTGTCGGGCTCTGTCGGGCCCTGTCGGGCTCTGTCGGGCTCTGTCGGGCTCCGTCAAGCTCTACTGGGCTCTGTCGGGCTCTGTCGGGCTCTGTCGGGCTCTGTCGGGCCCTGTCGGGCTCTGTCGGGCCCTGTCGGGCTCTTTCGGGCCCTGTCGGGCCCTGTCGGGCTCTGTCGGGCTCTGTCGGGCCCTGTCGGGCTCTGTCGGGCTCTGTCGGGCTCTGTCGGGCCCTGTCGGGCTCTGTCGGGCTCTGTCGGGCCCTGTCGGGCCCTGTCGGGCTCTGTCGGGCTCTGTCGGGCCCTGTCGGGCTCTGTCGGGCTCTGTCGGGCTCTACTGGGCCCTGTCGGGCGCTGTCGGGCCCTGTCGGGGTCTGTCGGGCTCTGTCGGGCTCTGTCGGGCTCTACTGGGCTCTGTCGGGCCCTGTCGGGCTCTGTCGGGCTCTGTCGGGCTCTGTCGGGCTCTACTGGGCCCTGTCGGGTTCTGTCGGGCTCTGTCGGGCTCTGTCGGGCTCTACTGGGCCCTGTCGGGCCGTGTCGGGCTCTGTCGGGCTCTGTCGGGCTCTGTCGGGCCCTGTCGGGCTCTGTCGGGCTCTGTCGGGCTCTGTCGGGCCCTCTCGGGCTCTGTCGGGCTCTACTGGGCCCTGTCGGGCCCTGTCGGGCTCTGTCGGGCTCTGTCGGGCTCTGTCGGGCCCTGTCGGGCTCTGTCGGGCTCTGTCGGGCTCTTTCGGACCCCGTCGGGCTCTGTCGGGCTCTGTCGGGCTCTGACGGGTTCTGTCGGGCTCTGTCGGGCTCTGTCGGGCTCTACTGGGCCCTGTCGGGCTCTGTCGGGCCCTGTCGGGCTCTGTCGGGCTCTGTCGGGCCCTGTCGGGCTCTGTCGGGCTCTGTCGGGCTTTGTCGGGATCTACTGGGCCCTGTCGGGCCCTGTCGGGCTCTGTCGGGCTCTGTCGGGCTCTGTCGGGCTCTGTCGGGCTCTACTGGGCTCTGTCGGGCCCTGTCGGGCCCTGTCGGGCTCTGTCGGGCCCTGTCGGGCTCTACTGGGCCCTGTCGGGCTCTGTCGGGATCTACTGGGCCCTGTCGGGCCCTGTCGGGCTCTGTCGGGCCCTGTCGGGCTCTGTCGGGCTCTGTCGGGCCCTGTCGGGCTCTGTCGGGCTCTGTCGGGCTCCGTCAAGCTCTACTGGGCTCTGTCGGGCTCTGTCGGGCTCTGTCGGGCTCTGTCGGGTTCTACTGGGCCCTGTCGCGCTCTGTCGATCCCTGTCGGGCCCTGTCGGGCTCTGTCGGGCTCTGTCGGGCTCTGTCGGGCCCTGTCGGGCCCTGTCGGGCTCTGTCGGGCTCTGTCGGGCTCTACTGGGCTCTGTCGGGCTCTACTGGGCTCTACTGGGCCCTGTCGGGCTCTGTCGGGCTCTGTCGGGCCCTGTCGGGCTCTACTGGGCTCTGTCGGGCCCTGTCGGGCCCTGTCGGGCTCTGTCAGGCTCTGTCGGGCCCTGTCGGGCTCTGTCGGGCTCTGTCAGGCTCTGTCGGGCTCTACTGGGCTCTGTCGGGCTCTGTCGGGCTCTGTCGGGCTCTACTGGGCCCTGTCGGGCCCTGTCGGGCTCTTTCGGGCTCTGTCGGGCTCTGTCGGGCTCAACTGGTCTCTGTCGGGCTCTGTCGGGTTCTGTCGGGCTCTGTCGGGCTCTGTCGGGCTCTGTCGGGCTCTACTGGGCTCTACTGGGCTCTGTCGGCTCTGTCGGGCTCTACTTCGCCCTGTCGGGCTCTGTCGGGCTCTGTCGGGCCCTGTCGGGCCCTGTCGGGCCCTGTCGGGCTCTGTCGGGCTCTGTCGGGCTCTGTCGGGCTCTTCTGGGCCCTGTCGGGCCCTGTCGGGCTCTGTCGGGCTCTGTCGGGCTCTGTCGGGCTCTACTGGGCTCTGTCGGGCCCTGTCGGGCCCTGTCGGGCTCTGTCGGGCTCTGTCGGGCTCTGTCGGGCTCTACTGGGCCCTGTCGGGCCCTGTCGGGCCCTGTCGGGCTCTGTCGGGCTCTGTCGGGCCCTGTCGGGCTCTGTCGGGCTCTGTCGGGCTCTACTGGGCCCTGTCGGGCCCTGTCGGGCCCTGACGGGCTCTGTCGGGCTCTACTGGGCTCTGTCGGGCTCTGTCGGGCTCTGTCGGGCCCTGTCGGGTTCTGTCGGGCTCTGTCGGGCTCTACTGGGCTCTGTCGGGCTCTGTCGGGCTCTACTGGGCCCTGTCGGGCTCTGTCGGGCTCTGTCGGGCTCTGTCGGGCTCTGTCGGGCCCTGTCGGGCCCTGTCGGGCTCTGTCGGGCTCTACTGGGCTCTGTCGGGCTCTACTGGGCTCTACTGGGCCCTGTCGGGCTCTGTCGGGCTCTGTCGGGCTCTGTCGGGCCGTGTCGGGCTCTGTCGGGCTCTGTCGGGCTCTGTCGGGCCCTGTCGGGCTCTGTCGGGCTCTGTCGGGCTCTGTCGGGCCCTCTCGGGCTCTGTCGGGCTCTACTGGGCCCTGTCGGGCCCTGTCGGGCTCTGTCGGGCTCTGTCGGGTTCTGTCGGGCCCTGTCGGGCTCTGTCGGGCTCTGTCGGGCTCTGTCGGACCCCGTCGGGCTCTGTCGGGCTCTGTCGGGCTCTGTCGGGCTCTGACGGGTTCTGTCGGGCTCTGTCGGCCTCTGTCGGGCTCTACTGGGCCCTGTCGGGCCCTGTCGGGCTCTGTCGGGCTCTGTCGGGCTCTGTCGGGCCCTGTCGGGCTCTGTCGGGCTCTGTCGGGCTCTGTCGGGCTCTACTGGGCCCTGTCGGGCCCTGTCGGGCTCTGTCGGGCTCTGTCGGGCTCTGTCGGGCTCTACTGGGCCCTGTCGGGCTCTGTCGGGCCCTGTCGGGCTCTGTCGGGCCCTGTCGGGCTCTACTGGGCTCTGTCGGGCTCTACTGGGCTCTACTGGGCCCTGTCGGGCTCTGTCGGGCTCTGTCGGGCCCTTTCGGGCTCTACTGGGCTCTGTCGGGCCCTGTCGGGCCCTGTCGGGCTCTGTCAGGCTCTGTCGGGCCCTGTCGGGCTCTGTCGGGCTCTGTCGGGCTCTGTCGGGCTCAACTGGTCTCTGTCGGGCTCTGTCGGGTTCTGTCGGGCTCTGTCGGGCTCTGTCGGGCTCTGTCGGGCTCTACTGGGCTCTACTGGGCTCTGTCGGCTCTGTCGGGCTCTACTTCGCCCTGTCGGGCTCTGTCGGGCTCTGTCGGGCCCTGTCGGGCTCTGTCGGGCTCTACTGGGCCCTGTCGGGCCCTGTCGGGCTCTGTCGGGCTCTGTCGGGCTCTGTCGGGCTCAACTGGTCTCTGCCGGGCTCTGTCGGGTTCTGTCGGGCTCTGTCGGGCTCTGTCGGGCTCTGTCGGGCTCTACTGGGCTCTTCTGGGCTCTGTCGGGCTCTGTCGGGCTCTTCTGGGCCCTGTCGGGCCCTGTCGGGCTCTGTCGGGCTCTGTCGGGCTCTGTCGGGCTCTACTGCGCCCTGTCGGGCCCTATCGGGCCCTGTTGGGCTCTGTCGGGCTCTGTCGGGCTCTGTCGGGCCCTGTCGGGCTCTGTCGGGCCCTGTCGGGCTCTTTCGGGCCCTGTCGGGCCCTGTCGGGCTCTGTCGGGCTCTGTCGGGCCCTGTCGGGCTCTGTCGGGCTCTGTCGGGCTCTGTCGGGCCCTGTCGGGCTCTGTCGGGCTCTGTCGGGCCCTGTCGGGCCCTGTCGGGCTCTGTCGGGCTCTGTCGGGCCCTGTCGGGCTCTGTCGGGCTCTGTCGGGCTCTACTGGGCCCTGTCGGGCGCTGTCGGGCCCTGTCGGGGTCTGTCGGGCTCTGTCGGGCTCTGTCGGGCTCTACTGGGCTCTGTCGGGCCCTGTCGGGCTCTGTCGGGCTCTGTCGGGCTCTGTCGGGCTCTACTGGGCCCTGTCGGGTTCTGTCGGGCTCTGTCGGGCTCTGTCGGGCTCTACTGGGCCCTGTCGGGCCGTGTCGGGCTCTGTCGGGCTCTGTCGGGCTCTGTCGGGCCCTGTCGGGCTCTGTCGGGCTCTGTCGGGCTCTGTCGGGCCCTCTCGGGCTCTGTCGGGCTCTACTGGGCCCTGTCGGGCCCTGTCGGGCTCTGTCGGGCTCTGTCGGGCTCTGTCGGGCCCTGTCGGGCTCTGTCGGGCTCTGTCGGGCTCTGTCGGACCCCGTCGGGCTCTGTCGGTCTCTGTCGGGCTCTGTCGGGCTCTGACGGGTTCTGTCGGGCTCTGTCGGGCTCTGTCGGGCTCTACTGGGCCCTGTCGGGCCCTGTCGGGCTCTGTCGGGCTCTGTCGGGCTCTGTCGGGCCCTGTCGGGCTCTGTCGGGCTCTGTCGGGCTCTGTCGGGCTCTACTGGGCCCTGTCGGGCTCTGTCGGGCTCTGTCGGGCTCTGTCGGGCTCTGTCGGGCTCTACTGGGCTCTGTCGGGCCCTGTCGGGCCCTGTCGGGCTCTGTCGGGCCCTGTCAGCTCTACTGGGCCCTGTCGGGCTCTGTCGGGATCTACTGGGCCCTGTCGGGCCCTGTCGGGCTCTGTCGGGCCCTGTCGGGCTCTGTCGGGCTCTGTCGGGCTCTGTCAAGCTCTACTGGGCTCTGTCGGGCTCTGTCGGGCTCTGTCGGGCTCTGTCGGGCTCAACTGGTCTCTGTCGGGCTCTGTCGGGTTCTGTCGGGCTCTGTCGGGCTCTGTCGGGCTCTGTCGGGCTCTACTGGGCTCTACTGGGCTCTGTCGGCTCTGTCGGGCTCTACTTCGCCCTGTCGGGCTCTGTCGGGCTCTGTCGGGCCCTGTCGGGCTCTGTCGGGCTCTACTGGGCCCTGTCGGGCCCTGTCGGGCTCTGTCGGGCTCTGTCGGGCTCTGTCGGGCTCAACTGGTCTCTGCCGGGCTCTGTCGGGTTCTGTCGGGCTCTGTCGGGCTCTGTCGGGCTCTGTCGGGCTCTACTGGGCTCTTCTGGGCTCTGTCTGGCTCTGTCGGGCTCTACTGGGCCCTGTCGGGCTCTGTCGGGCCCTGTTGGGCTCTGTCGGGCCCTGTCGGGCTCTGTCGGGCTCTGTCGGGCTCTGTCGGGCTCTTCTGGGCCCTGTCGGGCCCTGTCGGGCTCTGTCGGGCCCTGTCGGGCTCTGTCGGGCTCTGTCGGGCTCTGTCGGGCTCTGTCGGGCCCTGTTGGGCTCTGTCGGGCTCTGTCGGGCTCTGTCGGGCCCTGTCGGGCTCTGTCGGGCTCTGTCAGGCTCTACTGGGCCCTGTCGGGCGCTGTCGGGCCCTGTCGGGGTCTGTCGGGCTCTGTCGGGCTCTGTCGGGCTCTACTGGGCTCTGTCGGGCCCTGTCGGGCTCTGTCGGGCTCTGTCGGGCTCTGTCGGGCTCTACTGGGCCCTGTCGGGTTCTGTCGGGCTCTGTCGGGCTCTGTCGGGCTCTACTGGGCCCTGTCGGGCCGTGTCGGGCTCTGTCGGGCTCTGTCGGGCTCTGTCGGGCCCTGTCGGGCTCTGTCGGGCTCTGTCGGGCTCTGTCGGGCCCTCTCGGGCTCTGTCGGGCTCTACTGGGCCCTGTCGGGCCCTGTCGGGCTCTGTCGGGCTCTGTCGGGCTCTGTCGGGCCCTGTCGGGCTCTGTCGGGCTCTGTCGGGCTCTGTCGGACCCCGTCGGGCTCTGTCGGGCTCTGTCGGGCTCTGTCGGGCTCTGACGGGTTCTGTCGGGCTCTGTCGGGCTCTGTCGGGCTCTACTGGGCCCTGTCGGGCCCTGTCGGGCTCTGTCGGGCTCTGTCGGGCTCTGTCGGGCCCTGTCGGGCTCTGTCGGGCTCTGTCGGGCTCTGTCGGGCTCTACTGGGCCCTGTCGGGCTCTGTCGGGCTCTGTCGGGCTCTGTCGGGCTCTGTCGGGCTCTACTGGGCTCTGTCGGGCCCTGTCGGGCCCTGTCGGGCTCTGTCGGGCCCTGTCGGGCTCTACTGGGCCCTGTCGGGCTCTGTCGGGATCTACTGGGCCCTGTCGGGCCCTGTCGGGCCCTGTCGGGCCCTGTCGGGCTCTGTCGGGCTCTGTCGGGCCCTGTCGGGCTCTGTCGGGCTCTGTCGGGCTCTGTCAAGCTCTACTGGGCTCTGTCGGGCTCTGTCGGGCTCTGTCGGGCTCTGTCGGGTTCTACTGGGCCCTGTCGCGCTCTGTCGGGCCCTGTCGGGCCCTGTCGGGCTCTGTCGGGCTCTGTCGGGCTCTGTCGGGCTCTGTCGGGCCCTGTCGGGCTCTGTCGGGCTCTGTCGGGCTCTACTGGGCTCTGTCGGGCTCTACTGGGCTCTACTGGGCCCTGTCGGGCTCTGTCGGGCTCTGTCGGGCCCTGTCGGGCTCTACTGGGCTCTGTCGGGCCCTGTCGGGCCCTGTCGGGCTCTGTCAGGCTCTGTCGGGCCCTGTCGGGCTCTGTCGGGCTCTGTCGGGCTCTGTCGGGCTCTACTGGGCTCTGTCGGGCTCTGTCGGGCTCTGTCGGGCTCTGTCGGGCTCTACTGGGCCCTGTCGGGCCCTGTCGGGCTCTTTCGGGCTCTGTCGGGCTCTGTCGGGCTCAACTGGTCTCTGTCGGGCTCTGTCGGGTTCTGTCGGGCTCTGTCGGGCTCTGTCGGGCTCTGTCGGGCTCTACTGGGCTCTACTGGGCTCTGTCGGCTCTGTCGGGATCTACTTCGCCCTGTCGGGCTCTGTCGGGCCCTGTCGGGCCCTGTCGGGCCCTGTCGGGCTCTGTCGGGCTCTGTCGGGCTCTGTCGGGCTCTGTCGGGCTCTTCTGGGCCCTGTCGGGCCCTGTCGGGCTCTGTCGGGCTCTGTCGGGCTCTGTCGGGCTCTACTGGGCTCTGTCGGGCCCTGTCGGGCCCTGTCGGGCTCTGTCGGGCTCTGTCGGGCTCTGTCGGGCTCTACTGGGCCCTGTCGGGCCCTGTCGGGCCCTGTCGGGCTCTGTCGGGCTCTGTCGGGCCCTGTCGGGCTCTGTCGGGCTCTGTCGGGCTCTACTGGGCTCTACTGGGCTCTGTCGGGCTCTGTCGGGCTCTACTGGGCCCTGTCGGGCCCTGTCGGGCCCTGACGGGCTCTGTCGGACTCTACTGGGCTCTGTCGGGCTCTGTCGGGCTCTGTCGGGCCCTGTCGGGTTCTGTCGGGCTCTGTCGGGCTCTACTGGGCTCTGTCGGGCTCTGTCGGGCTCTACTGGGCCCTGTCGGGCTCTGTCGGGCCCTGTCGGGCTCTGTCGGGCTCTGTCGGGCCCTGTCGGGCTCTGTCGGGCTCTGTCGGGCTCTGTCGGGCTCTACTGGGCTCTGTCGGGTTCTGCTGGGCTCTACTGGGCTCCGTCGTGCTCTGTCGGGCTCTGTCGGGCCCTGTCGGGCTCTGTCGGGCCCTGTCGGGCCCTGTCGGGCTCTGTCGGGCTCTGTCGGGCTCTGTCGGGCTCTGTCGGGCCCTGTCGGGCTCTACTGGGCCCTGTCGGGCTCTGTCGGGCTCTGTCGGGCTCTGTCGGGCCCTGTCAGGCTCTGTCGGGCTCTGTCGGGCCCTGTCGGGCTCTGTCGGGCTCTACTGGGCCCTGTCGGGCCCTGTCGGGCTCTGTCGGGCTCTGTCGGGCCCTGTCGGGCTCTGTCGGGCTCTGTCGGGCTGTGTCGGGCTCTGTCGGGCTCTACTGGGCTCTACTGGGCTCTGTCGGGCTCTGTCGGGCTCTGTCGGGCTCTGTCGGGCTCTACTGGGCCCTGTCGGGCCCTGTCGGGCTCTGTCGGGCTCTGTCGGGCTCTACTGGGCCCTGTCGGGCCCTGTCGGGCTCTCTCGGGCTCTGTCGGGCTCTGTCGGGCTCTACTGGGCTCTACTGGGATCTGTCGGGCTCTGTCGGGCTCTGTCGGGCTCTGTCGGGCCCTGTCGGGCTCTGTCGGGCTCTGTCGGGCTCTGTCGGGCTCTGTCGGGCTCAATTGGTCTCTGCCGGGCTCTGTCGGGTTCTGTCGGTCTCTGTCGGGCTCTGTCGGGCTCTGTCGGGCTCTACTGGGCCCTGTCGGGCCCTGTCGGGCTCTGTCGGGCTCTGTCGGGCCCTGTCGGGCTCTGTCGGGCTCTGTCGGGCTCTGTCGGGCTCTACTGGGCCCTGTCGGGCCCTGTCGGGCTCTGTCGGGCTCTGTCGGGCTCTGTCGGGCTCTGTCGGGCTCTACTGGGCTCTGTCGGGGCCTGTCGGGCCCTGTCGGGCTCTGTCGGGCCCTGTCGGGCTCTGTCGGGCCCTGTCGGGCTCTACTGGGCCCTGTCGGGCTCTGTTGGGATCTACTGGGCCCTGTCGGGCCCTGTCGGGCTCTGTCGGGCCCTGTCGGGCTCTGTCGGGCTCTGTCGGGCCCTGTCGGGCTCTGTCGGGCTCTGTCGGGCTCTACTGGGCTCTGTCGGGCTCTGTCGGGCTCTGTCGGGCTCTGTCGGGTTCTACTGGGCCCTGTCGCGCTCTGTCGGGCCCTGTCGGGCCCTGTCGGGCTCTGTCGGGCTCTGTCGGGCTCTGTCGGGCCCTGTCGGGCCCTGTCGGGCTCTGTCGGGCTCTGTCGGGCTCTACTGGGCTCTGTCGGGCTCTACTGGGCTCTACTGGGCCCTGTCGGGCTCTGTCGGGCTCTGTCGGGCCCTGTCGGGCTCTACTGGGCTCTGTCGGGCCCTGTCGGGCCCTGTCGGGCTCTGTCAGGCTCTGTCGGGCCCTGTCGGGCTCTGTCGGGCTCTGTCGGGCTCTACTGGGCTCTGTCGGGCTCTGTCGGGCTCTGTCGGGTTCTGTCGGGCTCTGTCGGGCTCTTTCGGGCTCTGTCGGGCTCTGTCGGGCTCAACTGGTCTCTGTCGGGCTCTGTCGGGTTCTGTCGGGCTCTGTCGGGCTCTGTCGGGCTCTACTGGGCTCTACTGGGCTCTGTCGGCTCTGTCGGGCTCTACTTCGCCCTGTCGGGCTCTGTCGGGCTCTGTCGGGCCCTGTCGGGCTCTGTCGGGCTCTACTGGGCCCTGTCGGGCCCTGTCGGGCTCTGTCGGGCTCTGTCGGGCTCTGTCGGGCTCAACTGGTCTCTGCCGGGCTCTGTCGGGTTCTGTCGGGCTCTGTCGGGCTCTGTCGGGCTCTGTCGGGCTCTACTGGGCTCTTCTGGGCTCTGTCGGGCTCTGTCGGGCTCTACTGGGCCCTGTCGGGCCCTGTCGGGCTCTGTCGGTCTCTGTCGGGCTCTGTCGGGCCCTGTCGGGCTCTGTCGGGCTCTGTCGGGCTCTGTCGGGCTCTACTGGGCCCTGTCGGGCCCTGTCGGGCTCTGTCGGGCTCTGTCGGGCTCTGTCGGGCTCTACTGGGCTCTGTCGGGCCCTGTCGGGCCCTGTCGGGCTCTGTCGGGCCCTGTCGGGCTCTGTCGGGCCCTGTCGGGCTCTACTGGGCCCTGTCGGGCTCTGTCAGGATCTACTGGGCCCTGTCGGGCCCTGTCGGGCTCTGTCGGGCCCTGTCGGGCTCTGTCGGGCTCTGTCGGGCCCTGTCGGGCTCTGTCGGGCTCTTTCGGGCTCTGTCGGGCTCTACTGGGCTCTGTCGGGCTCTGTCGGGCTCTGTCGGGCTCTGTCGGGTTCTACTGGGCCCTGTCGCGCTCTGTTGGGCCCTGTCGGGCCCTGTCGGGCTCTGTCGGGCTCTGTCGGGCTCTGTCGGGCCCTGTCGGGCCCTGTCGGGCTCTGTCGGGCTCTGTCGGGCTCTACTGGGCTCTGTCGGGCTCTACTGGGCTCTACTGGGCCCTGTCGGGCTCTGTCGGGCTCTGTCGGGCCCTGTCGGGCTCTACTGGGCTCTGTTGGGCCCTGTCGGGCCCTGTCGGGCTCTGTCAGGCTCTGTCGGGCCCTGTCGGGCTCTGTCGGGCTCTGTCGGGCTCTGTCGGGCTCTACTGGGCTCTGTCGGGCTCTGTCGGGCTCTGTCGGGCTCTACTGGGCCCTGTCGGGCCCTGTCGGGCTCTTTCGGGCTCTGTCGGGCTCTGTCGGGCTCAACTGGTCTCTGTCGGGCTCTGTCGGGTTCTGTCGGGCTCTGTCGGGCTCTGTCGGGCTCTGTCGGGCTCTACTGGGCTCTACTGGGCTCTGTCGGCTCTGTCGGGCTCTACTTCGCCCTGTCGGGCTCTGTCGGGCCCTGTCGGGCCCTGTCGGGCCCTGTCGGGCTCTGTCGGGCTCTGTCGGGCTCTGTCGGGCTCTTCTGGGCCCTGTCGGGCCCTGTCGGGCTCTGTCGGGCTCTGTCGGGCTCTGTCGGGCTCTACTGGGCTCTGTCGGGCCCTGTCGGGCCCTGTCGGGCTCTGTCGGGCTCTGTCGGGCTCGGTCGGGCTCTACTGGGCCCTGTCGGGCCCTGTCGGGCCCTGTCGGGCTCTGTCGGGCTCTGTCGGGCCCTGTCGGGCTCTGTCGGGCTCTGTCGGGCTCTACTGGTCTCTACTGGGCTCTGTCGGGCTCTGTCGGGCTCTACTGGGCCCTGTCGGGCCCTGTCGGGCCCTGACGGGCTCTGTCGGGCTCTACTGGGCTCTGTCGGGCTCTGTCGGGCTCTGTCGGGCTCTGTCGGGCTCTACTGCGCCCTGTCGGGCCCTGTCGGGCCCTGTTGGGCTCTGTCGGGCTCTGTCGGGCTCTGTCGGGCCCTGTCGGGCTCTGTCGGGCCCTGTCGGGCTCTTTCGGGCCCTGTCGGGCTCTGTCGGGCTCTGTCGGGCTCTGTCGGGCCCTGTCGGGCTCTGTCGGGCTCTGTCGGGCTCTGTCGGGCCCTGTCGGGCTCTGTCGGGCTCTGTCGGGCCCTGTCGGGCCCTGTCGGGCTCTGTCGGGCTCTGTCGGGCCCTGTCGAGCTCTGTCGGGCTCTGTCGGGCTCTACTGGGCCCTGTCGGGCGCTGTCGGGCCCTGTCGGGGTCTGTCGGGCTCTGTCGGGCTCTGTCGGGCTCTACTGGGCTCTGTCGGGCCCTGTCGGGCTCTGTCGGGCTCTGTCGGGCTCTGTCGGGCTCTACTGGGCCCTGTCGGGCCCTGACGGGCTCTGTCGGGCTCTGTCGGGCTCTACTGGGCCCTGTCGGGCCGTGTCGGGCTCTGTCGGGCTCTGTCGGGCTCTGTCGGGCCCTGTCGGGCTCTGTCGGGCTCTGTCGGGCTCTGTCGGGCCCTCTCGGGCTCTGTCGGGCTCTACTGGGCCCTGTCGGGCCCTGTCGGGCTCTGTCGGGCTCTGTCGGGCCCTGTCGGGCCCTGTCGGGCTCTGTCGGGCTCTGTCGGGCTCTTTCGGACCCCGTCGGGCTCTGTCGGGCTCTGTCGGGCTCTGTCGGGCTCTGACGGGTTCTGTCGGGCTCTGTCGGGCTCTGTCGGGCTCTACTGGGCCCTGTCGGGCCCTGTCGGGCCCTGTCGGGCTCTGTCGGGCTCTGTCGGGCCCTGTCGGGCTCTGTCGGGCTCTGTCGGGCTTTGTCGGGATCTACTGGGCCCTGTCGGGCCCTGTCGGGCTCTGTCGGGCTCTGTCGGGCTCTGTCGGGCTCTGTCGGGCTCTACTGGGCTCTGTCGGGCCCTGTCGGGCCCTGTCGGGCTCTGTCGGGCCCTGTCGGGCTCTACTGGGCCCTGTCGGGCTCTGTCGGGATCTACTGGGCCCTGTCGGGCCCTGTCGGGCTCTGTCGGGCCCTGTCGGGCTCTGTCGGGCTCTGTCGGGCCCTGTCGGGCTCTGTCGGGCTCTGTCGGGCTCCGTCAAGCTCTACTGGGCTCTGTCGGGCTCTGTCGGGCTCTGTCGGGCTCTGTCGGGTTCTACTGGGCCCTGTCGCGCTCTGTCGGGCCCTGTCGGGCCCTGTCGGGCTCTGTCGGGCTCTGTCGGGCCCTGTCGGGCCCTGTCGGGCTCTGTCGGGCTCTGTCGGGCTCTACTGGGCTCTGTCGGGCTCTACTGGGCTCTACTGGGCCCTGTCGGGCTCTGTCGGGCTCTGTCGGGCCCTGTCGGGCTCTACTGGGCTCTGTCGGGCCCTGTCGGGCCCTGTCGGGCTCTGTCAGGCTCTGTCGGGCCCTGTCGGGCTCTGTCGGGCTCTGTCAGGCTCTGTCGGGCTCTACTGGGCTCTGTCGGGCTCTGTCGGGCTCTGTCGGGCTCTGTCGGGCTCTACTGGGCCCTGTCGGGCCCTGTCGGGCTCTTTCGGGCTCTGTCGGGCTCTGTCGGGCTCAACTGGTCTCTGTCGGGCCCTGTCGGGCTCTGTCGGGCTCTGTCGGGCCCTGTCGGGCTCCGTCGGGCTCTGTCGGGCTCTACTGGTCTCTACTGGGCTCTGTCGGGCTCTGTCGGGCTCTACTGGGCCCTGTCGGGCCCTGTCGGGCCCTGACGGGCTCTGTCGGGCTCTACTGGGCTCTGTCGGGCTCTGTCGGGCTCTGTCGGGCTCTACTGCGCCCTGTCGGGCCCTGTCGGGCCCTGTTGGGCTCTGTCGGGCTCTGTCGGGCTCTGTCAGGCCCTGTCGGGCTCTGTCGGGCCCTGTCGGGCTCTTTCGGGCCCTGTCGGGCTCTGTCGGGCTCTGTCGGGCCCTGTCGGGCTCTGTCGGGCTCTGTCGGGCTCTACTGGGCCCTGTCGGGCGCTGTCGGGCCCTGTCGGGGTCTGTCGGGCTCTGTCGGGCTCTGTCGGGCTCTACTGGGCTCTGTCGGGCCCTGTCGGGCTCTGTCGGGCTCTGTCGGGCTCTGTCGGGCTCTACTGGGCCCTGTCGGGCCCTGACGGGCTCTGTCGGGCTCTGTCGGGCTCTACTGGGCCCTGTCGGGCCGTGTCGGGCTCTGTCGGGCTCTGTCGGGCTCTGTCGGGCCCTGTCGGGCTCTGTCGGGCTCTGTCGGGCTCTGTCGGGCCCTCTCGGGCTCTGTCGGGCTCTACTGGGCCCTGTCGGGCCCTGTCGGGCTCTGTCGGGCTCTGTCGGTCTCTGTCGGGCCCTGTCGGGCTCTGTCGGGCTCTGTCGGGCTCTTTCGGACCCCGTCGGGCTCTGTCGGGCTCTGTCGGGCTCTGTCGGGCTCTGACGGGTTCTGTCGGGCTCTGTCGGGCTCTGTCGGGCTCTACTGGGCCCTGTCGGGCCCTGTCGGGCCCTGTCGGGCTCTGTCGGGCTCTGTCGGGCCCTGTCGGGCTCTGTCGGGCTCTGTCGGGCTTTGTCGGGATCTACTGGGCCCTGTCGGGCCCTGTCGGGCTCTGTCGGGCTCTGTCGGGCTCTGTCGGGCTCTACTGGGCTCTGTCGGGCCCTGTCGGGCCCTGTCGGGCTCTGTCGGGCCCTGTCGGGCTCTACTGGGCCCTGTCGGGCTCTGTCGGGATCTACTGGGCCCTGTCGGGCCCTGTCGGGCTCTGTCGGGCCCTGTCGGGCTCTGTCGGGCTCTGTCGGGCCCTGTCGGGCTCTGTCGGGCTCTGTCGGGCTCCGTCAAGCTCTACTGGGCTCTGTCGGGCTCTGTCGGGCTCTGTCGGGCTCTGTCGGGTTCTACTGGGCCCTGTCGCGCTCTGTCGGGCCCTGTCGGGCCCTGTCGGGCTCTGTCGGGCTCTGTCGGGCTCTGTCGGGCCCTGTCGGGCCCTGTCGGGCTCTGTCGGGCTCTGTCGGGCTCTACTGGGCTCTGTCGGGCTCTACTGGGCTCTACTGGGCCCTGTCGGGCTCTGTCGGGCTCTGTCGGGCCCTGTCGGGCTCTACTGGGCTCTGTCGGGCCCTGTCGGGCCCTGTCGGGCTCTGTCAGGCTCTGTCGGGCCCTGTCGGGCTCTGTCGGGCTCTGTCAGGCTCTGTCGGGCTCTACTGGGCTCTGTCGGGCTCTGTCGGGCTCTGTCGGGCTCTGTCGGGCTCTACTGGGCCCTGTCGGGCCCTGTCGGGCTCTTTCGGGCTCTGTCGGGCTCTGTCGGGCTCAACTGGTCTCTGTCGGGCTCTGTCGGGTTCTGTCGGGCTCTGTCGGGCTCTGTCGGGCTCTGTCGGGCTCTACTGGGCTCTACTGGGCTCTGTCGGCTCTGTCGGGCTCTACTTCGCCCTGTCGGGCTCTGTCGGGCTCTGTCGGGCCCTGTCGGGCCCTGTCGGGCCCTGTCGGGCTCTGTCGGGCTCTGTCGGGCTCTGTCGGGCTCTTCTGGGCCCTGTCGGGCCCTGTCGGGCTCTGTCGGGCTCTGTCGGGCTCTGTCGGGCTCTACTGGGCTCTGTCGGGCCCTGTCGGGCCCTGTCGGGCTCTGTCGGGCTCTGTCGGGCTCTGTCGGGCTCTACTGGGCCCTGTCGGGCCCTGTCGGGCCCTGTCGGGCTCTGTCGGGCTCTGTCGGGCCCTGTCGGGCTCTGTCGGGCTCTGTCGGGCTCTACTGGGCTCTACTGGGCTCTGTCGGGCTCTGTCGGGCTCTACTGGGCCCTGTCGGGCTCTGTCGGGCTCTGTCGGGCTCTGTCGGGCTCTGTCGGGCCCTGTCGGGCCCTGTCGGGCTCTGTCGGGCTCTACTGGGCTCTGTCGGGCTCTACTGGGCTCTACTGGGCCCTGTCGGGCTCTGTCGGGCTCTGTCGGGCCCTGTCGGGCTCTACTGGGCTCTGTCGGGCCCTGTCGGGCCCTGTCGGGCTCTGTCAGGCTCTGTCGGGCCCTGTCGGGCTCTGTCGGGCTCTGTCGGGCTCTGTCGGGCTCTACTGGGCTCTGTCGGGCTCTGTCGGGCTCTGTCGGGCTCTACTGGGCCCTGTCGGGCCCTGTCGGGCTCTTTCGGGCTCTGTCGGGCTCTGTCGGGCTCAACTGGTCTCTGTCGGGCTCTGTCGGGTTCTGTCGGGCTCTGTCGGGCTCTGTCGGGCTCTGTCGGGCTCTACTGGGCTCTACTGGGCTCTGTCGGCTCTGTCGGGCTCTACTTCGCCCTGTCGGGCTCTGTCGGGCCCTGTCGGGCCCTGTCGGGCCCTGTCGGGCTCTGTCGGGCTCTGTCGGGCTCTGTCGGGCTCTTCTGGGCCCTGTCGGGCCCTGTCGGGCTCTGTCGGGCTCTGTCGGGCTCTGTCGGGCTCTACTGGGCTCTGTCGGGCCCTGTCGGGCCCTGTCGGGCTCTGTCGGGCTCTGTCGGGCTCTGTCGGGCTCTACTGGGCCCTGTCGGGCCCTGTCGGGCCCTGTCGGGCTCTGTCGGGCTCTGTCGGGCCCTGTCGGGCTCTGTCGGGCTCTGTCGGGCTCTACTGGGCTCTACTGGGCTCTGTCGGGCTCTGTCGGGCTCTACTGGGCCCTGTCGGGCCCTGTCGGGCCCTGACGGGCTCTGTCGGGCTCTACTGGGCTCTGTCGGGCTCTGTCGGTCTCTGTCGGGCCCTGTCGGGTTTGTCGGGCTCTGTCGGGCTCTACTGGGCTCTGTCGGGCTCTGTCGGGCTCTACTGGGCCCTGTTGGGCTCTGTCGGGCCCTGTCGGGCTCTGTCGGGCTCTGTCGGGCCCTGTCGGGCTCTGTCGGGCTCTGTCGGGCTCTGTCGGGCTCTACTGGGCTCTGTCGGGTTCTGCTGGGGTCTACTGGGCTCCGTCGTGCTCTGTCGGGCTCTGTCGGGCCCTGTCGGGCTCTGTCGGGCCCTGTCGGGCCCTGTCGGGCTCTGTCGGGCTCTGTCGGGCCCTGTCGGGCTCTGTCGGGCTCTGTCGGGCCCTGTCGGGCTCTACTGGGCCCTGTCGGGCTCTGTCGGGTTCTGTCGGGCTCTGTCGGGCCCTGTCAGGCTCTGTCGGGCTCTGTCGGGCCCTGTCGGGCTCTGTCGGGCTCTACTGGGCCCTGTCGGGCCCTGTCGGGCTCTGTCGGGCTCTGTCGGGCTGTGTCGGGCTCTGTCGGGCTCTACTGGGCTCTACTGGGCTCTGTCGGGCTCTGTCGGGCTCTGTCGGGCTCTGTCGGGCTCTACTGGGCCCTGTCGGGCCCTGTCGGGCTCTGTCGGGCTCTGTCGGGCTCTACTGGGCCCTGTTGGGCCCTTCGGGCTCTGTCGGGCTCTGTCGGGCTCTGTCGGGCTCTACTGGGCTCTACTGGGATCTGTCGGGCTCTGTCGGGCTCTGTCGGGCTCTGTCGGGCCCTGTCGGGCTCTGTCGGGCTCTTTCGGGCTCTGTCGGGCTCTGTCGGGCTCAACTGGTCTCTGCCGGGCTCTGTCGGGTTCTGTCGGGCTCTGTCGGGCTCTGTCGGGCTCTGTCGGGCTCTACTGGGCTCTTCTGGGCTCTGTCGGGCTCTGTCGGGCTCTACTGGGCCCTGTCGGGCTCTGTCGGGCCCTGTCGGGCCCTGTCGGGCTCTGTCGGGCTCTGTCGGGCTCTGTCGGGCTCTTCTGGGCCCTGTCGGGCCCTGTCGGGCTCTGTCGGGCTCTGTCGGGCTCTGTCGGGCTCTACTGGGCCCTGTCGGGCCCTGTCGGGCTCTGTCGGGCTCTGTCGGGCTCTGTCGGGCCCTGTCGGGCTCTGTCGGGCTCTGTCGGGCCCTGTCGGGCCCTGTCGGGCTCTGTCGGGCTCTGTCGGGACCTGTCGGGCTCTGTCGGGCTCTGTCGGGCTCTACTGGGCCCTGTCGGGCGCTGTCGGGCCCTGTCGGGCTCTGTCGGGCTCTGTCGGGCTCTGTCGGGCTCTACTGGGCTCTGTCGGGCCCTGTCGGGCTCTGTCGGGCTCTGTCGGGCTCTGTCGGGCTCTACTGGGCCCTGTCGGGTTCTGTCGGGCTCTGTCGGGCTCTGTCGGGCTCTACTGGGCCCTGTCGGGCCGTGTCGGGCTCTGTCGGGCTCTGTCGGGCTCTGTCGGGCCCTGTCGGGCTTTGTCGGGCTCTGTCGGGCTCTGTCGGGCCCTCTCGGGCTCTGTCGGGCTCTACTGGGCCCTGTCGGGCCCTGTCGGGCTCTGTCGGGCTCTGTCGGGCTCTGTCGGGCCCTGTCAGGCTCTGTCGGGCTCTGTCGGGCTCTGTCGGACCCCGTCGGGCTCTGTCGGGCTCTACTGGGCTCTACTGGGTTCTGTCGGGCTCTGTCGGGCCCTGTCGGGCTCTGTCGGGCTCTGTCGGGCTGTGTCGGGCTCTGTCGGGCTCTACTGGGCTCTACTGGGTTCTGTCGGGCTCTGTCGGGCTCTGTCGGGCTCTGTCGGGCTCTACTGGGCCCTGTCGGGCCCTGTCGGGCTCTGTCGGGCTCTGTCGGGCTCTACTGGGCCCTGTCGGGCCCTGTCGGGCTCTGTCGGGCTCTGTCGGGCTCTGTCGGGCTCTACTGGGCTCTACTGGGATCTGTCGGGCTCTGTCGGGCTCTGTCGGGCTCTGTCGGGCCCTGTCGGGCTCTGTCGGGCTCTGTCGGGCTCTGTCGGGCTCAACTGGTCTCTGCCGGGCTCTGTCGGGTTCTGTCGGGCTCTGTCGGGCTCTGTCGGGCTCTGTCGGGCTCTACTGGGCTCTTCTGGGCTCTGTCGGGCTCTGTCGGGCTCTACTGGGCCCTGTCGGGCTCTGTCGGGCCCTGTTGGGCCCTGTCGGGCCCTGTCGGGCTCTGTCGGGCTCTGTCGGGCTCTGTCGGGCTCTGTCGGGCTCTACTGGGCTCTACTGGGCTCTGTCGGCTCTGTCGGGCTCTACTTCGCCCTGTCGGGCTCTGTCGGGCCCTGTCGGGCCCTGTCGGGCCCTGTCGGGCTCTGTCGGGCTCTGTCGGGCTCTGTCGGGCTCTTCTGGGCCCTGTCGGGCCCTGTCGGGCTCTGTCGGGCTCTGTCGGGCTCTGTCGGGCTCTACTGGGCTCTGTCGGGCCCTGTCGGGCCCTGTCGGGCTCTGTCGGGCTCTGTCGGGCTCTGTCGGGCTCTACTGGGCCCTGTCGGGCCCTGTCGGGCCCTGTCGGGCTCTGTCGGGCTCTGTCGGGCCCTGTCGGGCTCTGTCGGGCTCTGTCGGGCTCTACTGGGCTCTACTGGGCTCTGTCGGGCTCTGTCGGGCTCTACTGGGCCCTGTCGGGCCCTGTCGGGCCCTGACGGGCTCTGTCGGGCTCTGCTGGGCTCTGTCGGGCTCTGTCGGGCCCTGTCGGGCTCTGTCGGGCTCTGTCGGGCTCTACTGGTCTCTGTCGGGCTCTGTCGGGCTCTACTGGGCCCTGTCGGGCTCTGTCGGGCCCTGTCGGGCTCTGTCGGGCTCTGTCGGGCCCTGTCGGGCTCTGTCGGGCTCTGTCGGGCTCTGTCGGGCTCTACTGGGCTCTGTCGGGTTCTGCTGGGCTCTACTGGGCTCCGTCGTGCTCTGTCGGCCTCTGTCGGGCCCTGTCGGGCTCTGTCGGGCCCTGTCGGGCCCTGTCGGGCTCTGTCGGGCTCTGTCGGGCCCTGTCGGGCTCTGTCGGGCTCTGTCGGGCCCTGTCGGGCTCTACTGGGCCCTGTCGGGCTCTGTCGGGCTCTGTCGGGCTCGGTCGGGCCCTGTCAGGCTCTGTCGGGCTCTGTCGGGCCCTGTCGGGCTCTGTCGGGCTCTACTGGGCCCTGTCGGGCTCTGTCGGGCTCTGTCGGGCCCTGTCGGGCTCTGTCGGGCTCTGTCGGGCTGTGTCGGGCTCTGTCGGGCTCTACTGGGCTCTACTGGGCTCTGTCGGGCTCTGTCGGGCTCTGTCGGGCTCTGTCGGGCTCTACTGGGCCCTGTCGGGCCCTGTCGGGCTCTGTCGGGCTCTGTCGGGCTCTACTGGGCCCTGTCGGGCCCTTCGGGCTCTGTCGGGCTCTGTCGGGCTCTGTCGGGCTCTACTGGGCTCTACTGGGATCTGTCGGGCTCTGTCGGGCTCTGTCGGGCTCTGTCGGGCCCTGTCGGGCTCTGTCGGGCTCTTTCGGGCTCTGTCGGGCTCTGTCGGGCTCAACTGGTCTCTGCCGGGCTCTGTCGGGTTCTGTCGGGCTCTGTCGGGCTCTGTCGGGCTCTGTCGGGCTCTACTGGGCTCTTCTGGGCTCTGTCGGGCTCTGTCGGGCTCTACTGGGCCCTGTCGGGCTCTGTCGGGCCCTGTCGGGCCCTGTCGGGCTCTGTCGGGCTCTGTCGGGCTCTGTCGGGCTCTTCTGGGCCCTGTCGGGCCCTGTCGGGCTCTGTCGGGCTCTGTCGGGCTCTGTCGGGCTCTACTGGGCCCTGTCGGGCCCTGTCGGGCTCTGTCGGGCTCTGTCGGGCTCTGTCGGGCCCTGTCGGGCTCTGTCGGGCTCTGTCGGGCCCTGTCGGGCCCTGTCGGGCTCTGTCGGGCTCTGTCGGGACCTGTCGGGCTCTGTCGGGCCCTGTCGGGCTCTACTGGGCCCTGTCGGGCGCTGTCGGGCCCTGTCGGGCTCTGTCGGGCTCTGTCGGGCTCTGTCGGGCTCTACTGGGCTCTGTCGGGCCCTGTCGGGCTCTGTCGGGCTCTGTCGGGCTCTACTGGGCCCTGTCGGGTTCTGTCGGGCTCTGTCGGGCTCTGTCGGGCTCTACTGGGCCCTGTCGGGCCGTGTCGGGCTCTGTCGGGCTCTGTCGGGCTCTGTCGGGCCCTGTCGGGCTTTGTCGGGCTCTGTCGGGCTCTGTCGGGCCCTCTCGGGCTCTGTCGGGCTCTACTGGGCCCTGTCGGGCCCTGTCGGGCTCTGTCGGGCTCTGTCGGGCTCTGTCGGGCCCTGTCAGGCTCTGTCGGGCTCTGTCGGGCTCTGTCGGACCCCGTCGGGCTCTGTCGGGCTCTGTCGGGCTCTGTCGGGCTCTGACGGGTTCTGTCGGGC
This sequence comes from Caloenas nicobarica, assembly GCF_036013445.1. Lineage (NCBI taxonomy): Eukaryota > Metazoa > Chordata > Aves > Columbiformes > Columbidae > Caloenas > Caloenas nicobarica. The sequence continues at coordinate 34,673 of NW_027017064.1, forward strand.
TCTGTCGGGCTCTGTCGGGCTCTACTGGGCTCTGTCGGGCCCTGTCGGGCTCTGTCGGGCTCTGTCGGGCTCTGTCGGGCCCTGTCGGGCTCTGTCGGGCTCTGTCGGGCTCTGTCGGGCTCTACTGGGACCAGTCGGGCCCTGTCGGGCTCTGTCGGGCTCTGTCGGGCTCTGTCGGGCTCAACTGGGCTCTGTCGGGCCCTGTCAGGCCCTGTCGGGCTCTGTCGGGACCTGTCGGGCTCTACTGGGCCCTGTCGGGCTCTGTCGGGATCTACTGGGCCCTGTCGGGCCCTGTCGGGCTCTGTCGGGCCCTGTCGGGCTCTCTCGGGCTCTGTCGGGCCCTGTCGGGCTCTGTCGGGCTCTGTCGGGCTCTGTCGGGCTCTACTGGGCTCTGTCGGGCTCTGTTGGGCTCTGTCGGGCTCTGTCGGGTTCTACTGGGCCCTGTCGCGCTCTGTCGGGCCCTGTCGGGCCCTGTCGGGCTCTGTCGGGCTCTGTCGGGCTCTGTCGGGCCCTGTCGGGCTCTGTCGGGCTCTGTCGGGCTCTGTCGGGCTCTACTGGGCTCTGTCGGGCTCTACTGGGCTCTACTGGGCCCTGTCGGGCTCTGTCGGGCTCTGTCGGGCCCTGTCGGGCTCTACTGGGCTCTGTCGGGCCCTGTCGGGCCCTGTCGGGCTCTGTCAGGCTCTGTCGGGCCCTGTCGGGCTCTGTCGGGCTCTGTCGGGCTCTGTCGGGCTCTACTGGGCTCTGTCGGGCTCTGTCGGGCTCTGTCGGGCTCTGTCGGGCTCTACTGGGCCCTGTCGGGCCCTGTCGGGCTCTTTCGGGCTCTGTCGGGCTCTGTCGGGCTCAACTGGTCTCTGTCGGGCTCTGTCGGGTTCTGTCGGGCTCTGTCGGGCTCTGTCGGGCTCTGTCGGGCTCTACTGGGCTCTACCCGGCTCTGTCGGGCTCTGTCGGGCTCTACTTCGCCCTGTCGGGCTCTGTCGGGCCCTGTCGGGCCCTGTCGGGCCCTGTCGGGCTCTGTCGGGCTCTGTCGGGCTCTGTCGGGCTCTTCTGGGCCCTGTCGGGCCCTGTCGGGCTCTGTCGGGCTCTGTCGGGCTCTGTCGGGCTCTACTGGGCTCTGTAGGGCCCTGTCGGGCCCTGTCGGGCTCTGTCGGGCTCTGTCGGGCTCTACTGGGCCCTGTCGGGCCCTGTCGGGCCCTGTCGGGCTCTGTCGGGCTCTGTCGGGCCCTGTCGGGCTCTGTCGGGCTCTGTCGGGCTCTACTGGGCTCTACTGGGCTCTGTCGGGCTCTGTCGGGCTCTACTGGGCCCTGTCGGGCCCTGTCGGGCCCTGACGGGCTCTGTCGGGCTCTACTGGGCTCTGTCGGGCTCTGTCGGGCCCTGTCGGGCTCTGTCGGGCTCTGTCGGGCTCTACTGGGCCCTGTCGGGCCCTGTCGGGCTCTGTCGGGCTCTGTCGGGCTCTGTCGGGCTCTACTGGGCTCTGTCGGGCCCTGTCGGGCCCTGTCGGGCTCTGTCGGGCCCTGTCGGGCTCTGTCGGGCCCTGTCGGGCTCTACTGGGCCCTGTCGGGCTCTGTCGGGATCTACTGGGCCCTGTCGGGCCCTATCGGGCTCTGTCGGGCCCTGTCGGGCTCTGTCGGGCTCTGTCGGGCCCTGTCGGGCTCTGTCGGGCTCTGTCGGGCTCTGTCGGGCTCTACTGGGCTCTGTCGGGCTCTGTCGGGCTCTGTCGGGCTCTGTCGGGTTCTACTGGGCCCTGTCGCGCTCTGTCGGGCCCTGTCGGGCCCTGTCGGGCTCTGTCGGGCTCTGTCGGGCTCTGTCGGGCCCTGTCGGGCCCTGTCGGGCTCTGTCGGGCTCTGTCGGGCTCTACTGGGCTCTGTCGGGCTCTACTGGGCTCTACTGGGCCCTGTCGGGCTCTGTCGGGCTCTGTCGGGCCCTGTCGGGCTCTACTGGGCTCTGTCGGGCCCTGTCGGGCCCTGTCGGGCTCTGTCAGGCTCTGTCGGGCCCTGTCGGGCTCTGTCGGGCTCTGTCGGGCTCTGTCGGGCTCTACTGGGCTCTGTCGGGCTCTGTCGGGCTCTGTCGGGCTCTGTCGGGCTCTACTGGGTCCTGTCGGGCCCTGTCGGGCTCTTTCGGGCTCTGTCGGGCTCTGTCGGGCTCAACTGGTCTCTGTCGGGCTCTGTCGGGTTCTGTCGGGCTCTGTCGGGCTCTGTCGGGCTCTGTCGGGCTCTACTGGGCTCTACTGGGCTCTGTCGGCTCTGTCGGGCTCTACTTCGCCCTGTCGGGCTCTGTCGGGCTCTGTCGGGCCCTGTCGGGCCCTGTCGGGCCCTGTCGGGCTCTGTCGGGCTCTGTCGGGCTCTGTCGGGCTCTGTCGGGCTCTTCTGGGCCCTGTCGGGCCCTGTCGGGCTCTGTCGGGCTCTGTCGGGCTCTGTCGGGCTCTACTGGGCTCTGTCGGGCCCTGTCGGGCCCTGTCGGGCTCTGTCGGGCTCTGTCGGGCTCTGTCGGGCTCTACTGGGCCCTGTCGGGCCCTGTCGGGCTCTGTCGGGCTCTGTCGGGCCCTGTCGGGCTCTGTCGGGCTCTGTCGGGCTCTACTGGGCTCTACTGGGCTCTGTCGGGCTCTGTCGGGCTCTACTGGGCCCTGTCGGGCCCTGTCGGGCCCTGACGGGCTCTGTCGGGCTCTACTGGGCTCTGTCGGGCTCAGTCGGTCTCTGTCGGGCCCTGTCGGGTTCTGTCGGGCTCTGCCGGGCTCTACTGGGCTCTGTCGGGCTCTGTCGGGCTCTACTGGGCCCTGTCGGGCTCTGTCGGGCCCTGTCGGGCTCTGTCGGGCTCTGTCGGGCCCTGTCGGGCTCTGTCGGGCTCTGTCGGGCTCTGTCGGGCTCTACTGGGCTCTGTCGGGTTCTGCTGGGCTATACTGGGCTCCGTCGTGCTCTGTCGGGCTCTGTCGGGCCCTGTCGGGCTCTGTCGGGCTCTGTCGGGCTCTGTCGGGCTCTACTGGGCTCTGTCGGGCCCTGTCGGGCCCTGTCGGGCTCTGTCGGGCTCTGTCGGGCTCTGTCGGGCTCTACTGGGCCCTGTCGGGCCCTGTCGGGCTCTGTCGGGCTCTGTCGGGCCCTGTCGGGCTCTGTCGGGCTCTGTCGGGCTCTACTGGGCTCTACTGGGCTCTGTCGGGCTCTGTCAGGCTCTACTGGGCCCTGTCGGGCCCTGTCGGGCCCTGACGGGCTCTGTCGGGCTCTACTGGGCTCTGTCGGGCTCTGTCGGGCTCTACTGGGCCCTGTCGGGTTCTGTCGGGCTCTGTCGGGCTCTACTGGGCTCTGTCGGGCTCTGTCGGGCTCTACTGGGCCCTGTCGGGTTCTGTCGGGCCCTGTCGGGCCCTGTCGGGCTCTGTCGGGCTCTGTCGGGCTCTGTCGGGCTCTACTGGGCTCTGTCGGGTTCTGCTGGGCTCTACTGGGCTCCGTCGTGCTCTGTCGGGCTCTGTCGGGCCCTGTCGGGCTCTGTCGGGCCCTGTCGGGCCCTGTCGGGCTCTGTCGGGCTCTGTCGGGCCCTGTCGGGCTCTGTCGGGCTCTGTCGGGCCCTGTCGGGCTCTACTGGGCCCTGTCGGGCTCTGTCGGGCTCTGTCGGGCTCTGTCGGGCCCTGTCAGGCTCTGTCGGGCTCTGTCGGGCCCTGTCGGGCTCTGTCGGGCTCTACTGGGCCCTGTCGGGCCCTGTCGGGCTCTGTCGGCCTCTGTCGGGCCCTGTCGGGCTCTGTCGGGCTCTGTCGGGCTGTGTCGGGCTCTGTCGGGCTCTACTGGGCTCTACTGGGTTCTGTCGGGCTCTGTCGGGCTCTGTCGGGCTCTGTCGGGCTCTACTGGGCCCTGTCGGGCCCTGTCGGGCTCTGTCGGGCTCTGTCGGGCTCTACTGGGCCCTGTCGGGCCCTGTCGGGCTCTGTCGGGCTCTGTCGGGCTCTGTCGGGCTCTACTGGGCTCTACTGGGATCTGTCGGGCTCTGTCGGGCTCTGTCGGGCTCTGTCGGGCCCTGTCGGGCTCTGTCGGGCTCTGTCGGGCTCTGTCGGGCTCAACTGGTCTCTGCCGGGCTCTGTCGGGTTCTGTCGGGCTCTGTCGGGCTCTGTCGGGCTCTGTCGGGCTCTACTGGACTCTTCTGGGCTCTGTCGGGCTCTGTCGGGCTCTACTGGGCCCTGTCGGGCTCTGTCGGGCCCTGTTGGGCCCTGTCGGGCTCTGTCGGGCTCTGTCGGGCTCTGTCGGGCTCTGTCGGGCTCTGTCGGGCTCTACTGGGCTCTGTCGGGCTCTGTCGGGCTCTGTCGGGCTCTGTCGGGCTCTACTGGGCCCTGTCGGGCCCTGTCGGGCTCTTTCGGGCTCTGTCGGGCTCTGTCGGGCTCAACTGGTCTCTGTCGGGCTCTGTCGGGTTCTGTCGGGCTCTGTCGGGCTCTGTCGGGCTCTGTCGGGCTCTACTGGGCTCTACTGGGCTCTGTCGGCTCTGTCGGGCTCTACTTCGCCCTGTCGGGCTCTGTCGGGCTCTGTCGGGCCCTGTCGGGCTCTGTCGGGCTCTACTGGGCCCTGTCGGGCCCTGTCGGGCTCTGTCGGGCTCTGTCGGGCTCTGTCGGGCTCAACTGGTCTCTGCCGGGCTCTGTCGGGTTCTGTCGGGCTCTGTCGGGCTCTGTCGGGCTCTGTCGGGCTCTACTGGGCTCTTCTGGGCTCTGTCTGGCTCTGTCGGGCTCTACTGGGCCCTGTCGGGCTCTGTCGGGCTCTGTCGGGCTCTGTCGGGCTCTTCTGGGCCCTGTCGGGCCCTGTCGGGCTCTGTCGGGCTCTTTCGGGCTCTGTCGGGCTCTACTGCGCCCTGTCGGGCCCTGTCGGGCCCTGTTGGGCTCTGTCGGGCTCTGTCGGGCTCTGTCGGGCCCTGTCGGGCTCTGTCGGACCCTGTCGGGCTCTTTCGACCCTGTCGGGCCCTGTCGGGCTCTGTCGGGCCCTGTCGGGCCCTGTCGGGCTCTGTCGGGCTCTGTCGGGCTCTGTCGGGCCCTGTCGGGCTCTGTCGGGCTCTGTCGTGCCCTGTCGGGCCCTGTCGGGCTCTGTCGGGCTCTGTCGGGCCCTGTCGGGCTCTGTCGGGCTCTGTCGGGCTCTACTGGGCCCTGTCGGGCGCTGTCGGGCCCTGTCGGGGTCTGTCGGGCTCTGTCGGGCTCTGTCGGGCTCTACTGGGCTCTGTCGGGCCCTGTCGGACTCTGTCGGGCTCTGTCGGGCTCTGTCGGGCTCTACTGGGCCCTGTCGGGTTCTGTCGGGCTCTGTCGGGCTCTGTCGGGCTCTACTGGGCCCTGTCGGGCCGTGTCGGGCTCTGTCGGGCTCTGTCGGGCTCTGTCGGGCCCTGTCGGGCTCTGTCGGGCTCTGTCGGGCTCTGTCGGGCCCTCTCGGGCTCTGTCGGGTTCTACTGGGCCCTGTCGGGCCCTGTCGGGCTCTGTCGGGCTCTGTCGGGCTCTGTCGGGCCCTGTCGGGCTCTGTCGGGCTCTGTCGGGCTCTGTCGGACCCCGTGGGCTCTGTCGGGTTCTGTCGGGCTCTGTCGGGCTCTGACGGGTTCTGTCGGGCTCTGTCGGGCTCTGTCGGGCTCTACTGGGCCCTGTCGGGCCCTGTCGGGCTCTGTCGGGCTCTGTCGGGCTCTGTCGGGCCCTGTCGGGCTCTGTCGGGCTCTGTCGGGCTCTGTCGGGCTCTACTGGGCCCTGTCAGGCCCTGTCGGGCTCTGTCAGGCTCTGTCGGGCTCTGTCGGGCTCTGTCGGGCTCTACTGGGCTCTGTCGGGCCCTGTCGGGCCCTGTCGGGCTCTGTCGGGCCCTGTCGGGCTCTACTGGGCCCTGTCGGGCTCTGTTGGGATCTACTGGGCCCTGTCGGGCCCTGTCGGGCTCTGTCGGGCCCTGTCGGGCTCTGTCGGGCTCTGTCGGACCCTGTCGGGCTCTGTCGGGTTCTGTCGGGCTCTGTCAAGCTCTACTGGGCTCTGTCGGGCTCTGTCGGGCTCTGTCGGGCTCTGTCGGGTTCTACTGGGCCCTGTCGCGCTCTGTCGGGCCCTGTCGGGCCCTGTCGGGCTCTGTCGGGCTCTGTCGGGCTCTGTCGGGCCCTGTCGGGCCCTGTCGGGCTCTGTCGGGCTCTGTCGGGCTCTACTGGGCTCTGTCGGGCTCTACTGGGCTCTACTGGGCCCTGTCGGGCTCTGTCGGGCTCTGTCGGGCCCTGTCGGGCTCTACTGGGCTCTGTCGGGCCCTGTCGGGCCCTGTCGGGCTCTGTCAGGCTCTGTCGGGCCCTGTCGGGCTCTGTCGGGCTCTGTCGGGCTCTGTCGGGCTCTACTGGGCTCTGTCGGGCTCTGTCGGGCTCTGTCGGGCTCTGTCGGGCTCTACTGGGCCCTGTCGGGCCCTGTCGGGCTCTTTCGGGCTCTGTCGGGCTCTGTCGGGCTCAACTGGTCTCTGTCGGGCTCTGTCGGGTTCTGTCGGGCTCTGTCGGGCTCTGTCGGGCTCTGTCGGGCTCTACTGGGCTCTACTGGGCTCTGTCGGCTCTGTCGGGCTCTACTTCGCCCTGTCGGGCTCTGTCGGGCCCTGTCGGGCCCTGTGGGGCCCTGTCGGGCTCTGTCGGGCTCTGTCGGGCTCTGTCGGGCTCTGTCGGGCTCTTCTGGGCCCTGTCGGGCCCTGTCGGGCTCTGTCGGGCTCTGTCGGGCTCTGTCGGGCTCTACTGGGCCCTGTCGGGCCCTGTCGGGCCCTGTCGGGCTCTGTCGGGCTCTGTCGGGCCCTGTCGGGCCCTGTCGGGCTCTGTCGGGCTCTGTCGGGCTCTGTCGGGCCCTCTCGGGCTCTGTCGGGCTCTACTGGGCCCTGTCGGGCCCTGTCGGGCTCTGTCGGGCTCTGTCGGGCTCTGTCGGGCCCTGTCGGGCTCTGTCGGGCTCTGTCGGGCTCTGTCGGACCCCGTCGGGCTCTGTCGGGCTCTGTCGGGCTCTGTCGGGCTCTGACGGGTTCTGTCGGGCTCTGTCGGGCTCTGTCGGGCTCTACTGGGCCCTGTCGGGCCCTGTCGGGCTCTGTCGGGCTCTGTCGGGCTCTGTCGGGCCCTGTCGGGCTCTGTCGGGCTCTGTCGGGCTCTGTCGGGCTCTACTGGGCCCTGTCAGGCCCTGTCGGGCTCTGTCGGGCTCTGTCGGGCTCTGTCGGGCTCTGTCGGGCTCTACTGGGCTCTGTCGGGCCCTGTCGGGCCCTGTCGGGCTCTGTCGGGCCCTGTCGGGCTCTACTGGGCCCTGTCGGGCTCTGTCGGGATCTACTGGGCCCTGTCGGGCCCTGTCGGGCTCTGTCGGGCCCTGTCGGGCTCTGTCGGGCTCTGTCGGGCCCTGTCGGGCTCTGTCGGGCTCTGTCGGGCTCTGTCAAGCTCTACTGGGCTCTGTCGGGCTCTGTCGGGCTCTGTCGGGCTCTGTCGGGTTCTACTGGGCCCTGTCGCGCTCTGTCGGGCCCTGTCGGGCCCTGTCAGGCTCTGTCGGGCTCTGTCGGGCTCTGTCGGGCCCTGTCGGGCCCTGTCGGGCTCTGTCGGGCTCTGTCGGGCTCTACTGGGCTCTGTCGGGCTCTACTGGGCTCTACTGGGCCCTGTCGGGCTCTGTCGGGCTCTGTCGGGCCCTGTCGGGCTCTACTGGGCTCTGTCGGGCCCTGTCGGGCCCTGTCGGGCTCTGTCAGGCTCTGTCGGGCCCTGTCGGGCTCTGTCGGGCTCTGTCGGGCTCTGTCGGGCTCTACAGGGCTCTGTCGGGCTCTGTCGGGCTCTGTCGGGCTCTGTCGGGCTCTACTGGGCCCTGTCGGGCCCTGTCGGGCTCTTTCGGGCTCTGTCGGGCTCTGTCGGGCTCAACTGGTCTCTGTCGGGCTCTGTCGGGTTCTGTCGGGCTCTGTCGGGCTCTGTCGGGCTCTGTCGGGCTCTACTGGGCTCTACTGGGCTCTGTCGGCTCTGTCGGGCTCTACTTCGCCCTGTCGGGCTCTGTCGGGCTCTGTCGGGCCCTGTCGGGCCCTGTCGGGCCCTGTCGGGCCCTGTCGGGCTCTGTCGGGCTCTGTCGGGCTCTGTCGGGCTCTTCTGGGCCCTGTCGGGCCCTGTCGGGCTCTGTCGGGCTCTGTCGGGCTCTACTGGGCTCTGTCGGGCCCTGTCGGGCCCTGTCGGGCTCTGTCGGGCTCTGTCGGGCTCTGTCGGGCTCTACTGGGCCCTGTCGGGCCCTGTCGGGCCCTGTCGGGCTCTGTCGGGCTCTGTCGGGCCCTGTCGGGCTCTGTCGGGCTCTGTCGGGCTCTACTGGGCTCTACTGGGCTCTGTCGGGCTCTGTCGGGCTCTACTGGGCCCTGTCGGGCCCTGTCGGGCCCTGACGGGCTCTGTCGGGCTCTACTGGGCTCTGTCGGGCTCTGTCGGGCTCTGTCGGGCCCTTTCGGGTTCTGTCGGGCTCTGTCGGGCTCTACTGGGCTCTGTCGGGCTCTGTCGGGCTCTACTGGGCCCTGTCGGGCTCTGTCGGGCTCTGTCGGGCCCTGTCGGGCTCTGTCGGGCTCTGTCGGGCTCTACTGGGCTCTACTGGGCTCTGTCGGGCTCTGTCGGGCTCTACTGGGCCCTGTCGGGCCCTGTCGGGCCCTGACGGGCTCTGTCGGGCTCTACTGGGCTCTGTCGGGCTCTGTCGGGCTCTGTCGGGCCCTTTCGGGTTCTGTCGGGCCCTGTCGGGCTCTGTCGGGCTCTGTCGGGCCCTGTCGGGCTCTGTCGGGCTCTGTCGGGCTCTGTCGGGCTCTACTGGGCTCTGTCGGGTTCTGCTGGGCTCTACTGGGCTCCGTCGTGCTCTGTCGGGCTCTGTCGGGCCCTGTCGGGCTCTGTCGGGCCCTGTCGGGCTCTGTCGGGCTCTGTCGGGCTCTGTCGGGCCCTGTCGGGCTCTGTCGGGCTCTGTCGGGCCCTGTCGGGCTCTACTGGGCCCTGTCGGGCTCTGTCGGGCTCTGTCGGGCTCTGTCGGGCCCTGTCAGGCTCTGTCGGGCTCTGTCGGGCCCTGTCGGGCTCTGTCGGGCTCTACTGGGCCCTGTCGGGCCCTGTCGGGCTCTGTCGGGCTCTGTCGGGCCCTGTCGGGCTCTGTCGGGCTCTGTCGGGCTGTGTCGGGCTCTGTCGGGCTCTACTGGGCTCTACTGGGCTCTGTCGGGCTCTGTCGGGCTCTGTCGGGCTCTGTCGGGCTCTACTGGGCCCTGTCGGGCCCTGTCGGGCTCTGTCGGGCTCTGTCGGGCTCTACTGGGCCCTGTCGGGCCCTGTCGGGCTCTGTCGGGCTCTGTCGGGCTCTGTCGGGCTCTACTGGGCTCTACTGGGATCTGTCGGGCTCTGTCGGGCTCTGTCGGGCCCTGTCGGGCCCTGTCGGGCTCTGTCGGGCTCTGTCGGGCTCTGTCGGGCTCAACTGGTCTCTGCCGGGCTCTGTCGGGTTCTGTCGGGCTCTGTCGGGCTCTACTGGGCCCTGTCGGGCCCTGTCGGGCTCTGTCGGGCTCTGTCGGGCCCTGTCGGGCTCTGTCGGGCTCTGTCGGGCTCTGTCGGGCTCTACTGGGCCCTGTCGGGCCCTGTCGGGCTCTGTCGGGCTCTGTCGGGCTCTGTCGGGCTCTGTCGGGCTCTACTGGGCTCTGTCGGGCCCTGTCGGGCCCTGTCGGGCTCTGTCGGGCCCTGTCGGGCTCTACTGGGCCCTGTCGGGCTCTGTTGGGATCTACTGGGCCCTGTCGGGCCCTGTCGGGCTCTGTCGGGCCCTGTCGGGCTCTGTCGGGCTCTGTCGGGCCCTGTCGGGCTCTGTCGGGCTCTGTCGGGCTCTGTCGGGCTCTACTGGGCTCTGTCGGGCTCTGTCGGGCTCTGTCGGGCTCTCTCGGGTTCTACTGGGCCCTGTCGCGCTCTGTCGGGCCCTGTCGGGCCCTGTCAGGCTCTGTCGGGCTCTGTCGGGCTCTGTCGGGCCCTGTCGGGCCCTGTCGGGCTCTGTCGGGCTCTACTGGGCTCTGTCGGGCTCTACTGGGCTCTACTGGGCCCTGTCGGGCTCTGTCGGGCTCTGTCGGGCCCTGTCGGGCTCTACTGGGCTCTGTCGGGCCCTGTCGGGCCCTGTCGGGCTCTGTCAGGCTCTGTCGGGCCCTGTCGGGCTCTGTCGGGCCCTGTCGGGCTCTGTCGGGCTCTGTCGGGCTCTGTCGGGCTCTGTCGGGCTCTGTCGGGTTCTGTCGGGCTCTGTCGGGCTCTTTCGGGCTCTGTCGGGCTCTGTCGGGCTCAACTGGTCTCTGTCGGGCTCTGTCGGGCTCTGTCGGGCTCTGTCGGGCTCTGTCGGGCTCTACTGGGCTCTACTGGGCTCTGTCGGCTCTGTCGGGCTCTACTTCGCCCTGTCGGGCTCTGTCGGGCTCTGTCGGGCCCTGTCGGGCTCTGTCGGGCTCTACTGGGCCCTGTCGGGCCCTGTCGGGCTCTGTCGGGCTCTGTCGGGCTCTGTCGGGCTCAACTGGTCTCTGCCGGGCTCTGTCGGGTTCTGTCGGGCTCTGTCGGGCTCTGTCGGGCTCTGTCGGGCTCTACTGGGCTCTTCTGGGCTCTGTCGGGCTCTGTCGGGCTCTACTGGGCCCTGTCGGGCCCTGTCGGGCTCTGTCGGTCTCTGTCGGGCTCTGTCGGGCCCTGTCGGGCTCTGTCGGGCTCTGTCGGGCTCTGTCGGGCTCTACTGGGCCCTGTCGGGCCCTGTCGGGCTCTGTCGGGCTCTGTCGGGCTCTGTCGGGCTCTACTGGGCTCTGTCGGGCCCTGTCGGGCCCTGTCGGGCTCTGTCGGGACCTGTCGGGCTCTACTGGGCCCTGTCGGGCTCTGTCGGGATCTACTGGGCCCTGTCGGGCCCTGTCGGGCTCTGTCGGGCCCTGTCGGGCTCTGTCGGGCTCTGTCGGGCCCTGTCGGGCTCTGTCGGGCTCTGTCGGGCTCTGTCGGGCTCTACTGGGCTCTGTCGGGCTCTGTCGGGCTCTGTCGGGCTCTGTCGGGTTCTACTGGGCCCTGTCGCGCTCTGTTGGGCCCTGTCGGGCCCTGTCGGGCTCTGTCGGGCTCTGTCGGGCTCTGTCGGGCCCTGTCGGGCCCTGTCGGGCTCTGTCGGGCTCTGTCGGGCTCTACTGGGCTCTGTCGGGCTCTACTGGGCTCTACTGGGCCCTGTCGGGCTCTGTCGGGCTCTGTCGGGCCCTGTCGGGCTCTACTGGGCTCTGTCGGGCCCTGTCGGGCCCTGTCGGGCTCTGTCAGGCTCTGTCGGGCCCTGTCGGGCTCTGTCGGGCTCTTTCGGGCTCTGTCGGGCTCTACTGGGCTCTGTCGGGCTCTGTCGGGCTCTGTCGGGCTCTACTGGGCCCTGTCGGGCCCTGTCGGGCTCTTTCGGGCTCTGTCGGGCTCTGTCGGGCTCAACTGGTCTCTGTCGGGCTCTGTCGGGTTCTGTCGGGCTCTGTCGGGCTCTGTCGGGCTCTGTCGGGCTCTACTGGGCTCTACTGGGCTCTGTCGGCTCTGTCGGGCTCTATTTCGCCCTGTCGGGCTCTGTCGGGCCCTGTCGGGCCCTGTCGGGCCCTGTCGGGCTCTGTCGGGCTCTGTCGGGCTCTGTCGGGCTCTTCTGGGCCCTGTCGGGCCCTGTCGGACTCTGTCGGGCTCTGTCGGGCTCTGTCGGGCTCTACTGGGCTCTGTCGGGCCCTGTCGGGCCCTGTCGGGCTCTGTCGGGCTCTGTCGGGCTCTGTCGGGCTCTACTGGGCCCTGTCGGGCCCTGTCGGGCCCTGTCGGGCTCTGTCGGGCTCTGTCGGGCCCTGTCGGGCTCTGTCGGGCTCTGTCGGGCTCTACTGGGCTCTACTGGGCTCTGTCGGGCTCTGTCGGGCTCTACTGGGCCCTGTCGGGCCCTGTCGGGCCCTGACGGGCTCTGTCGGGCTCTACTGGGCTCTGTCGGGCTCTGTCGGTCTCTGTCGGGCCCTGTCGGGTTTGTCGGGCTCTGTCGGGCTCTACTGGGCTCTGTCGGGCTCTGTCGGGCTCTACTGGGCCCTGTTGGGCTCTGTCGGGCCCTGTCGGGCTCTGTCGGGCTCTGTCGGGCCCTGTCGGGCTCTGTCGGGCTCTGTCGGGCTCTGTCGGGCTCTACTGGGCTCTGTCGGGTTCTGCTGGGCTCTACTGGGCTCCGTCGTGCTCTGTCGGGCTCTGTCGGGCCCTGTCGGGCTCTGTCGGGCCCTGTCGGGCCCTGTCGGGCTCTGTCGGGCTCTGTCGGGCCCTATCGGGCTCTGTCGGGCTCTGTCGGGCCCTGTCGGGCTCTACTGGGCCCTGTCGGGCTCTGTCGGGCTCTGTCGGGCTCTGTCGGGCCCTGTCAGGCTCTGTCGGGCTCTGTCGGGCCCTGTCGGGCTCTGTCGGGCTCTACTGGGCCCTGTCGGGCCCTGTCGGGCTCTGTCGGCCTCTGTCGGGCCCTGTCGGGCTCTGTCGGGCTCTGTCGGGCTGTGTCGGGCTCTGTCGGGCTCTACTGGGCTCTACTGGGTTCTGTCGGGCTCTGTCGGGCTCTGTCGGGCTCTGTCGGGCTCTACTGGGCCCTGTCGGGCCCTGTCGGGCTCTGTCGGGCTCTGTCGGGCTCTACTGGGCCCTGTCGGGCCCTGTCGGGCTCTGTCGGGCTCTGTCGGGCTCTGTCGGGCTCTACTGGGCTCTACTGGGATCTGTCGGGCTCTGTCGGGCTCTGTCGGGCTCTGTCGCGCCCTGTCGGGCTCTGTCGGGCTCTGTCGGGCTCTGTCGGGCTCTGTCGGGCTCAACTGGTCTCTGCCGGGCTCTGTCGGGTTCTGTCGGGCTCTGTCGGGCTCTGTCGGGCTCTGTCGGGCTCTACTGGGCTCTTCTGGGCTCTGTCGGGCTCTGTCGGGCTCTACTGGGCCCTGTCGGGCTCTGTCGGGCCCTGTTGGGCCCTGTCGGGCCCTGTCGGGCTCTGTCGGGCTCTGTCGGGCTCTGTCGGGCTCTGTCGGGCTCTACTGGGCTCTACTGGGCTCTGTCGGCTCTGTCGGGCTCTACTTCGCCCTGTCGGGCTCTGTCGGGCCCTGTCGGGCCCTGTCGGGCCCTGTCGGGCTCTGTCGGGCTCTGTCGGGCTCTGTCGGGCTCTTCTGGGCCCTGTCGGGCCCTGTCGGGCTCTGTCGGGCTCTGTCGGGCTCTGTCGGGCTCTACTGGGCTCTGTCGGGCCCTGTCGGGCCCTGTCGGGCTCTGTCGGGCTCTGTCGGGCTCTGTCGGGCTCTACTGGGCCCTGTCGGGCCCTGTCGGGCCCTGTCGGGCTCTGTCGGGCTCTGTCGGGCCCTGTCGGGCTCTGTCGGGCTCTGTCGGGCTCTACTGGGCTCTACTCGGCTCTGTCGGGCTCTGTCGGGCTCTACTGGGCCCTGTCGGGCCCTGTCGGGCCCTGACGGGCTCTGTCGGGCTCTGCTGGGCTCTGTCGGGCTCTGTCGGGCTCTGTCGGGCCCTGTCGGGCTCTGTCGGGCTCTGTCGGGCTCTACTGGTCTCTGTCGGGCTCTGTCGGGCTCTACTGGGCCCTGTCGGGCTCTGTCGGGCCCTGTCGGGCTCTGTCGGGCTCTGTCGGGCCCTGTCGGGCTCTGTCGGGCTCTGTCGGGCTCTGTCGGGCTCTACTGGGCTCTGTCGGGTTCTGCTGGGCTCTTCTGGGCTCCGTCGTGCTCTGTCGGGCTCTGTCGGGCCCTGTCGGGCTCTGTCGGGCCCTGTCGGGCCCTGTCGGGCTCTGTCGGGCTCTGTCGGGCCCTGTCGGGCTCTGTCGGGCTCTGTCGGGCCCTGTCGGGCTCTACTGGGCCCTGTCGGGCTCTGTCGGGCTCTGTCGGGCTCGGTCGGGCCCTGTCAGGCTCTGTCGGGCTCTGTCGGGCCCTGTCGGGCTCTGTCGGGCTCTACTGGGCCCTGTCGGGCTCTGTCGGGCTCTGTCGGGCCCTGTCGGGCTCTGTCGGGCTCTGTCGGGCTGTGTCGGGCTCTGTCGGGCTCTACTGGGCTCTACTGGGCTCTGTCGGGCTCTGTCGGGCTCTGTCGGGCTCTGTCGGGCTCTACTGGGCCCTGTCGGGCCCTGTCGGGCTCTGTCAGGCTCTGTCGGGCTCTACTGGGCCCTGTCGGGCCCTTCGGGCTCTGTCGGGCTCTGTCGGGCTCTGTCGGGCTCTACTGGGCTCTACTGGGATCTGTCGGGCTCTGTCGGGCCCTGTCGGGCTCTGTCGGGCCCTGTCGGGCTCTGTCGGGCTCTGTCGGGCTCAACTGGTCTCTGCCGGGCTCTGTCGGGCTCTGTCGGGCTCTGTCGGGCTCTGTCGGGCTCTGTCGGGCTCTACTGGGCTCTTCTGGGCTCTGTCGGGCTCTGTCGGGCTCTACTGGGCCCTGTCGGGCTCTGTCGGGCCCTGTCGGACACTGTCGGGCTCTGTCGGGCTCTGTCGGGCTCTGTCGGGCTCTTCTGGGCCCTGTCGGGCCCTGTCGGGCTCTGTCGGGCTCTGTCGGGCTCTGTCGGGCTCTACTGGGCCCTGTCGGGCCCTGTCGGGCTCTGTCGGGCTCTGTCGGGCTCTGTCGGGCCCTGTCGGGCTCTGTCGGGCTCTGTCGGGCCCTGTCGGGCCCTGTCGGGCTCTGTCGGGCTCTGTCGGGACCTGTCGGGCTCTGTCGGGCTCTGTCGGGCTCTACTGGGCCCTGTCGGGCGCTGTCGGGCCCTGTCGGGCTCTGTCGGGCTCTGTCGGGCTCTGTCGGGCTCTACTGGGCTCTGTCGGGCCCTGTCGGGCTCTGTCGGGCTCTGTCGGGCTCTGTCGGGCTCTACTGGGCCCTGTCGGGTTCTGTCGGGCTCTGTCGGGCTCTGTCGGGCTCTACTGGGCCCTGTCGGGCCGTGTCGGGCTCTGTCGGGCTCTGTCGGGCTCTGTCGGGCCCTGTCGGGCTTTGTCGGGCTCTGTCGGGCTCTGTCGGGCCCTCTCGGGCTCTGTCGGGCTCTACTGGGCCCTGTCGGGACCTGTCGGGCTCTGTCGGGCTCTGTCGGGCTCTGTCGGGCCCTGTCAGGCTCTGTCGGGCTCTGTCGGGCTCTGTCGGACCCCGTCGGGCTCTGTCGGGCTCTGTCGGGCTCTGTCGGGCTCTGACGGGTTCTGTCGGGCTCTGTCGGGCTCTGTCGGGCTCTACTGGGCTCTGTCGGGCCCTGTCGGGCTCTGTCGGGCTCTGTCGGGCTCTGTCGGGCCCTGTCGGGCTCTGTCGGGCTCTGTCGGGCTCTGTCGGGCTCTACTGGGACCAGTCGGGCCCTGTCGGGCTCTGTCGGGCTCTGTCGGGCTCTGTCGGGCTCAACTGGGCTCTGTCGGGCCCTGTCAGGCCCTGTCGGGCTCTGTCGGGACCTGTCGGGCTCTACTGGGCCCTGTCGGGCTCTGTCGGGATCTACTGGGCCCTGTCGGGCCCTGTCGGGCTCTGTCGGGCCCTGTCGGGCTCTGTCGGGCTCTGTCGGGCCCTGTCGGGCTCTGTCGGGCTCTGTCGGGCTCTGTCGGGCTCTACTGGGCTCTGTCGGGCTCTGTCGGGCTCTGTCGGGCTCTGTCGGGTTCTACTGGGCCCTGTCGCGCTCTGTCGGGCCCTGTCGGGCCCTGTCGGGCTCTGTCGGGCTCTGTCGGGCTCTGTCGGGCCCTGTCGGGCTCTGTCGGGCTCTGTCGGGCTCTGTCGGGCTCTACTGGGCTCTGTCGGGCTCTACTGGGCTCTACTGGGCCCTGTCGGGCTCTGTCGGGCTCTGTCGGGCCCTGTCGGGCTCTACTGGGCTCTGTCGGGCCCTGTCGGGCCCTGTCGGGCTCTGTCAGGCTCTGTCGGGCCCTGTCGGGCTCTGTCGGGCTCTGTCGGGCTCTGTCGGGCTCTACTGGGCTCTGTCGGGCTCTGTCGGGCTCTGTCGGGCTCTGTCGGGCTCTACTGGGCCCTGTCGGGCCCTGTCGGGCTCTTTCGGGCTCTGTCGGGCTCTGTCGGGCTCAACTGGTCTCTGTCGGGCTCTGTCGGGTTCTGTCGGGCTCTGTCGGGCTCTGTCGGGCTCTGTCGGGCTCTACTGGGCTCTACCCGGCTCTGTCGGGCTCTGTCGGGCTCTACTTCACCCTGTCGGGCTCTGTCGGGCTCTGTCGGGCCCTGTCGGGCCCTGTCGGGCCCTGTCGGGCTCTGTCGGGCTCTGTCGGGCTCTGTCGGGCTCTTCTGGGCCCTGTCGGGCCCTGTCGGGCTCTGTCGGGCTCTGTCGGGCTCTGTCGGGCTCTACTGGGCTCTGTAGGGCCCTGTCGGGCCCTGTCGGGCTCTGTCGGGCTCTGTCGGGCTCTACTGGGCCCTGTCGGGCCCTGTCGGGCCCTGTCGGGCTCTGTCGGGCTCTGTCGGGCCCTGTCGGGCTCTGTCGGGCTCTGTCGGGCTCTACTGGGCTCTACTGGGCTCTGTCGGGCTCTGTCGGGCTCTACTGGGCCCTGTCGGGCCCTGTCGGGCCCTGACGGGCTCTGTCGGGCTCTACTGGGCTCTGTCGGGCTCTGTCGGGCCCTGTCGGGCTCTGTCGGGCTCTGTCGGGCTCTACTGGGCCCTGTCGGGCCCTGTCGGGCTCTGTCGGGCTCTGTCGGGCTCTGTCGGGCTCTACTGGGCTCTGTCGGGCCCTGTCGGGCCCTGTCGGGCTCTGTCGGGCCCTGTCGGGCTCTACTGGGCCCTGTCGGGCTCTGTCGGGATCTACTGGGCCCTGTCGGGCCCTATCGGGCTCTGTCGGGCCCTGTCGGGCTCTGTCGGGCTCTGTCGGGCCCTGTCGGGCTCTGTCGGGCTCTGTCGGGCTCTGTCGGGCTCTACTGGGCTCTGTCGGGCTCTGTCGGGCTCTGTCGGGCTCTGTCGGGTTCTACTGGGCCCTGTCGCGCTCTGTCGGGCCCTGTCGGGCCCTGTCGGGCTCTGTCGGGCTCTGTCGGGCTCTGTCGGGCCCTGTCGGGCCCTGTCGGGCTCTGTCGGGCTCTACTGGGCTCTGTCGGGCTCTACTGGGCTCTACTGGGCCCTGTCGGGCTCTGTCGGGCTCTGTCGGGCCCTGTCGGGCTCTACTGGGCTCTGTCGGGCCCTGTCGGGCCCTGTCGGGCTCTGTCAGGCTCTGTCGGGCCCTGTCGGGCTCTGTCGGGCTCTGTCGGGCTCTTTCAGGCTCTACTGGGCTCTGTCGGGCTCTGTCGGGCTCTGTCGGGCTCTGTCGGGCTCTACTGGGTCCTGTCGGGCCCTGTCGGGCTCTTTCGGGCTCTGTCGGGCTCTGTCGGGCTCAACTGGTCTCTGTCGGGCTCTGTCGGGTTCTGTCGGGCTCTGTCGGGCTCTGTCGGGCTCTGTCGGGCTCTACTGGGCTCTACTGGGCTCTGTCGGCTCTGTCGGGCTCTACTTCGCCCTGTCGGGCTCTGTCGGGCTCTGTCGGGCCCTGTCGGGCCCTGTCGGGCCCTGTCGGGCCCTGTCGGGCTCTGTCGGGCTCTGTCGGGCTCTGTCGGGCTCTGTCGGGCTCTTCTGGGCCCTGTCGGGCCCTGTCGGGCTCTGTCGGGCTCTGTCGGGCTCTGTCGGGCTCTACTGGGCTCTGTCGGGCCCTGTCGGGCCCTGTCGGGCTCTGTCGGGCTCTGTCGGGCTCTGTCGGGCTCTACTGGGCCCTGTCGGGCCCTGTCGGGCTCTGTCGGGCTCTGTCGGGCCCTGTCGGGCTCTGTCGGGCTCTGTCGGGCTCTACTGGGCCCTGTCGGGCTCTGTCGGGCTCTGTCGGGCTCTACTGGGCCCTGTCGGGCCCTGTCGGGCCCTGACGGGCTCTGTCGGGCTCTACTGGGCTCTGTCGGGCTCTGTCGGTCTCTGTCGGGCCCTGTCGGGTTCTGTCGGGCTCTGTCGGGCTCTACTGGGCTCTGTCGGGCTCTGTCGGGCTCTACTGGGCCCTGTCGGGCTCTGTCGGGCCCTGTCGGGCTCTGTCGGGCTCTGTCGGGCCCTGTCGGGCTCTGTCGGGCTCTGTCGGGCTCTGTCGGGCTCTACTGGGCTCTGTCGGGTTCTGCTGGGCTATACTGGGCTCCGTCGTGCTCTGTCGGGCTCTGTCGGGCCCTGTCGGGCTCTGTCGGGCTCTGTCGGGCTCTGTCGGGCTCTACTGGGCTCTGTCGGGCCCTGTCGGGCCCTGTCGGGCTCTGTCGGGCTCTGTCGGGCTCTGTCGGGCTCTACTGGGCCCTGTCGGGCCCTGTCGGGCTCTGTCGGGCTCTGTCGGGCCCTGTCGGGCTCTGTCGGGCTCTGTCGGGCTCTACTGGGCTCTACTGGGCTCTGTCGGGCTCTGTCGGGCTCTACTGGGCCCTGTCGGGCCCTGTCGGGCCCTGACGGGCTCTGTCGGGCTCTACTGGGCTCTGTCGGGCTCTGTCGGTCTCTACTGGGCCCTGTCGGGTTCTGTCGGGCTCTGTCGGGCTCTACTGGGCTCTGTCGGTCTCTGTCGGGCTCTACTGGGCCCTGTCGGGCTCTGTCGGGCCCTGTCGGGCTCTGTCGGGCTCTGTCGGGCCCTGTCGGGCTCTGTCGGGCTCTGTCGGGCTCTGTCGGGCTCTACTGGGCTCTGTCGGGTTCTGCTGGGCTCTACTGGGCTCCGTCGTGCTCTGTCGGGCTCTGTCGGGCCCTGTCGGGCTCTGTCGGGCCCTGTCGGGCCCTGTCGGGCTCTGTCGGGCTCTGTCGGGCCCTGTCGGGCTCTGTCGGGCTCTGTCGGGCCCTGTCGGGCTCTACTGGGCCCTGTCGGGCTCTGTCGGGCTCTGTCGGGCTCTGTCGGGCCCTGTCAGGCTCTGTCGGGCTCTGTCGGGCCCTGTCGGGCTCTGTCGGGCTCTACTGGGCCCTGTCGGGCCCTGTCGTGCTCTGTCGGCCTCTGTCGGGCCCTGTCGGGCTCTGTCGGGCTCTGTCGGGCTGTGTCGGGCTCTGTCGGGCTCTACTGGGCTCTACTGGGTTCTGTCGGGCTCTGTCGGGCTCTGTCGGGCTCTGTCGGGCTCTACTGGGCCCTGTCGGGCCCTGTCGGGCTCTGTCGGGCTCTGTCGGGCTCTACTGGGCCCTGTCGGGCTCTGTCGGGCTCTGTCGGGCTCTGTCGGGCTCTACTGGGCTCTACTGGGATCTGTCGGGCTCTGTCGGGCTCTGTCGGGCCCTGTCGGGCTCTGTCGGGCTCTGTCGGGCTCTGTCGGGCTCAACTGGTCTCTGCCGGGCTCTGTCGGGTTCTGTCGGGCTCTGTCGGGCTCTGTCGGGCTCTGTCGGGCTCTACTGGGCTCTTCTGGGCTCTGTCGGGCTCTGTCGGGCTCTACTGGGCCCTGTCGGGCTCTGTCGGGCCCTGTTGGGCCCTGTCGGGCTCTGTCGGGCTCTGTCGGGCTCTGTCGGGCTCTGTCGGGCTCTGTCGGGCTCTACTGGGCTCTACTGGGCTCTGTCGGCTCTGTCGGGCTCTACTTCGCCCTGTCGGGCTCTGTCGGGCCCTGTCGGGCCCTGTCGGGCCCTGTCGGGCTCTGTCGGGCTCTGTCGGGCTCTGTCGGGCTCTTCTGGGCCCTGTCGGGCCCTGTCGGTCTCTGTCGGGCTCTGTCGGGCTCTGTCGGGCTCTACTGGGCTCTGTCGGGCCCTGTCGGGCCCTGTCGGGCTCTGTCGGGCTCTGTCGGGCTCTGTCGGGCTCTACTGCGCCCTGTCGGGCCCTGTCGGGCCCTGTCGGGCTCTGTCGGGCTCTGTCGGGCCCTGTCGGGCTCTGTCGGGCTCTGTCGGGCTCTACTGGGCTCTACTGGGCTCTGTCGGGCTCTGTCGGGCTCTACTGGGCCCTGTCGGGCCCTGTCGGGCCCTGACGGGCTCTGTCGGGCTCTGCTGGGCTCTGTCGGGCTCTGTCGGGCTCTGTCGGGCCCTGTCGGGCTCTGTCGGGCTCTGTCGGGCTCTACTGGTCTCTGTCGGGCTCTGTCGGGCTCTACTGGGCCCTGTCGGGCTCTGTCGGGCTCTGTCGGGCTCTGTCGGGCTCTGTCGGGCCCTGTCGGGCTCTGTCGGGCTCTGTCGGGCTCTGTCGGGCTCTACTGGGCTCTGTCGGGTTCTGCTGGGCTCTACTGGGCTCCGTCGTGCTCTGTCGGGCTCTGTCGGGCCCTGTCGGGCTCTGTCCGGCCCTGTCGGGCCCTGTCGGGCTCTGTCGGGCTCTGTCGGGCCCTGTCGGGCTCTGTCGGGCTCTGTCGGGCCCTGTCGGGCTCTACTGGGCCCTGTCGGGCTCTGTCGGGCTCTGTCGGGCTCTGTCGGGCCCTGTCAGGCTCTGTCGGGCTCTGTCGGGCCCTGTCGGGCTCTGTCGGGCTCTACTGGGCCCGGTCGGGCCCTGTCGGGCTCTGTCGGGCTCTGTCGGGCCCTGTCGGGCTCTGTCGGGCTCTGTCGGGCTGTGTCGGGCTCTGTCGGGCTCTACTGGGCTCTACTGGGCTCTCTCGGGCTCTGTCGGGCTCTGTCGGTCTCTGTCGGGCTCTACTGGGCCCTGTCGGGCCCTGTCGGGCTCTGTCGGGCTCTGTCGGGCTCTACTGGGCCCTGTCGGGCCCTGTCGGGCTCTGTCGGGCTCTGTCGGGCTCTGTCGGGCTCTACTGGGCTCTACTGGGATCTGTCGGGCTCTGTCGGGCTCTGTCGGGCTCTGTCGGGCCCTGTCGGGCTCTGTCGGGCTCTGTCGGGCTCTGTCGGGCTCAACTGGTCTCTGCCGGGCTCTGTCGGGTTCTGTCGGGCTCTGTCGGGCTCTGTCGGGCTCTGTCGGGCTCTACTGGGCTCTTCTGGGCTCTGTCGGGCTCTGTCGGGCTCTGTCGGGCTCTGTCGGGCTCTTCTGGGCCCTGTCGGGCCCTGTCGGGCTCTGTCGGGCTCTGTCGGGCTCTGTCTGGCTCTACTGGGCCCTGTCGGGCCCTGTCGGGCTCTGTCGCGCTCTGTCGGGCTCTGTCGGGCCCTGTCGGGCCCTGTCGGGCTCTGTCGGGCTCTGTCGGGACCTGTCGGGCTCTGTCGGGCTCTGTCGGGCTCTACTGGGCCCTGTCGGGCTCTGTCGGGCTCTGTCGGGCTCTACTGGGCTCTGTCGGGCTCTACTGGGCTCTACTGGGCCCTGTCGGGCTCTGTCGGGCTCTGTCGGGCCCTGTCGGGCTCTACTGGGCTCTGTCGGGCCCTGTCGGGCCCTGTCGGGCTCTGTCAGGCTCTGTCGGGCCCTGTCGGGCTCTGTCGGGCTCTGTCGGGCTCTGTCGGGCTCTACTGGGCTCTGTCGGGCTCTGTCGGGCTCTGTCGGGCTCTGTCGGGCTCTACTGGGCCCTGTCGGGCCCTGTCGGGCTCTTTCGGGCTCTGTCGGGCTCTGTCGGGCTCAACTGGTCTCTGTCGGGCTCTGTCGGGTTCTGTCGGGCTCTGTCGGGCTCTGTCGGGCTCTGTCGGGCTCTACTGGGCTCTACTGGGCTCTGTCGGCTCTGTCGGGCTCTACTTCGCCCTGTCGGGCTCTGTCGGGCCCTGTCGGGCCCTGTGGGGCCCTGTCGGGCTCTGTCGGGCTCTGTCGGGCTCTGTCGGGCTCTGTCGGGCTCTTCTGGGCCCTGTCGGGCCCTGTCGGGCTCTGTCGGGCTCTGTCGGGCTCTGTCGGGCTCTACTGGGCCCTGTCGGGCCCTGTCGGGCCCTGTCGGGCTCTGTCGGGCTCTGTCGGGCCCTGTCGGGCCCTGTCGGGCTCTGTCGGGCTCTGTCGGGCTCTGTCGGGCCCTCTCGGGCTCTGTCGGGCTCTACTGGGCCCTGTCGGGCCCTGTCGGGCTCTGTCGGGCTCTGTCGGGCTCTGTCGGGCCCTGTCAGGCTCTGTCGGGCTCTGTCGGGCTCTGTCGGACCCCGTCGGGCTCTGTCGGGCTCTGTCGGGCTCTGTCGGGCTCTGACGGGTTCTGTCGGGCTCTGTCGGGCTCTGTCGGGCTCTACTGGGCCCTGTCGGGCCCTGTCGGGCTCTGTCGGGCTCTGTCGGGCTCTGTCGGGCCCTGTCGGGCTCTGTCGGGCTCTGTCGGGCTCTGTCGGGCTCTACTGGGCCCTGTCAGGCCCTGTCGGGCTCTGTCGGGCTCTGTCGGGCTCTGTCGGGCTCTGTCGGGCTCTACTGGGCTCTGTCGGGCCCTGTCGGGCCCTGTCGGGCTCTGTCGGGCCCTGTCGGGCTCTACTGGGCCCTGTCGGGCTCTGTCGGGATCTACTGGGCCCTGTCGGGCCCTGTCGGGCTCTGTCGGGCCCTGTCGGGCTCTGTCGGGCTCTGTCGGGCCCTGTCGGGCTCTGTCGGGCTCTGTCGGGCTCTGTCAAGCTCTACTGGGCTCTGTCGGGCTCTGTCGGGCTCTGTCGGGCTCTGTCGGGTTCTACTGGGCCCTGTCGCGCTCTGTCGGGCCCTGTCGGGCCCTGTCAGGCTCTGTCGGGCTCTGTCGGGCTCTGTCGGGCCCTGTCGGGCCCTGTCGGGCTCTGTCGGGCTCTGTCGGGCTCTACTGGGCTCTGTCGGGCTCTACTGGGCTCTACTGGGCCCTGTCGGGCTCTGTCGGGCTCTGTCGGGCCCTGTCGGGCTCTACTGGGCTCTGTCGGGCCCTGTCGGGCCCTGTCGGGCTCTGTCAGGCTCTGTCGGGCCCTGTCGGGCTCTGTCGGGCTCTGTCGGGCTCTGTCGGGCTCTACAGGGCTCTGTCGGGCTCTGTCGGGCTCTGTCGGGCTCTGTCGGGCTCTACTGGGCCCTGTCGGGCCCTGTCGGGCTCTTTCGGGCTCTGTCGGGCTCTGTCGGGCTCAACTGGTCTCTGTCGGGCTCTGTCGGGTTCTGTCGGGCTCTGTCGGGCTCTGTCGGGCTCTGTCGGGCTCTACTGGGCTCTACTGGGCTCTGTCGGCTCTGTCGGGCTCTACTTCGCCCTGTCGGGCTCTGTCGGGCTCTGTCGGGCCCTGTCGGGCCCTGTCGGGCCCTGTCGGGCCCTGTCGGGCTCTGTCGGGCTCTGTCGGGCTCTGTCGGGCTCTTCTGGGCCCTGTCGGGCCCTGTCGGGCTCTGTCGGGCTCTGTCGGGCTCTACTGGGCTCTGTCGGGCCCTGTCGGGCCCTGTCGGGCTCTGTCGGGCTCTGTCGGGCTCTGTCGGGCTCTACTGGGCCCTGTCGGGCCCTGTCGGGCCCTGTCGGGCTCTGTCGGGCTCTGTCGGGCCCTGTCGGGCTCTGTCGGGCTCTGTCGGGCTCTACTGGGCTCTACTGGGCTCTGTCGGGCTCTGTCGGGCTCTACTGGGCCCTGTCGGGCCCTGTCGGGCCCTGACGGGCTCTGTCGGGCTCTACTGGGCTCTGTCGGGCTCTGTCGGGCTCTGTCGGGCCCTTTCGGGTTCTGTCGGGCTCTGTCGGGCTCTACTGGGCTCTGTCGGGCTCTGTCGGGCTCTACTGGGCCCTGTCGGGCTCTGTCGGGCTCTGTCGGGCCCTGTCGGGCTCTGTCGGGCTCTGTCGGGCTCTACTGGGCTCTACTGGGCTCTGTCGGGCTCTGTCGGGCTCTACTGGGCCCTGTCGGGCCCTGTCGGGCCCTGACGGGCTCTGTCGGGCTCTACTGGGCTCTGTCGGGCTCTGTCGGGCTCTGTCGGGCCCTTTCGGGTTCTGTCGGGCCCTGTCGGGCTCTGTCGGGCTCTGTCGGGCCCTGTCGGGCTCTGTCGGGCTCTGTCGGGCTCTGTCGGGCTCTACTGGGCTCTGTCGGGTTCTGCTGGGCTCTACTGGGCTCCGTCGTGCTCTGTCGGGCTCTGTCGGGCCCTGTCGGGCTCTGTCGGGCCCTGTCGGGCTCTGTCGGGCTCTGTCGGGCTCTGTCGGGCCCTGTCGGGCTCTGTCGGGCTCTGTCGGGCCCTGTCGGGCTCTACTGGGCCCTGTCGGGCTCTGTCGGGCTCTGTCGGGCTCTGTCGGGCCCTGTCAGGCTCTGTCGGGCTCTGTCGGGCCCTGTCGGGCTCTGTCGGGCTCTACTGGGCCCTGTCGGGCCCTGTCGGGCTCTGTCGGGCTCTGTCGGGCCCTGTCGGGCTCTGTCGGGCTCTGTCGGGCTGTGTCGGGCTCTGTCGGGCTCTACTGGGCTCTACTGGGCTCTGTCGGGCTCTGTCGGGCTCTGTCGGGCTCTGTCGGGCTCTACTGGGCCCTGTCGGGCCCTGTCGGGCTCTGTCGGGCTCTGTCGGGCTCTACTGGGCCCTGTCGGGCCCTGTCGGGCTCTGTCGGGCTCTGTCGGGCTCTGTCGGGCTCTACTGGGCTCTACTGGGATCTGTCGGGCTCTGTCGGGCTCTGTCGGGCCCTGTCGGGCCCTGTCGGGCTCTGTCGGGCTCTGTCGGGCTCTGTCGGGCTCAACTGGTCTCTGCCGGGCTCTGTCGGGTTCTGTCGGGCTCTGTCGGGCTCTGTCGGGCTCTGTCGGGCTCTACTGGGCCCTGTCGGGCCCTGTCGGGCTCTGTCGGGCTCTGTCGGGCCCTGTCGGGCTCTGTCGGGCTCTGTCGGGCTCTGTCGGGCTCTACTGGGCCCTGTCGGGCCCTGTCGGGCTCTGTCGGGCTCTGTCGGGCTCTGTCGGGCTCTGTCGGGCTCTACTGGGCTCTGTCGGGCCCTGTCGGGCCCTGTCGGGCTCTGTCGGGCCCTGTCGGGCTCTACTGGGCCCTGTCGGGCTCTGTTGGGATCTACTGGGCCCTGTCGGGCCCTGTCGGGCTCTGTCGGGCCCTGTCGGGCTCTGTCGGGCTCTGTCGGGCCCTGTCGGGCTCTGTCGGGCTCTGTCGGGCTCTGTCGGGCTCTACTGGGCTCTGTCGGGCTCTGTCGGGCTCTGTCGGGCTCTCTCGGGTTCTACTGGGCCCTGTCGCGCTCTGTCGGGCCCTGTCGGGCCCTGTCAGGCTCTGTCGGGCTCTGTCGGGCTCTGTCGGGCCCTGTCGGGCCCTGTCGGGCTCTGTCGGGCTCTACTGGGCTCTGTCGGGCTCTACTGGGCTCTACTGGGCCCTGTCGGGCTCTGTCGGGCTCTGTCGGGCCCTGTCGGGCTCTACTGGGCTCTGTCGGGCCCTGTCGGGCCCTGTCGGGCTCTGTCAGGCTCTGTCGGGCCCTGTCGGGCTCTGTCGGGCCCTGTCGGGCTCTGTCGGGCTCTGTCGGGCTCTGTCGGGCTCTGTCGGGTTCTGTCGGGCTCTGTCGGGCTCTTTCGGGCTCTGTCGGGCTCTGTCGGGCTCAACTGGTCTCTGTCGGGCTCTGTCGGGCTCTGTCGGGCTCTGTCGGGCTCTGTCGGGCTCTACTGGGCTCTACTGGGCTCTGTCGGCTCTGTCGGGCTCTACTTCGCCCTGTCGGGCTCTGTCGGGCTCTGTCGGGCCCTGTCGGGCTCTGTCGGGCTCTACTGGGCCCTGTCGGGCCCTGTCGGGCTCTGTCGGGCTCTGTCGGGCTCTGTCGGGCTCAACTGGTCTCTGCCGGGCTCTGTCGGGTTCTGTCGGGCTCTGTCGGGCTCTGTCGGGCTCTGTCGGGCTCTACTGGGCTCTTCTGGGCTCTGTCGGGCTCTGTCGGGCTCTACTGGGCCCTGTCGGGCCCTGTCGGGCTCTGTCGGTCTCTGTCGGGCTCTGTCGGGCCCTGTCGGGCTCTGTCGGGCTCTGTCGGGCTCTGTCGGGCTCTACTGGGCCCTGTCGGGCCCTGTCGGGCTCTGTCGGGCTCTGTCGGGCTCTGTCGGGCTCTACTGGGCTCTGTCGGGCCCTGTCGGGCCCTGTCGGGCTCTGTCGGGACCTGTCGGGCTCTACTGGGCCCTGTCGGGCTCTGTCGGGATCTACTGGGCCCTGTCGGGCCCTGTCGGGCTCTGTCGGGCCCTGTCGGGCTCTGTCGGGCTCTGTCGGGCCCTGTCGGGCTCTGTCGGGCTCTGTCGGGCTCTGTCGGGCTCTACTGGGCTCTGTCGGGCTCTGTCGGGCTCTGTCGGGCTCTGTCGGGTTCTACTGGGCCCTGTCGCGCTCTGTTGGGCCCTGTCGGGCCCTGTCGGGCTCTGTCGGGCTCTGTCGGGCTCTGTCGGGCCCTGTCGGGCCCTGTCGGGCTCTGTCGGGCTCTGTCGGGCTCTACTGGGCTCTGTCGGGCTCTACTGGGCTCTACTGGGCCCTGTCGGGCTCTGTCGGGCTCTGTCGGGCCCTGTCGGGCTCTACTGGGCTCTGTCGGGCCCTGTCGGGCCCTGTCGGGCTCTGTCAGGCTCTGTCGGGCCCTGTCGGGCTCTGTCGGGCTCTTTCGGGCTCTGTCGGGCTCTACTGGGCTCTGTCGGGCTCTGTCGGGCTCTGTCGGGCTCTACTGGGCCCTGTCGGGCCCTGTCGGGCTCTTTCGGGCTCTGTCGGGCTCTGTCGGGCTCAACTGGTCTCTGTCGGGCTCTGTCGGGTTCTGTCGGGCTCTGTCGGGCTCTGTCGGGCTCTGTCGGGCTCTACTGGGCTCTACTGGGCTCTGTCGGCTCTGTCGGGCTCTATTTCGCCCTGTCGGGCTCTGTCGGGCCCTGTCGGGCCCTGTCGGGCCCTGTCGGGCTCTGTCGGGCTCTGTCGGGCTCTGTCGGGCTCTTCTGGGCCCTGTCGGGCCCTGTCGGACTCTGTCGGGCTCTGTCGGGCTCTGTCGGGCTCTACTGGGCTCTGTCGGGCCCTGTCGGGCCCTGTCGGGCTCTGTCGGGCTCTGTCGGGCTCTGTCGGGCTCTACTGGGCCCTGTCGGGCCCTGTCGGGCCCTGTCGGGCTCTGTCGGGCTCTGTCGGGCCCTGTCGGGCTCTGTCGGGCTCTGTCGGGCTCTACTGGGCTCTACTGGGCTCTGTCGGGCTCTGTCGGGCTCTACTGGGCCCTGTCGGGCCCTGTCGGGCCCTGACGGGCTCTGTCGGGCTCTACTGGGCTCTGTCGGGCTCTGTCGGTCTCTGTCGGGCCCTGTCGGGTTTGTCGGGCTCTGTCGGGCTCTACTGGGCTCTGTCGGGCTCTGTCGGGCTCTACTGGGCCCTGTTGGGCTCTGTCGGGCCCTGTCGGGCTCTGTCGGGCTCTGTCGGGCCCTGTCGGGCTCTGTCGGGCTCTGTCGGGCTCTGTCGGGCTCTACTGGGCTCTGTCGGGTTCTGCTGGGCTCTACTGGGCTCCGTCGTGCTCTGTCGGGCTCTGTCGGGCCCTGTCGGGCTCTGTCGGGCCCTGTCGGGCCCTGTCGGGCTCTGTCGGGCTCTGTCGGGCCCTATCGGGCTCTGTCGGGCTCTGTCGGGCCCTGTCGGGCTCTACTGGGCCCTGTCGGGCTCTGTCGGGCTCTGTCGGGCTCTGTCGGGCCCTGTCAGGCTCTGTCGGGCTCTGTCGGGCCCTGTCGGGCTCTGTCGGGCTCTACTGGGCCCTGTCGGGCCCTGTCGGGCTCTGTCGGCCTCTGTCGGGCCCTGTCGGGCTCTGTCGGGCTCTGTCGGGCTGTGTCGGGCTCTGTCGGGCTCTACTGGGCTCTACTGGGTTCTGTCGGGCTCTGTCGGGCTCTGTCGGGCTCTGTCGGGCTCTACTGGGCCCTGTCGGGCCCTGTCGGGCTCTGTCGGGCTCTGTCGGGCTCTACTGGGCCCTGTCGGGCCCTGTCGGGCTCTGTCGGGCTCTGTCGGGCTCTGTCGGGCTCTACTGGGCTCTACTGGGATCTGTCGGGCTCTGTCGGGCTCTGTCGGGCTCTGTCGCGCCCTGTCGGGCTCTGTCGGGCTCTGTCGGGCTCTGTCGGGCTCTGTCGGGCTCAACTGGTCTCTGCCGGGCTCTGTCGGGTTCTGTCGGGCTCTGTCGGGCTCTGTCGGGCTCTGTCGGGCTCTACTGGGCTCTTCTGGGCTCTGTCGGGCTCTGTCGGGCTCTACTGGGCCCTGTCGGGCTCTGTCGGGCCCTGTTGGGCCCTGTCGGGCCCTGTCGGGCTCTGTCGGGCTCTGTCGGGCTCTGTCGGGCTCTGTCGGGCTCTACTGGGCTCTACTGGGCTCTGTCGGCTCTGTCGGGCTCTACTTCGCCCTGTCGGGCTCTGTCGGGCCCTGTCGGGCCCTGTCGGGCCCTGTCGGGCTCTGTCGGGCTCTGTCGGGCTCTGTCGGGCTCTTCTGGGCCCTGTCGGGCCCTGTCGGGCTCTGTCGGGCTCTGTCGGGCTCTGTCGGGCTCTACTGGGCTCTGTCGGGCCCTGTCGGGCCCTGTCGGGCTCTGTCGGGCTCTGTCGGGCTCTGTCGGGCTCTACTGGGCCCTGTCGGGCCCTGTCGGGCCCTGTCGGGCTCTGTCGGGCTCTGTCGGGCCCTGTCGGGCTCTGTCGGGCTCTGTCGGGCTCTACTGGGCTCTACTCGGCTCTGTCGGGCTCTGTCGGGCTCTACTGGGCCCTGTCGGGCCCTGTCGGGCCCTGACGGGCTCTGTCGGGCTCTGCTGGGCTCTGTCGGGCTCTGTCGGGCTCTGTCGGGCCCTGTCGGGCTCTGTCGGGCTCTGTCGGGCTCTACTGGTCTCTGTCGGGCTCTGTCGGGCTCTACTGGGCCCTGTCGGGCTCTGTCGGGCCCTGTCGGGCTCTGTCGGGCTCTGTCGGGCCCTGTCGGGCTCTGTCGGGCTCTGTCGGGCTCTGTCGGGCTCTACTGGGCTCTGTCGGGTTCTGCTGGGCTCTTCTGGGCTCCGTCGTGCTCTGTCGGGCTCTGTCGGGCCCTGTCGGGCTCTGTCGGGCCCTGTCGGGCCCTGTCGGGCTCTGTCGGGCTCTGTCGGGCCCTGTCGGGCTCTGTCGGGCTCTGTCGGGCCCTGTCGGGCTCTACTGGGCCCTGTCGGGCTCTGTCGGGCTCTGTCGGGCTCGGTCGGGCCCTGTCAGGCTCTGTCGGGCTCTGTCGGGCCCTGTCGGGCTCTGTCGGGCTCTACTGGGCCCTGTCGGGCTCTGTCGGGCTCTGTCGGGCCCTGTCGGGCTCTGTCGGGCTCTGTCGGGCTGTGTCGGGCTCTGTCGGGCTCTACTGGGCTCTACTGGGCTCTGTCGGGCTCTGTCGGGCTCTGTCGGGCTCTGTCGGGCTCTACTGGGCCCTGTCGGGCCCTGTCGGGCTCTGTCAGGCTCTGTCGGGCTCTACTGGGCCCTGTCGGGCCCTTCGGGCTCTGTCGGGCTCTGTCGGGCTCTGTCGGGCTCTACTGGGCTCTACTGGGATCTGTCGGGCTCTGTCGGGCCCTGTCGGGCTCTGTCGGGCCCTGTCGGGCTCTGTCGGGCTCTGTCGGGCTCAACTGGTCTCTGCCGGGCTCTGTCGGGCTCTGTCGGGCTCTGTCGGGCTCTGTCGGGCTCTACTGGGCTCTTCTGGGCTCTGTCGGGCTCTGTCGGGCTCTACTGGGCCCTGTCGGGCTCTGTCGGGCCCTGTCGGACACTGTCGGGCTCTGTCGGGCTCTGTCGGGCTCTGTCGGGCTCTTCTGGGCCCTGTCGGGCCCTGTCGGGCTCTGTCGGGCTCTGTCGGGCTCTGTCGGGCTCTACTGGGCCCTGTCGGGCCCTGTCGGGCTCTGTCGGGCTCTGTCGGGCTCTGTCGGGCCCTGTCGGGCTCTGTCGGGCTCTGTCGGGCCCTGTCGGGCCCTGTCGGGCTCTGTCGGGCTCTGTCGGGACCTGTCGGGCTCTGTCGGGCTCTGTCGGGCTCTACTGGGCCCTGTCGGGCGCTGTCGGGCCCTGTCGGGCTCTGTCGGGCTCTGTCGGGCTCTGTCGGGCTCTACTGGGCTCTGTCGGGCCCTGTCGGGCTCTGTCGGGCTCTGTCGGGCTCTGTCGGGCTCTACTGGGCCCTGTCGGGTTCTGTCGGGCTCTGTCGGGCTCTGTCGGGCTCTACTGGGCCCTGTCGGGCCGTGTCGGGCTCTGTCGGGCTCTGTCGGGCTCTGTCGGGCCCTGTCGGGCTTTGTCGGGCTCTGTCGGGCTCTGTCGGGCCCTCTCGGGCTCTGTCGGGCTCTACTGGGCCCTGTCGGGACCTGTCGGGCTCTGTCGGGCTCTGTCGGGCTCTGTCGGGCCCTGTCAGGCTCTGTCGGGCTCTGTCGGGCTCTGTCGGACCCCGTCGGGCTCTGTCGGGCTCTGTCGGGCTCTGTCGGGCTCTGACGGGTTCTGTCGGGCTCTGTCGGGCTCTGTCGGGCTCTACTGGGCTCTGTCGGGCCCTGTCGGGCTCTGTCGGGCTCTGTCGGGCTCTGTCGGGCCCTGTCGGGCTCTGTCGGGCTCTGTCGGGCTCTGTCGGGCTCTACTGGGACCAGTCGGGCCCTGTCGGGCTCTGTCGGGCTCTGTCGGGCTCTGTCGGGCTCAACTGGGCTCTGTCGGGCCCTGTCAGGCCCTGTCGGGCTCTGTCGGGACCTGTCGGGCTCTACTGGGCCCTGTCGGGCTCTGTCGGGATCTACTGGGCCCTGTCGGGCCCTGTCGGGCTCTGTCGGGCCCTGTCGGGCTCTGTCGGGCTCTGTCGGGCCCTGTCGGGCTCTGTCGGGCTCTGTCGGGCTCTGTCGGGCTCTACTGGGCTCTGTCGGGCTCTGTCGGGCTCTGTCGGGCTCTGTCGGGTTCTACTGGGCCCTGTCGCGCTCTGTCGGGCCCTGTCGGGCCCTGTCGGGCTCTGTCGGGCTCTGTCGGGCTCTGTCGGGCCCTGTCGGGCTCTGTCGGGCTCTGTCGGGCTCTGTCGGGCTCTACTGGGCTCTGTCGGGCTCTACTGGGCTCTACTGGGCCCTGTCGGGCTCTGTCGGGCTCTGTCGGGCCCTGTCGGGCTCTACTGGGCTCTGTCGGGCCCTGTCGGGCCCTGTCGGGCTCTGTCAGGCTCTGTCGGGCCCTGTCGGGCTCTGTCGGGCTCTGTCGGGCTCTGTCGGGCTCTACTGGGCTCTGTCGGGCTCTGTCGGGCTCTGTCGGGCTCTGTCGGGCTCTACTGGGCCCTGTCGGGCCCTGTCGGGCTCTTTCGGGCTCTGTCGGGCTCTGTCGGGCTCAACTGGTCTCTGTCGGGCTCTGTCGGGTTCTGTCGGGCTCTGTCGGGCTCTGTCGGGCTCTGTCGGGCTCTACTGGGCTCTACCCGGCTCTGTCGGGCTCTGTCGGGCTCTACTTCACCCTGTCGGGCTCTGTCGGGCTCTGTCGGGCCCTGTCGGGCCCTGTCGGGCCCTGTCGGGCTCTGTCGGGCTCTGTCGGGCTCTGTCGGGCTCTTCTGGGCCCTGTCGGGCCCTGTCGGGCTCTGTCGGGCTCTGTCGGGCTCTGTCGGGCTCTACTGGGCTCTGTAGGGCCCTGTCGGGCCCTGTCGGGCTCTGTCGGGCTCTGTCGGGCTCTACTGGGCCCTGTCGGGCCCTGTCGGGCCCTGTCGGGCTCTGTCGGGCTCTGTCGGGCCCTGTCGGGCTCTGTCGGGCTCTGTCGGGCTCTACTGGGCTCTACTGGGCTCTGTCGGGCTCTGTCGGGCTCTACTGGGCCCTGTCGGGCCCTGTCGGGCCCTGACGGGCTCTGTCGGGCTCTACTGGGCTCTGTCGGGCTCTGTCGGGCCCTGTCGGGCTCTGTCGGGCTCTGTCGGGCTCTACTGGGCCCTGTCGGGCCCTGTCGGGCTCTGTCGGGCTCTGTCGGGCTCTGTCGGGCTCTACTGGGCTCTGTCGGGCCCTGTCGGGCCCTGTCGGGCTCTGTCGGGCCCTGTCGGGCTCTACTGGGCCCTGTCGGGCTCTGTCGGGATCTACTGGGCCCTGTCGGGCCCTATCGGGCTCTGTCGGGCCCTGTCGGGCTCTGTCGGGCTCTGTCGGGCCCTGTCGGGCTCTGTCGGGCTCTGTCGGGCTCTGTCGGGCTCTACTGGGCTCTGTCGGGCTCTGTCGGGCTCTGTCGGGCTCTGTCGGGTTCTACTGGGCCCTGTCGCGCTCTGTCGGGCCCTGTCGGGCCCTGTCGGGCTCTGTCGGGCTCTGTCGGGCTCTGTCGGGCCCTGTCGGGCCCTGTCGGGCTCTGTCGGGCTCTACTGGGCTCTGTCGGGCTCTACTGGGCTCTACTGGGCCCTGTCGGGCTCTGTCGGGCTCTGTCGGGCCCTGTCGGGCTCTACTGGGCTCTGTCGGGCCCTGTCGGGCCCTGTCGGGCTCTGTCAGGCTCTGTCGGGCCCTGTCGGGCTCTGTCGGGCTCTGTCGGGCTCTTTCAGGCTCTACTGGGCTCTGTCGGGCTCTGTCGGGCTCTGTCGGGCTCTGTCGGGCTCTACTGGGTCCTGTCGGGCCCTGTCGGGCTCTTTCGGGCTCTGTCGGGCTCTGTCGGGCTCAACTGGTCTCTGTCGGGCTCTGTCGGGTTCTGTCGGGCTCTGTCGGGCTCTGTCGGGCTCTGTCGGGCTCTACTGGGCTCTACTGGGCTCTGTCGGCTCTGTCGGGCTCTACTTCGCCCTGTCGGGCTCTGTCGGGCTCTGTCGGGCCCTGTCGGGCCCTGTCGGGCCCTGTCGGGCCCTGTCGGGCTCTGTCGGGCTCTGTCGGGCTCTGTCGGGCTCTGTCGGGCTCTTCTGGGCCCTGTCGGGCCCTGTCGGGCTCTGTCGGGCTCTGTCGGGCTCTGTCGGGCTCTACTGGGCTCTGTCGGGCCCTGTCGGGCCCTGTCGGGCTCTGTCGGGCTCTGTCGGGCTCTGTCGGGCTCTACTGGGCCCTGTCGGGCCCTGTCGGGCTCTGTCGGGCTCTGTCGGGCCCTGTCGGGCTCTGTCGGGCTCTGTCGGGCTCTACTGGGCCCTGTCGGGCTCTGTCGGGCTCTGTCGGGCTCTACTGGGCCCTGTCGGGCCCTGTCGGGCCCTGACGGGCTCTGTCGGGCTCTACTGGGCTCTGTCGGGCTCTGTCGGTCTCTGTCGGGCCCTGTCGGGTTCTGTCGGGCTCTGTCGGGCTCTACTGGGCTCTGTCGGGCTCTGTCGGGCTCTACTGGGCCCTGTCGGGCTCTGTCGGGCCCTGTCGGGCTCTGTCGGGCTCTGTCGGGCCCTGTCGGGCTCTGTCGGGCTCTGTCGGGCTCTGTCGGGCTCTACTGGGCTCTGTCGGGTTCTGCTGGGCTATACTGGGCTCCGTCGTGCTCTGTCGGGCTCTGTCGGGCCCTGTCGGGCTCTGTCGGGCTCTGTCGGGCTCTGTCGGGCTCTACTGGGCTCTGTCGGGCCCTGTCGGGCCCTGTCGGGCTCTGTCGGGCTCTGTCGGGCTCTGTCGGGCTCTACTGGGCCCTGTCGGGCCCTGTCGGGCTCTGTCGGGCTCTGTCGGGCCCTGTCGGGCTCTGTCGGGCTCTGTCGGGCTCTACTGGGCTCTACTGGGCTCTGTCGGGCTCTGTCGGGCTCTACTGGGCCCTGTCGGGCCCTGTCGGGCCCTGACGGGCTCTGTCGGGCTCTACTGGGCTCTGTCGGGCTCTGTCGGTCTCTACTGGGCCCTGTCGGGTTCTGTCGGGCTCTGTCGGGCTCTACTGGGCTCTGTCGGTCTCTGTCGGGCTCTACTGGGCCCTGTCGGGCTCTGTCGGGCCCTGTCGGGCTCTGTCGGGCTCTGTCGGGCCCTGTCGGGCTCTGTCGGGCTCTGTCGGGCTCTGTCGGGCTCTACTGGGCTCTGTCGGGTTCTGCTGGGCTCTACTGGGCTCCGT
This sequence comes from Caloenas nicobarica, assembly GCF_036013445.1. NCBI lineage: Eukaryota > Metazoa > Chordata > Aves > Columbiformes > Columbidae > Caloenas > Caloenas nicobarica. Next base: position 67,937 of record NW_027017064.1, read on the forward strand.
CGTGCTCTGTCGGGCTCTGTCGGGCCCTGTCGGGCTCTGTCGGGCCCTGTCGGGCCCTGTCGGGCTCTGTCGGGCTCTGTCGGGCCCTGTCGGGCTCTGTCGGGCTCTGTCGGGCCCTGTCGGGCTCTACTGGGCCCTGTCGGGCTCTGTCGGGCTCTGTCGGGCTCTGTCGGGCCCTGTCAGGCTCTGTCGGGCTCTGTCGGGCCCTGTCGGGCTCTGTCGGGCTCTACTGGGCCCTGTCGGGCCCTGTCGTGCTCTGTCGGCCTCTGTCGGGCCCTGTCGGGCTCTGTCGGGCTCTGTCGGGCTGTGTCGGGCTCTGTCGGGCTCTACTGGGCTCTACTGGGTTCTGTCGGGCTCTGTCGGGCTCTGTCGGGCTCTGTCGGGCTCTACTGGGCCCTGTCGGGCCCTGTCGGGCTCTGTCGGGCTCTGTCGGGCTCTACTGGGCCCTGTCGGGCTCTGTCGGGCTCTGTCGGGCTCTGTCGGGCTCTACTGGGCTCTACTGGGATCTGTCGGGCTCTGTCGGGCTCTGTCGGGCCCTGTCGGGCTCTGTCGGGCTCTGTCGGGCTCTGTCGGGCTCAACTGGTCTCTGCCGGGCTCTGTCGGGTTCTGTCGGGCTCTGTCGGGCTCTGTCGGGCTCTGTCGGGCTCTACTGGGCTCTTCTGGGCTCTGTCGGGCTCTGTCGGGCTCTACTGGGCCCTGTCGGGCTCTGTCGGGCCCTGTTGGGCCCTGTCGGGCTCTGTCGGGCTCTGTCGGGCTCTGTCGGGCTCTGTCGGGCTCTGTCGGGCTCTACTGGGCTCTACTGGGCTCTGTCGGCTCTGTCGGGCTCTACTTCGCCCTGTCGGGCTCTGTCGGGCCCTGTCGGGCCCTGTCGGGCCCTGTCGGGCTCTGTCGGGCTCTGTCGGGCTCTGTCGGGCTCTTCTGGGCCCTGTCGGGCCCTGTCGGTCTCTGTCGGGCTCTGTCGGGCTCTGTCGGGCTCTACTGGGCTCTGTCGGGCCCTGTCGGGCCCTGTCGGGCTCTGTCGGGCTCTGTCGGGCTCTGTCGGGCTCTACTGCGCCCTGTCGGGCCCTGTCGGGCCCTGTCGGGCTCTGTCGGGCTCTGTCGGGCCCTGTCGGGCTCTGTCGGGCTCTGTCGGGCTCTACTGGGCTCTACTGGGCTCTGTCGGGCTCTGTCGGGCTCTACTGGGCCCTGTCGGGCCCTGTCGGGCCCTGACGGGCTCTGTCGGGCTCTGCTGGGCTCTGTCGGGCTCTGTCGGGCTCTGTCGGGCCCTGTCGGGCTCTGTCGGGCTCTGTCGGGCTCTACTGGTCTCTGTCGGGCTCTGTCGGGCTCTACTGGGCCCTGTCGGGCTCTGTCGGGCTCTGTCGGGCTCTGTCGGGCTCTGTCGGGCCCTGTCGGGCTCTGTCGGGCTCTGTCGGGCTCTGTCGGGCTCTACTGGGCTCTGTCGGGTTCTGCTGGGCTCTACTGGGCTCCGTCGTGCTCTGTCGGGCTCTGTCGGGCCCTGTCGGGCTCTGTCCGGCCCTGTCGGGCCCTGTCGGGCTCTGTCGGGCTCTGTCGGGCCCTGTCGGGCTCTGTCGGGCTCTGTCGGGCCCTGTCGGGCTCTACTGGGCCCTGTCGGGCTCTGTCGGGCTCTGTCGGGCTCTGTCGGGCCCTGTCAGGCTCTGTCGGGCTCTGTCGGGCCCTGTCGGGCTCTGTCGGGCTCTACTGGGCCCGGTCGGGCCCTGTCGGGCTCTGTCGGGCTCTGTCGGGCCCTGTCGGGCTCTGTCGGGCTCTGTCGGGCTGTGTCGGGCTCTGTCGGGCTCTACTGGGCTCTACTGGGCTCTCTCGGGCTCTGTCGGGCTCTGTCGGTCTCTGTCGGGCTCTACTGGGCCCTGTCGGGCCCTGTCGGGCTCTGTCGGGCTCTGTCGGGCTCTACTGGGCCCTGTCGGGCCCTGTCGGGCTCTGTCGGGCTCTGTCGGGCTCTGTCGGGCTCTACTGGGCTCTACTGGGATCTGTCGGGCTCTGTCGGGCTCTGTCGGGCTCTGTCGGGCCCTGTCGGGCTCTGTCGGGCTCTGTCGGGCTCTGTCGGGCTCAACTGGTCTCTGCCGGGCTCTGTCGGGTTCTGTCGGGCTCTGTCGGGCTCTGTCGGGCTCTGTCGGGCTCTACTGGGCTCTTCTGGGCTCTGTCGGGCTCTGTCGGGCTCTGTCGGGCTCTGTCGGGCTCTTCTGGGCCCTGTCGGGCCCTGTCGGGCTCTGTCGGGCTCTGTCGGGCTCTGTCTGGCTCTACTGGGCCCTGTCGGGCCCTGTCGGGCTCTGTCGCGCTCTGTCGGGCTCTGTCGGGCCCTGTCGGGCCCTGTCGGGCTCTGTCGGGCTCTGTCGGGACCTGTCGGGCTCTGTCGGGCTCTGTCGGGCTCTACTGGGCCCTGTCGGGCGCTGTCGGGCCCTGTCGGGCTCTGTCGGGCTCTGTCGGGCTCTACTGGGCTCTGTCGGGCCCTGTCGGGCTCTGTCGGGCTCTGTCGGGCTCTGTCGGGCTCTACTGGGCCCTGTCGGGTTCTGTCGGGCTCTGTCGGGCTCTGTCGGGCTCTACTGGGCCCTGTCGGGCTGTGTCGGGCTCTGTCGGGATCTGTCGGGCCCTGTCGGGCTTTGTCGGGCTCTGTCGGGCTCTGTCGGGCCCTCTCGGGCTCTGTCGGGCTCTACTGGGCCCTGTCGGGCCCTGTCGGGCTCTGTCGGGCTCTGTCGGGCTCTGTCGGGCCCTGTCAGGCTCTGTCGGGCTCTGTCGGGCTCTGTCGGACCCCGTCGGGCTCTGTCGGGCTCTGTCGGGCTCTGTCGGGCTCTGACGGGTTCTGTCGGGCTCTGTCGGGCTCTGTCGGGCTCTACTGAGCCCTGTCGGGCCCTGTCGGGCTCTGTCGGGCTCTGTCGGGCTCTGTCGGGCCCTGTCGGGCTCTGTCGGGCTCTGTCGGGCTCTGTCGGGCTCTACTGGGCCCAGTCGGGCCCTGTCGGGCTCTGTCGGGCTCTGTTGGGCTCTGTCGGGCTCAACTGGGCTCTGTCGGGCCCTGTCAGGCCCTGTCGGGCTCTGTCGGGCCCTGTCGGGCTCTACTGGGCCCTGTCGGGCTCTGTCGGGATCTACTGGGCCCTGTCGGGCCCTGTCGGGCTCTGTCGGGCCCTGTCGGGCTCTGTCGGGCTCTGTCGGGCCCTGTCGGGCTCTGTCGGGCTCTGTCGGGCTCTGTCGGGCTCTACTGGGCTCTGTCGGGCTCTGTCGGGCTCTGTCGGGCTCTGTCGGGTTCTACTGGGCCCTGTCGCGCTCTGTCGGGCCCTGTCGGGCCCTGTCGGGCTCTGTCGGGCTCTGTCGGGCTCTGTCGGGCCCTGTCGGGCTCTGTCGGGCTCTGTCGGGCTCTGTCGGGCTCTACTGGGCTCTGTCGGGCTCTACTGGGCTCTACTGGGACCTGTCGGGCTCTGTCGGGCTCTGTCGGGCCCTGTCGGGCTCTACTGGGCTCTGTCGGGCCCTGTCGGGCCCTGTCGGGCTCTGTCAGGCTCTGTCGGGCCCTGTCGGGCTCTGTCGGGCTCTGTCGGGCTCTGTCGGGCTCTACTGGGCTCTGTCGGGCTCTGTCGGGCTCTGTCGGGCTCTGTCGGGCTCTACTGGGCCCTGTCGGGCCCTGTCGGGCTCTTTCGGGCTCTGTCGGGCTCTGTCGGGCTCAACTGGTCTCTGTCGGGCTCTGTCGGGTTCTGTCGGGCTCTGTCGGGCTCTGTCGGGCTCTGTCGGGCTCTACTGGGCTCTACCCGGCTCTGTCGGGCTCTGTCGGGCTCTACTTCGCCCTGTCGGGCTCTGTCGGGCTCTGTCGGGCCCTGTCGGGCCCTGTCGGGCCCTGTCGGGCTCTGTCGGGCTCTGTCGGGCTCTGTCGGGCTCTTCTGGGCCCTGTCGGGCCCTGTCGGGCTCTGTCGGGCTCTGTCGGGCTCTGTCGGGCTCTACTGGGCTCTGTCGGGCCCTATCGGGCCCTGTCGGGCTCTGTCGGGCTCTGTCGGGCTCTACTGGGCCCTGTCGGGCCCTGTCGGGCCCTGTCGGGCTCTGTCGGGCTCTGTCGGGCTCTGTCGGGCCCTGTCGGGCTCTACTGGGCCCTGTCGGGCCCTGTCGGGCTCTGTCGGGCTCTACTGGGCCCTGTCGGGCTCTGTCGGGCCCTGTTGGGCCCTGTCGGGCCCTGTCGGGCTCTGTCGGGCTCTGTCGGGCTCTGTCGGGCTCTGTCGGGCTCTACTGGGCTCTACTGGGCTCTGTCGGCTCTGTCGGGCTCTGTCGGGCCCTGTCGGGCTCTGTCGGGCTCTGTCGGGCTCTACTGGGCTCTACTGGGCTCTGTCGGGCTCTGTCGGGCTCTACTGGGCCCTGTCGGGCCCTGTCGGGCCCTGACGGGCTCTGTCGGGCTCTACTGGGCTCTGTCGGGCTCTGTCGGGCCCTGTCGGGCTCTGTCGGGCTCTGTCGGGCTCTACTGGGCTCTGTCGGGCTCTGTCGGGCTCTACTGGGCCCTGTCGGGCTCTGTCGGGCCCTGTCGGGCTCTGTCGGGCTCTGTCGGGCCCTGTCGGGCTCTGTCAGGCTCTGTCGGGCTCTTTCGGGCTCTACTGGGCTCTGTCGGGTTCTGCTGGGCTCTACTGGGCTCCGTCGTGCTCTGTCGGGCTCTGTCGGGCCCTGTCGGGCTCTGTCGGGCCCTGTCGGGCCCTGTCGGGCTCTGTCGGGCTCTGTTGGGCTCTGTCGGGCTCTGTCGGGCTCTACTGGGCCCTTGTGGGCTCTGTCGGGCTCTGTCGGGCCCTGTCGGGCTCTGTCAGGCTCTGTCGGGCCCTGTCGGGCTCTACTGGGCCCTGTCGGGCCCTGTCGGGCTCTGTCGGGCTCTACTGGGCCCTGTCGGGCTCTGTCGGGCCCTGTTGGGCCCTGTCGGGCTCTGTCGGGCTCTGTCGGGCTCTGTCGGGCCCTGTCGGGCTCTGTCGGGCTCTGTCGGGCTCTGTCGGGCTCAACTGGTCTCTGCCGGGCTCTGTCGGGTTCTGTCGGGCTCTGTCGGGCTCTGTCGGGCTCTGTCGGGCTCTACTGGGCTCTTCTGGGCTCTGTCGGGCTCTGTCGGGCTCTGTCGGGCTCTGTCGGGCTCTTCTGGGCCCTGTCGGGCCCTGTCGGGCTCTGTCGGGCTCTGTCGGGCTCTGTCGGGCTCTACTGGGCCCTGTCGGGCCCTGTCGGGCTCTGTCGCGCTCTGTCGGGCTCTGTCGGGCCCTGTCGGGCTCTGTCGGGCTCTGTCGGGCCCTGTCGGGCTCTGTCGGGCTCTGTCGGGCTCTGTCGGGACCTGTCGGGCTCTGTCGGGCTCTGTCGGGCTCTACTGGGCCCTGTCGGGCGCTGTCGGGCCCTGTCGGGCTCTGTCGGGCTCTGTCGGGCTCTGTCGGGCTCTACTGGGCTCTGTCGGGCCCTGTCGGGCTCTGTCGGGCTCTGTCGGGCTCTGTCGGGCTCTACTGGGCCCTGTCGGGTTCTGTCGGGCTCTGTCGGGCTCTGTCGGGCTCTATTGGGCCCTGTCGGGCTGTGTTGGGCTCTGTCGGGCTCTGTCGGGATCTGTCGGGCCCTGTCGGGCTTTGTCGGGCTCTGTCGGGCTCTGTCGGGCCCTCTCGGGCTCTGTCGGGCTCTACTGGGCCCTGTCGGGCCCTGTCGGGCTCTGTCGGGCTCTGTCGGGCTCTGTCGGGCCCTGTCAGGCTCTGTCGGGCTCTGTCGGGCTCTGTCGGACCCCGTCGGGCTCTGTCGGGCTCTGTCGGGCTCTGTCGGGCTCTGACGGGTTCTGTCGGGCTCTGTCGGGCTCTGTCGGGCTCTACTGGGCCCTGTCGGGCTCTGTCGGGCTCTGTCGGGCTCTGTCGGGCCCTGTCGGGCTCTGTCGGGCTCTGTCGGGCTCTGTCGGGCTCTACTGGGCCCAGTCGGGCCCTGTCGGGCTCTGTCGGGCTCTGTTGGGCTCTGTCGGGCTCAACTGGGCTCTGTCGGGCCCTGTCAGGCCCTGTCGGGCTCTGTCGGGCCCTGTCGGGCTCTACTGGGCCCTGTCGGGCTCTGTCGGGATCTACTGGGCCCTGTCGGGCCCTGTCGGGCTCTGTCGGGCCCTGTCGGGCTCTGTCGGGCTCTGTCGGGCCCTGTCGGGCTCTGTCGGGCTCTGTCGGGCTCTGTCGGGCTCTACTGGGCTCTGTCGGGCTCTGTCGGGCTCTGTCGGGCTCTGTCGGGTTCTACTGGGCCCTGTCGCGCTCTGTCGGGCCCTGTCGGGCCCTGTCGGGCTCTGTCGGGCTCTGTCGGGCTCTGTCGGGCCCTGTCGGGCTCTGTCGGGCTCTGTCGGGCCCTGTCGGGCTCTACTGGGCTCTGTCGGGCTCTACTGGGCTCTACTGGGCCCTGTCGGGCTCTGTCGGGCTCTGTCGGGCCCTGTCGGGCTCTACTGGGCTCTGTCGGGCCCTGTCGGGCCCTGTCGGGCTCTGTCAGGCTCTGTCGGGCCCTGTCGGGCTCTGTCGGGCTCTGTCGGGCCCTGTCGGGCCGTGTCGGGCCCTGTCGGGCTCTGTCGGGCTCTGTCGGGCTCTGTCGGGCTCTGTCGGGCTCTGTCGGGCTCTGTCGGGCTCAACTGGTCTCTGCCGGGCTCTGTCGGGTTCTGTCGGGCTCTGTCGGGCTCTGTCGGGCTCTGTCGGGCTCTACTGGGCTCTTCTGGGCTCTGTCGGGCTCTGTCGGGCTCTACTGGGCCCTGTCGGGCTCTGTCGGGCCCTGTTGGGCCCTGTCGGGCTCTGTCGGGCTCTGTCGGGCTCTACTGGGCTCTGTCGGGTTCTGCTGGGCTCTACTGGGCTCCGTCGTGCTCTGTCGGGCTCTGTCGGGCCCTGTCGGGCTCTGTCGGGCCCTGTCGGGCCCTGTCGGGCTCTGTCGGGCTCTGTCGGGCCCTGTCGGGCTCTGTCGGGCTCTGTCGGGCCCTGTCGGGCTCTACTGGGCCCTGTCGGGCTCTGTCGGGCTCTGTCGGGCTCTGTCGGGCCCTGTCAGGCTCTGTCGGGCTCTGTCGGGCCCTGTCGGGCTCTGTCGGGCTCTACTGGGCCCTGTCGGGCCCTGTCGTGCTCTGTCGGCCTCTGTCGGGCCCTGTCGGGCTCTGTCGGGCTCTGTCGGGCTGTGTCGGGCTCTGTCGGGCTCTACTGGGCTCTACTGGGTTCTGTCGGGCTCTGTCGGGCTCTGTCGGGCTCTGTCGGGCTCTACTGGGCCCTGTCGGGCCCTGTCGGGCTCTGTCGGGCTCTGTCGGGCTCTACTGGGCCCTGTCGGGCTCTGTCGGGCTCTGTCGGGCTCTGTCGGGCTCTACTGGGCTCTACTGGGATCTGTCGGGCTCTGTCGGGCTCTGTCGGGCCCTGTCGGGCTCTGTCGGGCTCTGTCGGGCTCTGTCGGGCTCAACTGGTCTCTGCCGGGCTCTGTCGGGTTCTGTCGGGCTCTGTCGGGCTCTGTCGGGCTCTGTCGGGCTCTACTGGGCTCTTCTGGGCTCTGTCGGGCTCTGTCGGGCTCTACTGGGCCCTGTCGGGCTCTGTCGGGCCCTGTTGGGCCCTGTCGGGCTCTGTCGGGCTCTGTCGGGCTCTGTCGGGCTCTGTCGGGCTCTGTCGGGCTCTACTGGGCTCTACTGGGCTCTGTCGGCTCTGTCGGGCTCTACTTCGCCCTGTCGGGCTCTGTCGGGCCCTGTCGGGCCCTGTCGGGCCCTGTCGGGCTCTGTCGGGCTCTACTGGGCCCTGTCGGGCCCTGTCGTGCTCTGTCGGCCTCTGTCGGGCCCTGTCGGGCTCTGTCGGGCTCTGTCGGGCTGTGTCGGGCTCTGTCGGGCTCTACTGGGCTCTACTGGGTTCTGTCGGGCTCTGTCGGGCTCTGTCGGGCTCTGTCGGGCTCTACTGGGCCCTGTCGGGCCCTGTCGGGCTCTGTCGGGCTCTGTCGGGCTCTACTGGGCCCTGTCGGGCTCTGTCGGGCTCTGTCGGGCTCTGTCGGGCTCTACTGGGCTCTACTGGGACCTGTCGGGCTCTGTCGGGCTCTGTCGGGCCCTGTCGGGCTCTACTGGGCTCTGTCGGGCCCTGTCGGGCCCTGTCGGGCTCTGTCAGGCTCTGTCGGGCCCTGTCGGGCTCTGTCGGGCTCTGTCGGGCTCTGTCGGGCTCTACTGGGCTCTGTCGGGCTCTGTCGGGCTCTGTCGGGCTCTGTCGGGCTCTACTGGGCCCTGTCGGGCCCTGTCGGGCTCTTTCGGGCTCTGTCGGGCTCTGTCGGGCTCAACTGGTCTCTGTCGGGCTCTGTCGGGTTCTGTCGGGCTCTGTCGGGCTCTGTCGGGCTCTGTCGGGCTCTACTGGGCTCTACCCGGCTCTGTCGGGCTCTGTCGGGCTCTACTTCGCCCTGTCGGGCTCTGTCGGGCTCTGTCGGGCCCTGTCGGGCCCTGTCGGGCCCTGTCGGGCTCTGTCGGGCTCTGTCGGGCTCTGTCGGGCTCTTCTGGGCCCTGTCGGGCCCTGTCGGGCTCTGTCGGGCTCTGTCGGGCTCTGTCGGGCTCTACTGGGCTCTGTCGGGCCCTATCGGGCCCTGTCGGGCTCTGTCGGGCTCTGTCGGGCTCTACTGGGCCCTGTCGGGCCCTGTCGGGCCCTGTCGGGCTCTGTCGGGCTCTGTCGGGCTCTGTCGGGCCCTGTCGGGCTCTACTGGGCCCTGTCGGGCCCTGTCGGGCTCTGTCGGGCTCTACTGGGCCCTGTCGGGCTCTGTCGGGCCCTGTTGGGCCCTGTCGGGCCCTGTCGTGCTCTGTCGGCCTCTGTCGGGCCCTGTCGGGCTCTGTCGGGCTCTGTCGGGCTGTGTCGGGCTCTGTCGGGCTCTACTGGGCTCTACTGGGCTCTGTCGGCTCTGTCGGGCTCTGTCGGGCCCTGTCGGGCTCTGTCGGGCTCTGTCGGGCTCTACTGGGCTCTACTGGGCTCTGTCGGGCTCTGTCGGGCTCTACTGGGCCCTGTCGGGCCCTGTCGGGCCCTGACGGGCTCTGTCGGGCTCTACTGGGCTCTGTCGGGCTCTGTCGGGCCCTGTCGGGCTCTGTCGGGCTCTGTCGGGCTCTACTGGGCTCTGTCGGGCTCTGTCGGGCTCTACTGGGCCCTGTCGGGCTCTGTCGGGCCCTGTCGGGCTCTGTCGGGCTCTGTCGGGCCCTGTCGGGCTCTGTCAGGCTCTGTCGGGCTCTTTCGGGCTCTACTGGGCTCTGTCGGGTTCTGCTGGGCTCTACTGGGCTCCGTCGTGCTCTGTCGGGCTCTGTCGGGCCCTGTCGGGCTCTGTCGGGCCCTGTCGGGCCCTGTCGGGCTCTGTCGGGCTCTGTTGGGCTCTGTCGGGCTCTGTCGGGCTCTACTGGGCCCTTGTGGGCTCTGTCGGGCTCTGTCGGGCCCTGTCGGGCTCTGTCGGGCTCTGTCGGGCCCTGTCGGGCTCTACTGGGCCCTGTCGGGCCCTGTCGGGCTCTGTCGGGCTCTACTGGGCCCTGTCGGGCTCTGTCGGGCCCTGTTGGGCCCTGTCGGGCTCTGTCGGGCTCTGTCGGGCTCTGTCGGGCCCTGTCGGGCTCTGTCGGGCTCTGTCGGGCTCTGTCGGGCTCAACTGGTCTCTGCCGGGCTCTGTCGGGTTCTGTCGGGCTCTGTCGGGCTCTGTCGGGCTCTGTCGGGCTCTACTGGGCTCTTCTGGGCTCTGTCGGGCTCTGTCGGGCTCTGTCGGGCTCTGTCGGGCTCTTCTGGGCCCTGTCGGGCCCTGTCGGGCTCTGTCGGGCTCTGTCGGGCTCTGTCGGGCTCTACTGGGCCCTGTCGGGCCCTGTCGGGCTCTGTCGCGCTCTGTCGGGCTCTGTCGGGCCCTGTCGGGCTCTGTCGGGCTCTGTCGGGCCCTGTCGGGCTCTGTCGGGCTCTGTCGGGCTCTGTCGGGACCTGTCGGGCTCTGTCGGGCTCTGTCGGGCTCTACTGGGCCCTGTCGGGCGCTGTCGGGCCCTGTCGGGCTCTGTCGGGCTCTGTCGGGCTCTGTCGGGCTCTACTGGGCTCTGTCGGGCCCTGTCGGGCTCTGTCGGGCTCTGTCGGGCTCTGTCGGGCTCTACTGGGCCCTGTCGGGTTCTGTCGGGCTCTGTCGGGCTCTGTCGGGCTCTATTGGGCCCTGTCGGGCTGTGTTGGGCTCTGTCGGGCTCTGTCGGGATCTGTCGGGCCCTGTCGGGCTTTGTCGGGCTCTGTCGGGCTCTGTCGGGCCCTCTCGGGCTCTGTCGGGCTCTACTGGGCCCTGTCGGGCCCTGTCGGGCTCTGTCGGGCTCTGTCGGGCTCTGTCGGGCCCTGTCAGGCTCTGTCGGGCTCTGTCGGGCTCTGTCGGACCCCGTCGGGCTCTGTCGGGCTCTGTCGGGCTCTGTCGGGCTCTGACGGGTTCTGTCGGGCTCTGTCGGGCTCTGTCGGGCTCTACTGGGCCCTGTCGGGCTCTGTCGGGCTCTGTCGGGCTCTGTCGGGCCCTGTCGGGCTCTGTCGGGCTCTGTCGGGCTCTGTCGGGCTCTACTGGGCCCAGTCGGGCCCTGTCGGGCTCTGTCGGGCTCTGTTGGGCTCTGTCGGGCTCAACTGGGCTCTGTCGGGCCCTGTCAGGCCCTGTCGGGCTCTGTCGGGCCCTGTCGGGCTCTACTGGGCCCTGTCGGGCTCTGTCGGGATCTACTGGGCCCTGTCGGGCCCTGTCGGGCTCTGTCGGGCTCTACTGGGCTCTTCTGGGCTCTGTCGGGCTCTGTCGGGCTCTACTGGGCCCTGTCGGGCTCTGTCGGGCCCTGTTGGGCCCTGTCGGGCTCTGTCGGGCTCTGTCGGGCTCTGTCGGGCTCTGTCGGGCTCTGTCGGGCTCTACTGGGCTCTACTGGGCTCTGTCGGCTCTGTCGGGCTCTACTTCGCCCTGTCGGGCTCTGTCGGGCCCTGTCGGGCCCTGTCGGGCCCTGTCGGGCTCTGTCGGGCTCTACTGGGCCCTGTCGGGCCCTGTCGTGCTCTGTCGGCCTCTGTTGGGCCCTGTCGGGCTCTGTCGGGCTCTGTCGGGCTGTGTCGGGCTCTGTCGGGCTCTACTGGGCTCTACTGGGTTCTGTCGGGCTCTGTCGGGCTCTGTCGGGCTCTGTCGGGCTCTACTGGGCCCTGTCGGGCCCTGTCGGGCTCTGTCGGGCTCTGTCGGGCTCTACTGGGCCCTGTCGGGCTCTGTCGGGCTCTGTCGGGCTCTGTCGGGCTCTACTGGGCTCTACTGGGACCTGTCGGGCTCTGTCGGGCTCTGTCGGGCCCTGTCGGGCTCTACTGGGCTCTGTCGGGCCCTGTCGGGCCCTGTCGGGCTCTGTCAGGCTCTGTCGGGCCCTGTCGGGCTCTGTCGGGCTCTGTCGGGCTCTGTCGGGCTCTACTGGGCTCTGTCGGGCTCTGTCGGGCTCTGTCGGGCTCTGTCGGGCTCTACTGGGCCCTGTCGGGCCCTGTCGGGCTCTTTCGGGCTCTGTCGGGCTCTGTCGGGCTCAACTGGTCTCTGTCGGGCTCTGTCGGGTTCTGTCGGGCTCTGTCGGGCTCTGTCGGGCTCTGTCGGGCTCTACTGGGCTCTACCCGGCTCTGTCGGGCTCTGTCGGGCTCTACTTCGCCCTGTCGGGCTCTGTCGGGCCCTGTCGGGCCCTGTCGGGCCCTGTCGGGCTCTGTCGGGCTCTGTCGGGCTCTGTCGGGCTCTTCTGGGCCCTGTCGGGCCCTGTCGGGCTCTGTCGGGCTCTGTCGGGCTCTGTCGGGCTCTACTGGGCTCTGTCGGGCCCTATCGGGCCCTGTCGGGCTCTGTCGGGCTCTGTCGGGCTCTACTGGGCCCTGTCGGGCCCTGTCGGGCCCTGTCGGGCTCTGTCGGGCTCTGTCGGGCTCTGTCGGGCCCTGTCGGGCTCTACTGGGCCCTGTCGGGCCCTGTCGGGCTCTGTCGGGCTCTACTGGGCCCTGTCGGGCTCTGTCGGGCCCTGTTGGGCCCTGTCGGGCCCTGTCGGGCTCTGTCGGGCTCTGTCGGGCTCTGTCGGGCTCTGTCGGGCTCTACTGGGCTCTACTGGGCTCTGTCGGCTCTGTCGGGCTCTGTCGGGCCCTGTCGGGCTCTGTCGGGCTCTGTCGGGCTCTACTGGGCTCTACTGGGCTCTGTCGGGCTCTGTCGGGCTCTACTGGGCCCTGTCGGGCCCTGTCGGGCCCTGACGGGCTCTGTCGGGCTCTACTGGGCTCTGTCGGGCTCTGTCGGGCCCTGTCGGGCTCTGTCGGGCTCTGTCGGGCTCTACTGGGCTCTGTCGGGCTCTGTCGGGCTCTGTCGGGCCCTGTCGGGCTCTGTCAGGCTCTGTCGGGCTCTTTCGGGCTCTACTGGGCTCTGTCGGGTTCTGCTGGGCTCTACTGGGCTCCGTCGTGCTCTGTCGGGCTCTGTCGGGCCCTGTCGGGCTCTGTCGGGCCCTGTCGGGCCCTGTCGGGCTCTGTCGGGCTCTGTTGGGCTCTGTCGGGCTCTGTCGGGCTCTACTGGGCCCTTGTGGGCTCTGTCGGGCTCTGTCGGGCCCTGTCGGGCTCTGTCGGGCTCTGTCGGGCCCTGTCGGGCTCTACTGGGCCCTGTCGGGCCCTGTCGGGCTCTGTCGGGCTCTACTGGGCCCTGTCGGGCTCTGTCGGGCCCTGTTGGGCCCTGTCGGGCTCTGTCGGGCTCTGTCGGGCTCTGTCGGGCCCTGTCGGGCTCTGTCGGGCTCTGTCGGGCTCTGTCGGGCTCAACTGGTCTCTGCCGGGCTCTGTCGGGTTCTGTCGGGCTCTGTCGGGCTCTGTCGGGCTCTGTCGGGCTCTACTGGGCTCTTCTGGGCTCTGTCGGGCTCTGTCGGGCTCTGTCGGGCTCTGTCGGGCTCTTCTGGGCCCTGTCGGGCCCTGTCGGGCTCTGTCGGGCTCTGTCGGGCTCTGTCGGGCTCTACTGGGCCCTGTCGGGCCCTGTCGGGCTCTGTCGCGCTCTGTCGGGCTCTGTCGGGCCCTGTCGGGCTCTGTCGGGCTCTGTCGGGCCCTGTCGGGCTCTGTCGGGCTCTGTCGGGCTCTGTCGGGACCTGTCGGGCTCTGTCGGGCTCTGTCGGGCTCTACTGGGCCCTGTCGGGCGCTGTCGGGCCCTGTCGGGCTCTGTCGGGCTCTGTCGGGCTCTGTCGGGCTCTACTGGGCTCTGTCGGGCCCTGTCGGGCTCTGTCGGGCTCTGTCGGGCTCTGTCGGGCTCTACTGGGCCCTGTCGGGTTCTGTCGGGCTCTGTCGGGCTCTGTCGGGCTCTATTGGGCCCTGTCGGGCTGTGTTGGGCTCTGTCGGGCTCTGTCGGGATCTGTCGGGCCCTGTCGGGCTTTGTCGGGCTCTGTCGGGCTCTGTCGGGCCCTCTCGGGCTCTGTCGGGCTCTACTGGGCCCTGTCGGGCCCTGTCGGGCTCTGTCGGGCTCTGTCGGGCTCTGTCGGGCCCTGTCAGGCTCTGTCGGGCTCTGTCGGGCTCTGTCGGACCCCGTCGGGCTCTGTCGGGCTCTGTCGGGCTCTGTCGGGCTCTGACGGGTTCTGTCGGGCTCTGTCGGGCTCTGTCGGGCTCTACTGGGCCCTGTCGGGCTCTGTCGGGCTCTGTCGGGCTCTGTCGGGCCCTGTCGGGCTCTGTCGGGCTCTGTCGGGCTCTGTCGGGCTCTACTGGGCCCAGTCGGGCCCTGTCGGGCTCTGTCGGGCTCTGTTGGGCTCTGTCGGGCTCAACTGGGCTCTGTCGGGCCCTGTCAGGCCCTGTCGGGCTCTGTCGGGCCCTGTCGGGCTCTACTGGGCCCTGTCGGGCTCTGTCGGGATCTACTGGGCCCTGTCGGGCCCTGTCGGGCTCTGTCGGGCCCTGTCGGGCTCTGTCGGGCTCTGTCGGGCCCTGTCGGGCTCTGTCGGGCTCTGTCGGGCTCTGTCGGGCTCTACTGGGCTCTGTCGGGCTCTGTCGGGCTCTGTCGGGCTCTGTCGGGTTCTACTGGGCCCTGTCGCGCTCTGTCGGGCCCTGTCGGGCCCTGTCGGGCTCTGTCGGGCTCTGTCGGGCTCTGTCGGGCCCTGTCGGGCTCTGTCGGGCTCTGTCGGGCCCTGTCGGGCTCTACTGGGCTCTGTCGGGCTCTACTGGGCTCTACTGGGCCCTGTCGGGCTCTGTCGGGCTCTGTCGGGCCCTGTCGGGCTCTACTGGGCTCTGTCGGGCCCTGTCGGGCCCTGTCGGGCTCTGTCAGGCTCTGTCGGGCCCTGTCGGGCTCTGTCGGGCTCTGTCGGGCTCTGTCGGGCTCTACTGGGCTCTGTCGGGCTCTGTCGGGCTCTGTCGGGCTCTGTCGGGCTCTACTGGGCCCTGTCGGGCCCTGTCGGGCTCTTTCGGGCTCTGTCGGGCTCTGTCGGGCTCAACTGGTCTCTGTCGGGCTCTGTCGGGTTCTGTCGGGCTCTGTCGGGCTCTGTCGGGCTCTGTCGGGCTCTACTGGGCTCTACCCGGCTCTGTCGGGCTCTGTCGGGCTCTACTTCGCCCTGTCGGGCTCTGTCGGGCCCTGTCGGGCCGTGTCGGGCCCTGTCGGGCCCTGTCGGGCTCTGTCGGGCTCTGTCGGGCTCTGTCGGGCTCTGTCGGGCTCTGTCGGGCTCAACTGGTCTCTGCCGGGCTCTGTCGGGTTCTGTCGGGCTCTGTCGGGCTCTGTCGGGCTCTGTCGGGCTCTACTGGGCTCTTCTGGGCTCTGTCGGGCTCTGTCGGGCTCTACTGGGCCCTGTCGGGCTCTGTCGGGCCCTGTTGGGCCCTGTCGGGCTCTGTCGGGCTCTGTCGGGCTCTGTCGGGCTCTACTGGGCTCTACTGGGCTCTGTCGGCTCTGTCGGGCTCTACTTCGCCCTGTCGGGCTCTGTCGGGCCCTGTCGGGCCCTGTCGGGCCCTGTCGGGCTCTGTCGGGCTCTGTCGGGCTCTGTCGGGCTCTTCTGGGCCCTGTCGGGCCCTGTCGGGCTCTGTCGGGCTCTGTCGGGCTCTGTCGGGCTCTACTGGGCTCTGTCGGGCCCTGTCGGGCCCTGTCGGGCTCTGTCGGGCTCTGTCGGGCTCTGTCGGGCTCTACTGGGCCCTGTCGGGCCCTGTCGGGCCCTGTCGGGCTCTGTCGGGCTCTGTCGGGCCCTGTCGGGCTCTGTCGGGCTCTGTCGGGCTCTACTGGGCTCTACTGGGCTCTGTCGGGCTCTGTCGGGCTCTACTGGGCCCTGTCGGGCCCTGTCGGGCCCTGACGGGCTCTGTCGGGCTCTGCTGGGCTCTGTCGGGCTCTGTCGGGCTCTGTCGGGCCCTGTCGGGCTCTGTCGGGCTCTGTCGGGCTCTACTGGTCTCTGTCGGGCTCTGTCGGGCTCTACTGGGCCCTGTCGGGCTCTGTCGGGCCCTGTCGGGCTCTGTCGGGCTCTGTCGGGCCCTGTCGGGCTCTGTCGGGCTCTGTCGGGCTCTGTCGGGCTCTACTGGGCTCTGTCGGGTTCTGCTGGGCTCTACTGGGCTCCGTCGTGCTCTGTCGGGCTCTGTCGGGCCCTGTCGGGCTCTGTCGGGCCCTGTCGGGCCCTGTCGGGCTCTGTCGGGCTCTGTCGGGCCCTGTCGGGCTCTGTCGGGCTCTGTCGGGCCCTGTCGGGCTCTACTGGGCCCTGTCGGGCTCTGTCGGGCTCTGTCGGGCTCTGTCGGGCCCTGTCAGGCTCTGTCGGGCTCTGTCGGGCCCTGTCGGGCTCTGTCGGGCTCTACTGGGCCCTGTCGGGCCCTGTCGGGCTCTGTCGGGCTCTGTCGGGCCCTGTCGGGCTCTGTCGGGCTCTGTCGGGCTGTGTCGGGCTCTGTCGGGCTCTACTGGGCTCTACTGGGCTCTGTCGGGCTCTGTCGGGCTCTGTCGGTCTCTGTCGGGCTCTACTGGGCCCTGTCGGGCCCTGTCGGGCTCTGTCGGGCTCTGTCGGGCTCTACTGGGCCCTGTCGGGCCCTGTCGGGCTCTGTCGGGCTCTGTCGGGCTCTGTCGGGCTCTACTGGGCTCTACTGGGATCTGTCGGGCTCTGTCGGGCTCTGTCGGGCTCTGTCGGGCCCTGTCGGGCTCTGTCGGGCTCTGTCGGGCTCTGTCGGGCTCAACTGGTCTCTGCCGGGCTCTGTCGGGTTCTGTCGGGCTCTGTCGGGCTCTGTCGGGCTCTGTCGGGCTCTGTCGGGCTCTACTGGGCTCTTCTGGGCTCTGTCGGGCTCTGTCGGGCTCTGTCGGGCTCTGTCGGGCTCTTCTGGGCCCTGTCGGGCCCTGTCGGGCTCTGTCGGGCTCTGTCGGGCTCTGTCGGGCTCTACTGGGCCCTGTCGGGCCCTGTCGGGCTCTGTCGCGCTCTGTCGGGCTCTGTCGGGCCCTGTCGGGCCCTGTCGGGCTCTGTCGGGCTCTGTCGGGACCTGTCGGGCTCTGTCGGGCTCTGTCGGGCTCTACTGGGCCCTGTCGGGCGCTGTCGGGCCCTGTCGGGCTCTGTCGGGCTCTGTCGGGCTCTGTCGGGCTCTACTGGGCTCTGTCGGGCCCTGTCGGGCTCTGTCGGGCTCTGTCGGGCTCTGTCGGGCTCTACTGGGCCCTGTCGGGTTCTGTCGGGCTCTGTCGGGCTCTGTCGGGCTCTACTGGGCCCTGTCGGGCTATGTCGGGCTCTGTCGGGATCTGTCGGGCCCTGTCGGGCTTTGTCGGGCTCTGTCGGGCTCTGTCGGGCCCTCTCGGGCTCTGTCGGGCTCTACTGGGCCCTGTCGGGCCCTGTCGGGCTCTGTCGGGCTCTGTCGGGCTCTGTCGGGCCCTGTCAGGCTCTGTCGGGCTCTGTCGGGCTCTGTCGGACCCCGTCGGGCTCTGTCGGGCTCTGTCGGGCTCTGTCGGGCTCTGACGGGTTCTGTCGGGCTCTGTCGGGCTCTGTCGGGCTCTACTGGGCCCTGTCGGGCCCTGTCGGGCTCTGTCGGGCTCTGTCGGGCTCTGTCGGGCCCTGTCGGGCTCTGTCGGGCCCTGTCGGGCTCTGTCGGGCTCTGTTGGGCTCTGTCGGGCTCAACTGGGCTCTGTCGGGCCCTGTCAGGCCCTGTCGGGCTCTGTCGGGCCCTGTCGGGCTCTACTGGGCCCTGTCGGGCTCTGTCGGGATCTACTGGGCCCTGTCGGGCCCTGTCGGGCTCTGTCGGGCCCTGTCGGGCTCTGTCGGGCTCTGTCGGGCCCTGTCGGGCTCTGTCGGGCTCTGTCGGGCTCTGTCGGGCTCTACTGGGCTCTGTCGGGCTCTGTCGGGCTCTGTCGGGCTCTGTCGGGTTCTACTGGGCCCTGTCGCGCTCTGTCGGGCCCTGTCGGGCCCTGTCGGGCTCTGTCGGGCTCTGTCGGGCTCTGTCGGGCTCTACTGGGCTCTACCCGGCTCTGTCGGGCTCTGTCGGGCTCTACTTCGCCCTGTCGGGCTCTGTCGGGCCCTGTCGGGCCCTGTCGGGCCCTGTCGGGCTCTGTCGGGCTCTGTCGGGCTCTGTCGGGCTCTTCTGGGCCCTGTCGGGCCCTGTCGGGCTCTGTCGGGCTCTGTCGGGCTCTGTCGGGCTCTACTGGGCTCTGTCGGGCCCTATCGGGCCCTGTCGGGCTCTGTCGGGCTCTGTCGGGCTCTACTGGGCCCTGTCGGGCCCTGTCGGGCCCTGTCGGGCTCTGTCGGGCTCTGTCGGGCTCTGTCGGGCCCTGTCGGGCTCTACTGGGCCCTGTCGGGCCCTGTCGGGCTCTGTCGGGCTCTGTCGGGCTCTGTCGGGCCCTGTCGGGCTCTACTGGGCCCTGTCGGGCCCTGTCGGGCTCTGTCGGGCTCTGTCGGGCTCTGTCGGGCTCTGTCGGGCTCTACTGGGCTCTACTGGGCTCTGTCGGCTCTGTCGGGCTCTGTCGGGCCCTGTCGGGCTCTGTCGGGCTCTGTCGGGCTCTACTGGGCTCTACTGGGCTCTGTCGGGCTCTGTCGGGCTCTACTGGGCCCTGTCGGGCCCTGTCGGGCCCTGACGGGCTCTGTCGGGCTCTACTGGGCTCTGTCGGGCTCTGTCGGGCCCTGTCGGGCTCTGTCGGGCTCTGTCGGGCTCTACTGGGCTCTGTCGGGCTCTGTCGGGCTCTGTCGGGCCCTGTCGGGCTCTGTCAGGCTCTGTCGGGCTCTTTCGGGCTCTACTGGGCTCTGTCGGGTTCTGCTGGGCTCTACTGGGCTCCGTCGTGCTCTGTCGGGCTCTGTCGGGCCCTGTCGGGCTCTGTCGGGCCCTGTCGGGCCCTGTCGGGCTCTGTCGGGCTCTGTTGGGCTCTGTCGGGCTCTGTCGGGCTCTACTGGGCCCTTGTGGGCTCTGTCGGGCTCTGTCGGGCCCTGTCGGGCTCTGTCGGGCTCTGTCGGGCCCTGTCGGGCTCTACTGGGCCCTGTCGGGCCCTGTCGGGCTCTGTCGGGCTCTACTGGGCCCTGTCGGGCTCTGTCGGGCCCTGTTGGGCCCTGTCGGGCTCTGTCGGGCTCTGTCGGGCTCTGTCGGGCCCTGTCGGGCTCTGTCGGGCTCTGTCGGGCTCTGTCGGGCTCAACTGGTCTCTGCCGGGCTCTGTCGGGTTCTGTCGGGCTCTGTCGGGCTCTGTCGGGCTCTGTCGGGCTCTACTGGGCTCTTCTGGGCTCTGTCGGGCTCTGTCGGGCTCTGTCGGGCTCTGTCGGGCTCTTCTGGGCCCTGTCGGGCCCTGTCGGGCTCTGTCGGGCTCTGTCGGGCTCTGTCGGGCTCTACTGGGCCCTGTCGGGCCCTGTCGGGCTCTGTCGCGCTCTGTCGGGCTCTGTCGGGCCCTGTCGGGCTCTGTCGGGCTCTGTCGGGCCCTGTCGGGCTCTGTCGGGCTCTGTCGGGCTCTGTCGGGACCTGTCGGGCTCTGTCGGGCTCTGTCGGGCTCTACTGGGCCCTGTCGGGCGCTGTCGGGCCCTGTCGGGCTCTGTCGGGCTCTGTCGGGCTCTGTCGGGCTCTACTGGGCTCTGTCGGGCCCTGTCGGGCTCTGTCGGGCTCTGTCGGGCTCTGTCGGGCTCTACTGGGCCCTGTCGGGTTCTGTCGGGCTCTGTCGGGCTCTGTCGGGCTCTATTGGGCCCTGTCGGGCTGTGTTGGGCTCTGTCGGGCTCTGTCGGGATCTGTCGGGCCCTGTCGGGCTTTGTCGGGCTCTGTCGGGCTCTGTCGGGCCCTCTCGGGCTCTGTCGGGCTCTACTGGGCCCTGTCGGGCCCTGTCGGGCTCTGTCGGGCTCTGTCGGGCTCTGTCGGGCCCTGTCAGGCTCTGTCGGGCTCTGTCGGGCTCTGTCGGACCCCGTCGGGCTCTGTCGGGCTCTGTCGGGCTCTGTCGGGCTCTGACGGGTTCTGTCGGGCTCTGTCGGGCTCTGTCGGGCTCTACTGGGCCCTGTCGGGCTCTGTCGGGCTCTGTCGGGCTCTGTCGGGCCCTGTCGGGCTCTGTCGGGCTCTGTCGGGCTCTGTCGGGCTCTACTGGGCCCAGTCGGGCCCTGTCGGGCTCTGTCGGGCTCTGTTGGGCTCTGTCGGGCTCAACTGGGCTCTGTCGGGCCCTGTCAGGCCCTGTCGGGCTCTGTCGGGCCCTGTCGGGCTCTACTGGGCCCTGTCGGGCTCTGTCGGGATCTACTGGGCCCTGTCGGGCCCTGTCGGGCTCTGTCGGGCCCTGTCGGGCTCTGTCGGGCTCTGTCGGGCCCTGTCGGGCTCTGTCGGGCTCTGTCGGGCTCTGTCGGGCTCTACTGGGCTCTGTCGGGCTCTGTCGGGCTCTGTCGGGCTCTGTCGGGTTCTACTGGGCCCTGTCGCGCTCTGTCGGGCCCTGTCGGGCCCTGTCGGGCTCTGTCGGGCTCTGTCGGGCTCTGTCGGGCCCTGTCGGGCTCTGTCGGGCTCTGTCGGGCCCTGTCGGGCTCTACTGGGCTCTGTCGGGCTCTACTGGGCTCTACTGGGCCCTGTCGGGCTCTGTCGGGCTCTGTCGGGCCCTGTCGGGCTCTACTGGGCTCTGTCGGGCCCTGTCGGGCCCTGTCGGGCTCTGTCAGGCTCTGTCGGGCCCTGTCGGGCTCTGTCGGGCTCTGTCGGGCTCTGTCGGGCTCTACTGGGCTCTGTCGGGCTCTGTCGGGCTCTGTCGGGCTCTGTCGGGCTCTACTGGGCCCTGTCGGGCCCTGTCGGGCTCTTTCGGGCTCTGTCGGGCTCTGTCGGGCTCAACTGGTCTCTGTCGGGCTCTGTCGGGTTCTGTCGGGCTCTGTCGGGCTCTGTCGGGCTCTGTCGGGCTCTACTGGGCTCTACCCGGCTCTGTCGGGCTCTGTCGGGCTCTACTTCGCCCTGTCGGGCTCTGTCGGGCCCTGTCGGGCCGTGTCGGGCCCTGTCGGGCCCTGTCGGGCTCTGTCGGGCTCTGTCGGGCTCTGTCGGGCTCTGTCGGGCTCTGTCGGGCTCAACTGGTCTCTGCCGGGCTCTGTCGGGTTCTGTCGGGCTCTGTCGGGCTCTGTCGGGCTCTGTCGGGCTCTACTGGGCTCTTCTGGGCTCTGTCGGGCTCTGTCGGGCTCTACTGGGCCCTGTCGGGCTCTGTCGGGCCCTGTTGGGCCCTGTCGGGCTCTGTCGGGCTCTGTCGGGCTCTGTCGGGCTCTACTGGGCTCTACTGGGCTCTGTCGGCTCTGTCGGGCTCTACTTCGCCCTGTCGGGCTCTGTCGGGCCCTGTCGGGCCCTGTCGGGCCCTGTCGGGCTCTGTCGGGCTCTGTCGGGCTCTGTCGGGCTCTTCTGGGCCCTGTCGGGCCCTGTCGGGCTCTGTCGGGCTCTGTCGGGCTCTGTCGGGCTCTACTGGGCTCTGTCGGGCCCTGTCGGGCCCTGTCGGGCTCTGTCGGGCTCTGTCGGGCTCTGTCGGGCTCTACTGGGCCCTGTCGGGCCCTGTCGGGCCCTGTCGGGCTCTGTCGGGCTCTGTCGGGCCCTGTCGGGCTCTGTCGGGCTCTGTCGGGCTCTACTGGGCTCTACTGGGCTCTGTCGGGCTCTGTCGGGCTCTACTGGGCCCTGTCGGGCCCTGTCGGGCCCTGACGGGCTCTGTCGGGCTCTGCTGGGCTCTGTCGGGCTCTGTCGGGCTCTGTCGGGCCCTGTCGGGCTCTGTCGGGCTCTGTCGGGCTCTACTGGTCTCTGTCGGGCTCTGTCGGGCTCTACTGGGCCCTGTCGGGCTCTGTCGGGCCCTGTCGGGCTCTGTCGGGCTCTGTCGGGCCCTGTCGGGCTCTGTCGGGCTCTGTCGGGCTCTGTCGGGCTCTACTGGGCTCTGTCGGGTTCTGCTGGGCTCTACTGGGCTCCGTCGTGCTCTGTCGGGCTCTGTCGGGCCCTGTCGGGCTCTGTCGGGCCCTGTCGGGCCCTGTCGGGCTCTGTCGGGCTCTGTCGGGCCCTGTCGGGCTCTGTCGGGCTCTGTCGGGCCCTGTCGGGCTCTACTGGGCCCTGTCGGGCTCTGTCGGGCTCTGTCGGGCTCTGTCGGGCCCTGTCAGGCTCTGTCGGGCTCTGTCGGGCCCTGTCGGGCTCTGTCGGGCTCTACTGGGCCCTGTCGGGCCCTGTCGGGCTCTGTCGGGCTCTGTCGGGCCCTGTCGGGCTCTGTCGGGCTCTGTCGGGCTGTGTCGGGCTCTGTCGGGCTCTACTGGGCTCTACTGGGCTCTGTCGGGCTCTGTCGGGCTCTGTCGGTCTCTGTCGGGCTCTACTGGGCCCTGTCGGGCCCTGTCGGGCTCTGTCGGGCTCTGTCGGGCTCTACTGGGCCCTGTCGGGCCCTGTCGGGCTCTGTCGGGCTCTGTCGGGCTCTGTCGGGCTCTACTGGGCTCTACTGGGATCTGTCGGGCTCTGTCGGGCTCTGTCGGGCTCTGTCGGGCCCTGTCGGGCTCTGTCGGGCTCTGTCGGGCTCTGTCGGGCTCAACTGGTCTCTGCCGGGCTCTGTCGGGTTCTGTCGGGCTCTGTCGGGCTCTGTCGGGCTCTGTCGGGCTCTGTCGGGCTCTACTGGGCTCTTCTGGGCTCTGTCGGGCTCTGTCGGGCTCTGTCGGGCTCTGTCGGGCTCTTCTGGGCCCTGTCGGGCCCTGTCGGGCTCTGTCGGGCTCTGTCGGGCTCTGTCGGGCTCTACTGGGCCCTGTCGGGCCCTGTCGGGCTCTGTCGCGCTCTGTCGGGCTCTGTCGGGCCCTGTCGGGCCCTGTCGGGCTCTGTCGGGCTCTGTCGGGACCTGTCGGGCTCTGTCGGGCTCTGTCGGGCTCTACTGGGCCCTGTCGGGCGCTGTCGGGCCCTGTCGGGCTCTGTCGGGCTCTGTCGGGCTCTGTCGGGCTCTACTGGGCTCTGTCGGGCCCTGTCGGGCTCTGTCGGGCTCTGTCGGGCTCTGTCGGGCTCTACTGGGCCCTGTCGGGTTCTGTCGGGCTCTGTCGGGCTCTGTCGGGCTCTACTGGGCCCTGTCGGGCTATGTCGGGCTCTGTCGGGATCTGTCGGGCCCTGTCGGGCTTTGTCGGGCTCTGTCGGGCTCTGTCGGGCCCTCTCGGGCTCTGTCGGGCTCTACTGGGCCCTGTCGGGCCCTGTCGGGCTCTGTCGGGCTCTGTCGGGCTCTGTCGGGCCCTGTCAGGCTCTGTCGGGCTCTGTCGGGCTCTGTCGGACCCCGTCGGGCTCTGTCGGGCTCTGTCGGGCTCTGTCGGGCTCTGACGGGTTCTGTCGGGCTCTGTCGGGCTCTGTCGGGCTCTACTGGGCCCTGTCGGGCCCTGTCGGGCTCTGTCGGGCTCTGTCGGGCTCTGTCGGGCCCTGTCGGGCTCTGTCGGGCCCTGTCGGGCTCTGTCGGGCTCTGTTGGGCTCTGTCGGGCTCAACTGGGCTCTGTCGGGCCCTGTCAGGCCCTGTCGGGCTCTGTCGGGCCCTGTCGGGCTCTACTGGGCCCTGTCGGGCTCTGTCGGGATCTACTGGGCCCTGTCGGGCCCTGTCGGGCTCTGTCGGGCCCTGTCGGGCTCTGTCGGGCTCTGTCGGGCCCTGTCGGGCTCTGTCGGGCTCTGTCGGGCTCTGTCGGGCTCTACTGGGCTCTGTCGGGCTCTGTCGGGCTCTGTCGGGCTCTGTCGGGTTCTACTGGGCCCTGTCGCGCTCTGTCGGGCCCTGTCGGGCCCTGTCGGGCTCTGTCGGGCTCTGTCGGGCTCTGTCGGGCCCTGTCGGGCTCTGTTGGGCTCTGTCGGGCTCTACTGGGCTCTGTCGGGCTCTACTGGGCTCTATTGGGACCTGTCGGGCTCTGTCGGGCTCTGTCGGGCCCTGTCGGGCTCTACTGGGCTCTGTCGGGCCCTGTCGGGCCCTGTCGGGCTCTGTCAGGCTCTGTCGGGCCCTGTCGGGCTCTGTCGGGCTCTGTCGGGCTCTGTCGGGCTCTACTGGGCTCTGTCGGGCTCTGTCGGGCTCTGTCGGGCTCTGTCGGGCTCTACTGGGCCCTGTCGGGCCCTGTCGGGCTCTTTCGGGCTCTGTCGGGCTCTGTCGGGCTCAACTGGTCTCTGTCGGGCTCTGTCGGGTTCTGTCGGGCTCTGTCGGGCTCTGTCGGGCTCTGTCGGGCTCTACTGGGCTCTACCCGGCTCTGTCGGGCTCTGTCGGGCTCTACTTCGCCCTGTCGGGCTCTGTCGGGCTCTGTCGGGCCCTGTCGGGCCCTGTCGGGCCCTGTCGGGCTCTGTCGGGCTCTGTCGGGCTCTGTCGGGCTCTTCTGGGCCCTGTCGGGCCCTGTCGGGCTCTGTCGGGCTCTGTCGGGCTCTGTCGGGCTCTACTGGGCTCTGTCGGGCCCTATCGGGCCCTGTCGGGCTCTGTCGGGCTCTGTCGGGCTCTACTGGGCCCTGTCGGGCCCTGTCGGGCCCTGTCGGGCTCTGTCGGGCTCTGTCGGGCTCTGTCGGGCCCTGTCGGGCTCTACTGGGCCCTGTCGGGCCCTGTCGGGCTCTGTCGGGCTCTACTGGGCCCTGTCGGGCTCTGTCGGGCCCTGTTGGGCCCTGTCGGGCCCTGTCGGGCTCTGTCGGGCTCTGTCGGGCTCTGTCGGGCTCTGTCGGGCTCTACTGGGCTCTACTGGGCTCTGTCGGCTCTGTCGGGCTCTGTCGGGCCCTGTCGGGCTCTGTCGGGCTCTGTCGGGCTCTACTGGGCTCTACTGGGCTCTGTCGGGCTCTGTCGGGCTCTACTGGGCCCTGTCGGGCCCTGTCGGGCCCTGACGGGCTCTGTCGGGCTCTACTGGGCTCTGTCGGGCTCTGTCGGGCCCTGTCGGGCTCTGTCGGGCTCTGTCGGGCTCTACTGGGCTCTGTCGGGCTCTGTCGGGCTCTACTGGGCCCTGTCGGGCTCTGTCGGGCCCTGTCGGGCTCTGTCGGGCTCTGTCGGGCCCTGTCGGGCTCTGTCAGGCTCTGTCGGGCTCTGTCGGGCTCTACTGGGCTCTGTCGGGTTCTGCTGGGCTCTACTGGGCTCCGTCGTGCTCTGTCGGGCTCTGTCGGGCCCTGTCGGGCTCTGTCGGGCCCTGTCGGGCCCTGTCGGGCTCTGTCGGGCTCTGTCGGGCTCTGTCGGGCTCTGTCGGGCTCTACTGGGCCCTTGTGGGCTCTGTCGGGCTCTGTCGGGCCCTGTCGGGCTCTGTCGGGCTCTGTCGGGCCCTGTCGGGCTCTACTGGGCCCTGTCGGGCCCTGTCGGGCTCTGTCGGGCTCTACTGGGCCCTGTCGGGCTCTGTCGGGCCCTGTTGGGCCCTGTCGGGCTCTGTCGGGCTCTGTCGGGCTCTGTCGGGCCCTGTCGGGCTCTGTCGGGCTCTGTCGGGCTCTGTCGGGCTCAACTGGTCTCTGCCGGGCTCTGTCGGGTTCTGTCGGGCTCTGTCGGGCTCTGTCGGGCTCTGTCGGGCTCTACTGGGCTCTTCTGGGCTCTGTCGGGCTCTGTCGGGCTCTGTCGGGCTCTGTCGGGCTCTTCTGGGCCCTGTCGGGCCCTGTCGGGCTCTGTCGGGCTCTGTCGGGCTCTGTCGGGCTCTACTGGGCCCTGTCGGGCCCTGTCGGGCTCTGTCGCGCTCTGTCGGGCTCTGTCGGGCCCTGTCGGGCTCTGTCGGGCTCTGTCGGGCCCTGTCGGGCTCTGTCGGGCTCTGTCGGGCTCTGTCGGGACCTGTCGGGCTCTGTCGGGCTCTGTCGGGCTCTACTGGGCCCTGTCGGGCGCTGTCGGGCCCTGTCGGGCTCTGTCGGGCTCTGTCGGGCTCTGTCGGGCTCTACTGGGCTCTGTCGGGCCCTGTCGGGCTCTGTCGGGCTCTGTCGGGCTCTGTCGGGCTCTACTGGGCCCTGTCGGGTTCTGTCGGGCTCTGTCGGGCTCTGTCGGGCTCTACTGGGCCCTGTCGGGCTGTGTTGGGCTCTGTCGGGCTCTGTCGGGATCTGTCGGGCCCTGTCGGGCTTTGTCGGGCTCTGTCGGGCTCTGTCGGGCCCTCTCGGGCTCTGTCGGGCTCTACTGGGCCCTGTCGGGCCCTGTCGGGCTCTGTCGGGCTCTGTCGGGCTCTGTCGGGCCCTGTCAGGCTCTGTCGGGCTCTGTCGGGCTCTGTCGGACCCCGTCGGGCTCTGTCGGGCTCTGTCGGGCTCTGTCGGGCTCTGACGGGTTCTGTCGGGCTCTGTCGGGCTCTGTCGGGCTCTACTGGGCCCTGTCGGGCTCTGTCGGGCTCTGTCGGGCTCTGTCGGGCCCTGTCGGGCTCTGTCGGGCTCTGTCGGGCTCTGTCGGGCTCTACTGGGCCCAGTCGGGCCCTGTCGGGCTCTGTCGGGCTCTGTTGGGCTCTGTCGGGCTCAACTGGGCTCTGTCGGGCCCTGTCAGGCCCTGTCGGGCTCTGTCGGGCCCTGTCGGGCTCTACTGGGCCCTGTCGGGCTCTGTCGGGATCTACTGGGCCCTGTCGGGCCCTGTCGGGCTCTGTCAGGCCCTGTCGGGCTCTGTCGGGCTCTGTCGGGCCTGTCGGGCTCTGTCGGGCTCTGTCAGGCTCTGTCGGGCTCTACTGGGCTCTGTCGGGCTCTGTCGGGCTCTGTCGGGCTCTGTCGGGTTCTACTGGGCCCTGTCGCGCTCTGTCGGGCCCTGTCGGGCCCTGTCGGGCTCTGTCGGGCTCTGTCGGGCTCTGTCGGGCCCTGTCGGGCTCTGTCGGGCTCTGTCGGGCTCTGTCGGGCTCTACTGGGCTCTGTCGGGCTCTACTGGGCTCTACTGGGCCCTGTCGGGCTCTGTCGGGCTCTGTCGGGCCCTGTCGGGCTCTACTGGGCTCTGTCGGGCCCTGTCGGGCCCTGTCGGGCTCTGTCAGGCTCTGTCGGGCCCTGTCGGGCTCTGTCGGGCTCTGTCGGGCTCTGTCGGGCTCTACTGGGCTCTGTCGGGCTCTGTCGGGCTCTGTCGGGCTCTACTGGGCCCTGTCGGGCCCTGTCGGGCTCTTTCGGGCTCTGTCGGGCTCTGTCGGGCTCAACTGGTCTCTGTCGGGCTCTGTCGGGTTCTGTCGGGCTCTGTCGGGCTCTGTCGGGCTCTGTCGGGCTCTACTGGGCTCTACCCGGCTCTGTCGGGCTCTGTCGGGCTCTACTTCGCCCTGTCGGGCTCTGTCGGGCCCTGTCGGGCCGTGTCGGGCCCTGTCGGGCTCTGTCGGGCTCTGTCGGGCTCTGTCAGGCTCTTCTGGGCCCTGTCGGGCCCTGTCGGGCTCTGTCGGGCTCTGTCGGGCTCTGTCGGGCTCTACTGGGCTATGTAGGGCCCTATCGGGCCCTGTCGGGCTCTGTCGGGCTCTGTCGGGCTCTACTGGGCCCTGTCGGGCCCTGTCGGGCCCTGTCGGGCTCTGTCGGGCTCTATCGGGCCCTGTCGGGCTCTGTCGGGCTCTGTCGGGCTCTACTGGGCTCTACTGGGCTCTGTCGGGCTCTGTCGGGCTCTACTGGGCCCTGTCGGGCCCTGTCGGGCCCTGACGGGCTCTGTCGGGCTCTACTGGGCTCTGTCGGGCTCTGTCGGGCTCTGTCGGGCTCTGTCGGGCTCTGTCGGGCTCTACTGGGCTCTGTCGGGCTCTGTCGGGCTCTACTGGGCCCTGTCGGGCTCTGTCGGGCCCTGTCGGGCTCTGTCGGGCTCTGTCGGGCCCTGTCGGGCTCTGACAGGCTCTGTCGGGCTCTGTCGGGCTCTACTGGGCTCTGTCGGGTTCTGCTGGGCTCTACTGGGCTCCGTCGTGCTCTGTCGGGCTCTGTCGGGCCCTGTCGGGCTCTGTCGGGCCCTGTCGGGCCCTGTCGGGCTCTGTCGGGCTCTGTCGGGCTCTGTCGGGCCCTGTCGGGCTCTACTGGGCCCTGTCGGGCCCTGTCGGGCTCTGTCGGGCTCTACTGGGCCCTGTCGGGCTCTGTCGGGCCCTGTTGGGCCCTGTCGGGCCCTTTCGGGCTCTGTCGGGCTCTGTCGGGCTCTGTCGGGCTCTGTCGGGCTCTACTGGGCTCTACTGGGCTCTGTCGGCTCTGTCGGGCTCTGTCGGGCCCTGTCGGGCTCTGTCGGGCTCTGTCGGGCTCTACTGGGCTCTACTGGGCTCTGTCGGGCTCTGTCGGGCTCTACTGGGCCCTGTCGGGCCCTGTCGGGCCCTGACGGGCTCTGTCGGGCTCTACTGGGCTCTGTCGGGCTCTGTCGGGCCCTGTCGGGCTCTGTCGGGCTCTGTCGGGCTCTACTGGGCTCTGTCGGGCTCTGTCGGGCTCTACTGGGCCCTGTCGGGCTCTGTCGGGCCCTGTCGGGCTCTGTCGGGCTCTGTCGGGCCCTGTCGGGCTCTGTCAGGCTCTGTCGGGCTCTGTCGGGCTCTACTGGGCTCTGTCGGGTTCTGCTGGGCTCTACTGGGCTCCGTCGTGCTCTGTCGGGCTCTGTCGGGCCCTGTCGGGCTCTGTCGGGCCCTGTCGGGCCCTGTCGGGCTCTGTCGGGCTCTGTCGGGCTCTGTCGGGCTCTGTCGGGCTCTACTGGGCCCTTGTGGGCTCTGTCGGGCTCTGTCGGGCCCTGTCGGGCTCTGTCGGGCTCTGTCGGGCCCTGTCGGGCTCTACTGGGCCCTGTCGGGCCCTGTCGGGCTCTGTCGGGCTCTACTGGGCCCTGTCGGGCTCTGTCGGGCCCTGTTGGGCCCTGTCGGGCCCTGTCGGGCTCTGTCGGGCTCTGTCGGGCTCTGTCGGGCTCTGTCGGGCTCTACTGGGCTCTACTGGGCTCTGTCGGCTCTGTCGGGCTCTGTCGGGCCCTGTCGGGCTCTGTCGGGCTCTGTCGGGCTCTACTGGGCTCTACTGGGCTCTGTCGGGCTCTGTCGGGCCCTGTCGGGCTCTACTGGGCCCTGTCGGGCCCTGTCGGGCTCTGTCGGGCTCTACTGGGCCCTGTCGGGCTCTGTCGGGCTCTGTCGGGCTCTGTCGGGCTCTACTGGGCCCTGTCGGGTTCTGTCGGGCTCTGTCGGGCTCTGTCGGGCTCTACTGGGCCCTGTCGGGCTGTGTTGGGCTCTGTCGGGCTCTGTCGGGATCTGTCGGGCCCTGTCGGGCTTTGTCGGGCTCTGTCGGGCTCTGTCGGGCCCTCTCGGGCTCTGTCGGGGTCTACTGGGCCCTGTCGGGCCCTGTCGGGCTCTGTCGGGCTCTGTCGGGCTCTGTCGGGCCCTGTCAGGCTCTGTCGGGCTCTGTCGGGCTCTGTCGGACCCCGTCGGGCTCTGTCGGGCTCTGTCGGGCTCTGACGGGTTCTGTCGGGCTCTGTCGGGCTCTGTCGGGCTCTACTGGGCCCTGTCGGGCTCTGTCGGGCTCTGTCGGGCTCTGTCGGGCCCTGTCGGGCTCTGTCGGGCTCTGTCGGGCTCTGTCGGGCTCTACTGGGCCCAGTCGGGCCCTGTCGGGCTCTGTCGGGCTCTGTTGGGCTCTGTCGGGCTCAACTGGGCTCTGTCGGGCCCTGTCAGGCCCTGTCGGGCTCTGTCGGGCCCTGTCGGGCTCTACTGGGCCCTGTCGGGCTCTGTCGGGATCTACTGGGCCCTGTCGGGCCCTGTCGGGCTCTGTCAGGCCCTGTCGGGCTCTGTCGGGCTCTGTCGGGCCCTGTCGGGCTCTGTCGGGCTCTGTCGGGCTCTGTCGGGCTCTACTGGGCTCTGTCGGGCTCTGTCGGGCTCTGTCGGGCTCTGTCGGGTTCTACTGGGCCCTGTCGCGCTCTGTCGGGCCCTGTCGGGCCCTGTCGGGCTCTGTCGGGCTCTGTCGGGCTCTGTCGGGCCCTGTCGGGCTCTGTCGGGCTCTGTCGGGCTCTGTCGGGCTCTACTGGGCTCTGTCGGGCTCTACTGGGCTCTACTGGGCCCTGTCGGGCTCTGTCGGGCTCTGTCGGGCCCTGTCGGGCTCTACTGGGCTCTGTCGGGCCCTGTCGGGCCCTGTCGGGCTCTGTCAGGCTCTGTCGGGCCCTGTCGGGCTCTGTCGGGCCCTGTCGGGCCCTGTCGGGCTCTGTCGGGCTCTGTCGGGCTCTGTCGGGCCCTTTCGGGCTCTGTCGGGCTCTGTCGGGCCCTGTCGGGCCCTGTCGGGCTCTGTCGGGCTCTGTCGGGCTCTGTCGGGCCCTGTCGGGCTCTACTGGGCCCTGTCGGGCCCTGTCGGGCTCTGTCGGGCTCTACTGGGCCCTGTCGGGCTCTGTCGGGCTCTACTGGGCTCTACTGGGCTCTGTCGGGCTCTGTCGGGCTCTACTGGGCCCTGTCGGGCCCTGTCGGGCCCTGACGGGCTCTGTCGGGCTCTACTGGGCTCTGTCGGGCTCTGTCGGGCCCTGTCGGGCTCTGTCGGGCTCTGTCGGGCTCTACTGGGCTCTGTCGGGCTCTGTCGGGCTCTACTGGGCCCTGTCGGGCTCTGTCGGGCCCTGTCGGGCTCTGTCGGGCTCTGTCGGGCCCTGTCGGGCTCTGTCAGGCTCTGTCGGGCTCTGTCGGGCTCTACTGGGCTCTGTCGGGTTCTGCTGGGCTCTACTGGGCTCCGTCGTGCTCTGTCGGGCTCTGTCGGGCCCTGTCGGGCTCTGTCGGGCCCTGTCGGGCCCTGTCGGGCTCTGTCGGGCTCTGTCGGGCTCTGTCGGGCTCTGTCGGGCTCTACTGGGCCCTTGTGGGCTCTGTCGGGCTCTGTCGGGCCCTGTCGGGCTCTGTCGGGCTCTGTCGGGCCCTGTCGGGCTCTACTGGGCCCTGTCGGGCCCTGTCGGGCTCTGTCGGGCTCTACTGGGCCCTGTCGGGCTCTGTCGGGCCCTGTTGGGCCCTGTCGGG
The DNA here is from genome assembly GCF_036013445.1 of Caloenas nicobarica. Classification (NCBI taxonomy): domain Eukaryota; kingdom Metazoa; phylum Chordata; class Aves; order Columbiformes; family Columbidae; genus Caloenas; species Caloenas nicobarica. The sequence continues at coordinate 97,968 of NW_027017064.1, forward strand.
CCCTGTCGGGCTCTGTCGGGCTCTGTCGGGCTCTGTCGGGCTCTGTCGGGCTCTACTGGGCTCTACTGGGCTCTGTCGGCTCTGTCGGGCTCTGTCGGGCCCTGTCGGGCTCTGTCGGGCTCTGTCGGGCTCTACTGGGCTCTACTGGGCTCTGTCGGGCTCTGTCGGGCTCTACTTGGCCCTGTCGGGCCCTGTCGGGCCCTGACGGGCTCTGTCGGGCTCTACTGGGCTCTGTCGGGCTCTGTCGGGCCCTGTCGGGCTCTGTCGGGCTCTGTCGGGCTCTACTGGGCTCTGTCGGGCTCTGTCGGGCTCTACTGGGCCCTGTCGGGCTCTGTCGGGCCCTGTCGGGCTCTGTCGGGCTCTGTCGGGCCCTGTCGGGCTCTGTCAGGCTCTGTCGGGCTCTGTCGGGCTCTACTGGGCTCTGTCGGGTTCTGCTGGGCTCTACTGGGCTCCGTCGTGCTCTGTCGGGCTCTGTCGGGCCCTGTCGGGCTCTGTCGGGCCCTGTCGGGCCCTGTCGGGCTCTGTCGGGCTCTGTCGGGCCCTGTCGGGCTCTGTCGGGCTCTGTCGGGCTCTGTCGGGCTCTACTGGGCCCTGTCGGGCTCTGTCGGGCTCTGTCGGGCTCTGTCGGGCCCTGTCAGGCTCTGTCGGGCTCTGTCGGGCCCTGTCGGGCTCTGTCGGGCTCTACTGGGCCCTGTCGGGCCCTGTCGGGCTCTGTCGGGCTCTGTCGGGCCCTGTCGGGCTCTGTCGGGCTCTGTCGGGCTGTGTCGGGCTCTGTCGGGCTCTACTGGGCTCTACTGGGCTCTGTCGGGCTCTGTCGGGCTCTGTCGGGCTCTGTCGGGCTCTACTGGGCCCTGTCGGGCCCTGTCGGGCTCTGTCGGGCTCTGTCGGGCTCTGTCGGGCTCTACTGGGCCCTGTCGGGCCCTGTCGGGCTCTGTCGGGCTCTGTCGGGCTCTGTCGGGCTCTACTGGGCTCTACTGGGATCTGTCGGGCTCTGTCGGGTTCTGTCGGGCTCTGTCGGGCTCTGTCGGGCTCTGTCGGGCCCTGTCGGGCTCTGTCGGGCTCTGTCGTGCCCTGTCGGGCCCTGTCGGGCTCTGTCGGGCTCTGTCGGGCCCTGTCCGGCTCTGTCGGGCTCTACTGGGCCCTGTCGGGCCCTGTCGGGCCCTGTCGGGCTCTGTCGGGCTCTGTCGGGCTCTGTCGGGCTCTACTGGGCTCTACTGGGCTCTGTCGGGCTCTACTGGGCCCTGTCGGGCCCTGTCGGGCTCTGTCGGGCTCTGTCGGGCCCTGTCGGGCTCTGTCGGGCTCTGTCGTGCCCTGTCGGGCTCTGTCGGGCTCTGTCGGGCCCTGTCGGGCTCTATCGGGCCCTGTCGGGCTCTGTCGGGCCCTGTCGGGCTCTATCGGGCCCTGTCGGGCCCTGTCGGGCCCTGTCGGGCTCTGTCGGGCTCTGTCGGGCCCTGTCGGGCTCTGTCGGGCTCTGTCGGGCTCTATCGGGCTCTACTGGGCCCTGTCGGGCTCTGTCGGGCTCTGTCGGGCTGTGTCGGGCCCTGTCGGGCTCTGTCGGGCTCTGTCGGGCTCTACTGGGCCCTGTCGGGCTCTGTCGGGCTCTGTCGGGCTCTGTCGGGCTCTACTGGGCCCTGTCGGGCTCAGTCGGGCTCTGTCGGGCCCTGTCGGGCCCTGTCGGGCTCTGTCAGGCTCTGTCGGGCTCTACTGGGCCCTGTCGGGCTCTGTCGGGCTCTGTCGGGCCCTGTCGGGCTCTGTCGGGCTCTGTCGGGCTCTGTCGGGCTCTACTGGGCTCTGTCGGGCTCTGTCGGGCTCTGTCGGGCTCTGTCGGGCTCTACTGGGCCCTTGTGGGCTCTGTCGGGCTCTGTCGGGCCCTGTTGGGCTCTGTCGGGCTCTGTCGGGCCCTGTCGGGCTCTACTGGGCCCTGTCGGGCCCTGTCGGGCTCTGTCGGGCTCTACTGGGCCCTGTCGGGCTCTGTCGGGCCCTGTTGGGCCCTGTCGGGCCCTGTCGGGCTCTGTCGGGCTCTGTCGGGCTCTGTCGGGCTCTACTGGGCTCTACTGGGCTCTGTCGGCTCTGTCGGGCTCTGTCGGGACCTGTCGGGCTCTGTCGGGCTCTGTCGGGCTCTACTGGGCTCTACTGGGCTCTGTCGGGCTCTGTCGGGCTCTACTGGGCCCTGTCGGGCCCTGTCGGGCCCTGACGGGCTCTGTCGGGCTCTACTGGGCGCTGTCGGGCTCTGTCGGGCCCTGTCGGGCTCTGTCGCGCTCTGTCGGGCTCTACTGGGCTCTGTCGGGCTCTGTCGGGCTCTACTGGGCCCTGTCGGGCTCTGTCGGGCTCTGTCGGGCCCTGTCGGGCTCTGTCAGGCTCTGTCGGGCTCTGTCGGGCTCTACTGGGCTCTGTCGGGTTCTGCTGGGCTCTACTGGGTTCCGTCGTGCTCTGTCGGGCTCTGTCGGGCCCTGTCGGGCTCTGTCGGGCCCTGTCGGGCCCTGTCGGGCTCTGTCGGGCTCTGTCGGGCTCTGTCGGGCTCTACTGGGCCCTGTCGGGCTCTGTCGGGCTCTGTCGGGCTCTGTCGGGCCCTGTCAGGCTCTGTCGGGCTCTGTCGGGCCCTGTCGGGCTCTGTCGGGCTCTACTGGGCCCTGTCGGGCCCTGTCGGGCTCTGTCGGGCTCTGTCGGGCCCTGTCGGGCTCTGTCGGGCTCTGTCGGGCTGTGTCGGGCTCTGTCGGGCTCTACTGGGCTCTACTGGGCTCTGTCGGGCTCTGTCGGGCTCTGTCGGGCTCTGTCGGGCTCTACTGGGCCCTGTCGGGCCCTGTCGGGCTCTGTCGGGCTCTGTCGGGCTCTGTCGGGCTCTACTGGGCCCTGTCGGGCCCTGTCGGGCTCTGTCGGGCTCTGTCGGGCTCTGTCGGGCTCTACTGGGCTCTACTGGGATCTGTCGGGCTCTGTCGGGTTCTGTCGGGCTCTGTCGGGCTCTGTCGGACTCTGTCGGGCCCTGTCGGGCTCTGTCGGGCTCTGTCGTGCCCTGTCGGGCCCTGTCGGGGTCTGTCGGGCCCTGTCGGGCTCTGTCGGGCTCTGTCGGGCCCTGTCGGGCTCTGTCGGGCTCTGTCGGGCCCTGTCGGGCTCTGTCGGGCTCTGTCGGGCTCTACTGGGCCCTGTCGGGCCCTGTCGGGCCCTGTCGGGCTCTGTCGGGCTCTGTCGGGCTCTGTCGGGCTCTACTGGGCTCTGTCGGGCCCAGTCGGGCCCTGTCGGGCTCTGTCGGGCTCTGTCGGGCTCTGTCGGGCCCTGTCGGTCTCTGTCGGGCTCTGTCGGGCTCTACTGGGCTCTGTCGGGCTCTGTCGGGCTCTGTCGGGCTCTACTGGGCCCTGTCGGGCTCTGTCGGGCTCTGTCGGGCTCTGTCGGGCCCTGTGAGGCCCTGTCGGGCTCTGTCGGGCTCTCTCGGGCTCTACTGGGCTCTGTCGGGCTCTGTCGGGCTCTGTCGGGCTCTACTGGGCCCTGTCGGGATCTGTCGGGCTCTGTCGGGCCCTGTCGGGCTCTATCGGGCCCTGTCGGGCTCTATCGGGCCCTGTCGGGCCCTGTCGGGCCCCGTCGGGCTCTGTCGGGCTCTGTCGGACCCTGTCGGGCTCTGTCGGGCCCTGTCGGGCCCTGTCGGGCTCTGTCGGGCTCTGTCGGGCCCTGTCGGGCTCTGTCGGGCTCTGTCGGGCTCTGTCGGGCTCTACTGGGCCCTGTCGGGCCCTGTCGGGCCCTGTCGGGCTCTGTCGGGCTCTGTCGGGCTCTACTGGGCTCTGTCGGGCCCAGTCGGGCCCTGTCGGGCTCTGTCGGGCTCTGTCGGGCCCTGTCGGGCCCTGTCGGTCTCTGTCGGGCTCTGTCGGGCTCTACTGGGCTCTGTCGGGCTCTGTCGGGCTCTGTCGGGCTCTACTGGGCCCTGTCGGGCTCTGTCGGGCTCTGTCGGGCTCTGTCGGGCCCTGTGAGGCCCTGTCGGGCTCTGTCGGGCTCTCTCGGGCTCTACTGGGCTCTGTCAAGCTCTGTCGGGCTCTGTCGGGCTCTACTGGGCCCTGTCGGGCTCTGTCGGGCTCTGTGGGGCTCTGTCGGGCTCTGTCGGGCTCTGTCGGGCTCTGTCGGGCCCTGTCGGGCTCTGTCGGGCCCTGTCGGGCCCTGTCGGGCTCTGTCGGGCTCTGTCGGGCCCTGTCGGGCTCTGTCGGGCTCTGTCGGGCTCTGTCGGGCTCTACTGGGCCCTGTCAGGCTCTGTCGGGCTCTGTCGGGCCCTGTCCGGCTCTGTCGGGCTCTACTGGGCCCTGTCGGGCCCTGTCGGGCCCTGTCGGGCTCTGTCGGGCTCTGTCGGGCTCTGTCGGGCTCTACTGGGCTCTACTGGGCTCTGTCGGGCTCTACTGGGCCCTGTCGGGCCCTGTCGGGCTCTGTCGGGCTCTGTCGGGCCCTGTCGGGCTCTGTCGGGCTCTGTCGTGCCCTGTCGGGCTCTGTCGGGCTCTGTCGGGACCTGTCGGGCTCTATCGGGCCCTGTCGGGCTCTGTCGGGCCCTGTCGGGCTCTATCGGGCCCTGTCGGGCCCTGTCGGGCCCTGTCGGGCTCTGTCGGGCTCTGTCGGGCCCTGTCGGGCTCTGTCGGGCTCTGTCGGGCTCTATCGGGCTCTACTGGGCCCTGTCGGGCTCTGTCGGGCTCTGTCGGGCTGTGTCGGGCCCTGTCGGGCTCTGTCGGGCTCTGTCGGGCTCTACTGGGCCCTGTCGGGCTCTGTCGGGCTCTGTCGGGCTCTGTCGGGCTCTGTCGGGCTCTACTGGGCCCTGTCGGGCTCAGTCGGGCTCTGTCGGGCCCTGTCGGGCCCTGTCGGGCTCTGTCAGGCTCTGTCGGGCTCTACTGGGCCCTGTCGGGCTCTGTCGGGCTCTGTCGGGCCCTGTCGGGCTCTGTCGGGCTCTGTCGGGCTCTGTCGGGCTCTACTGGGCTCTGTCGGGCTCTGTCGGGCTCTGTCGGGCTCTACTGGGCCCTTGTGGGCTCTGTCGGGCTCTGTCGGGCCCTGTCGGGCTCTGTCGGGCTCTGTCGGGCCCTGTCGGGCTCTACTGGGCCCTGTCGGGCCCTGTCGGGCTCTGTCGGGCTCTACTGGGCCCTGTCAGGCTCTGTCGGGCCCTGTTGGGCCCTGTCGGGCCCTGTCGGGCTCTGTCGGGCTCTGTCGGGCTCTGTCGGGCTCTGTCGGGCTCTACTGGGCTCTACTGGGCTCTGTCGGCTCTGTCGGGCTCTACTTCGCCCTGTCGGGATCTGTCGGGCCCTGTCGGGCCCTGTCGGGCCCTGTCGGGCTCTGTCGGGCTCTGTCGGGCTCTGTCGGGCTCTTCTGGGACCTGTCGGGCCCTGTCGGGCTCCGTCGGGCTCTGTCGGGCTCTGTCGGGCTCTACTGGGCTCTGTCGGGCCCTGTCGGGCCCTGTCGGGCTCTGTCGGGCTCTGTCGGGCTCTGTCGGGCTCTACTGGGCCCTGTCGGGCCCTGTCGGGCCCTGTCGGGCCCTGTCGGGCTCTGTCGGGCTCTGTCGGGCTCTACTGGGCTCTACTGGTCTCTGTCGGGCTCTGTCGGGCTCTACTGGGCCCTGTCGGGCCCTGTCGGGCCCTGACGGGCTCTGTCGGGCTCTGCTGGGCTCTGTCGGGCTCTGTCGGGCTCTGTCGGGCCCTGTCGGGCTCTGTCGGGCTCTGTCGGGCTCTACTGGTCTCTGTCGGGCTCTGTCGGGCTCTACTGGGCCCTGTCGGGCTCTGTCGGGCCCTGTCGGGCTCTGTCGGGCTCTGTCGGGCCCTGTCGGGCTCTGTCGGGCTCTGTCGGGCTCTGTCGGGCTCTACTGGGCTCTGTCGGGTTCTGCTGGGCTCTACTGGGCTCCGTCGTGCTCTCTCGGGCTCTGTCGGGCCCTGTCGGGCTCTGTCGGGCCCTGTCGGGCCCTGTCGGGCTCTGTCGGGCTCTGTCGGGCCCTGTCGGGCTCTGTCGGGCTCTGTCGGGCCCTGTCGGGCTCTACAGGGCCCTGTCGGGCTCTGTCGGGCTCTGTCGGCCTCTGTCGGGCCCTGTCAGGCTCTGTCGGGCTCTGTCGGGCCCTGTCGGGCTCTGTCGGGCTCTACTGGGCCCTGTCGGGCCCTGTCGGTCTCTGTCGGGCTCTGTCGGGAGCTGTCGGGCTCTGTCGGGCTATGTCGGGCTGTCTCGGGCTCTGTCGGGCTCTACTGGGCTCTACTGGGCTCTGTCGGGCTCTGTCGGGCTCTGTCGGGCTCTGTCGGGCTCTACTGGGCCCTGTCGGGCCCTGTCGGGCTCTGTCGGGCTCTGTCGGGCTCTACTGGGCCCTGTCGGGCCCTGTCGGGCTCTGTCGGGCTCTGTCGGGCTCTGTCGGGCTCTACTGGGCTCTACTGGGATCTGTCGGGCTCTGTCGGGCTCTGTCGGGCTCTACTGGGCCCTGTCGGGCCCTGTCGGGCTCTGTCGGGCTCTGTCGGGCTCTGTCGGGCTCTACTGGTCTCTACTGGGATCTGTCGGGCTCTGTCGGGCTCTGTCGGGCTCTGTCGGTCCCTGTCGGGCTCTGTCGGGCTCTGTCGGGCTCTGTCGGGCTCTGTCGGGCTCAACTGGTCTCTGCCGGGCTCTGTCGGGTTCTGTCGGGCTCTGTCGGGCTCTGTCGGGCTCTGTCGGGCTCTACTGGGCTCTTCTGGGCTCTGTCGGGCTCTGTCGGGCTCTACTGGGCCCTGTCGGGCTCTGTCGGGCCCTGTCGGGCCCTGTCGGGCTCTGTCGGGCTCTGTCGGGCTCTGTCGGGCTCTGTCGGGCTCTTCTGGGCCCTGTCGGGCCCTGTCGGGCTCTGTCGGGCTCTGTCGGGCTCTGTCGGGCTCTACTGGGCCCTGTCGGGCTCTGTCGGGCCCTGTCGGGCCCTGTCGGGCTCTGTCGGGCTCTGCTGGGCTCTGTCGGGCTCTGTCGGGCTCTGTCGGGCCCTGTCGGGCTCTGTCGGGCTCTGTCGGGCTCTACTGGTCTCTGTCGGGCTCTGTCGGGCTCTACTGGGCCCTGTCGGGCTCTGTCGGGCCCTGTCGGGCTCTGTCGGGCTCTGTCGGGCCCTGTCGGGCTCTGTCGGGCTCTGTCGGGCTCTGTCGGGACCTGTCGGGCTCTATCGGGCCCTGTCGGGCTCTGTCGGGCCCTGTCGGGCTCTATCGGGCCCTGTCGGGCCCTGTCGGGCCCTGTCGGGCTCTGTCGGGCTCTGTCGGGCCCTGTCGGGCTCTGTCGGGCTCTGTCGGGCTCTATCGGGCTCTACTGGGCCCTGTCGGGCTCTGTCGGGCTCTGTCGGGCTGTGTCGGGCCCTGTCGGGCTCTGTCGGGCTCTGTCGGGCTCTACTGGGCCCTGTCGGGCTCTGTCGGGCTCTGTCGGGCTCTGTCGGGCTCTGTCAGGCTCTACTGGGCCCTGTCGGGCTCTGTCAGGCTCTGTCGGGCTCTACTGGGCCCTGTCGGGCTCTGTCGGGCTCTGTCGGGCCCTGTCGGGCTCTGTCGGGCTCTGTCGGGCTCTGTCGGGCTCTACTGGGCTCTGTCGGGCTCTGTCGGGCTCTGTCGGGCTCTACTGGGCCCTTGTGGGCTCTGTCGGGCTCTGTCGGGCCCTGTCGGGCTCTGTCGGGCTCTGTCGGGCCCTGTCGGGCTCTACTGGGCCCTGTCGGGCCCTGTCGGGCTCTGTCGGGCTCTACTGGGCCCTGTCGGGCTCTGTCGGGCCCTGTTGGGCCCTGTCGGGCCCTGTCGGGCTCTGTCGGGCTCTGTCGGGCTCTGTCGGGCTCTGTCGGGCTCTACTGGGCTCTACTGGGCTCTGTCGGCTCTGTCGGGCTCTACTTCGCCCTGTCGGGATCTGTCGGGCCCTGTCGGGCCCTGTCGGGCCCTGTCGGGCTCTGTCAGGCTCTGTCGGGCTCTGTCGGGCTCTTCTGGGACCTGTCGGGCCCTGTCGGGCTCCGTCGGGCTCTGTCGGGCTCTGTCGGGCTCTACTGGGCTCTGTCGGGCCCTGTCGGGCCCTGTCGGGCTCTGTCGGGCTCTGCTGGGCTCTGTCGGGCTCTGTCGGGCTCTGTCGGGCCCTGTCGGGCTCTGTCGGGCTCTGTCGGGCTCTACTGGTCTCTGTCGGGCTCTGTCGGGCTCTACTGGGCCCTGTCGGGCTCTGTCGGGCCCTGTCGGGCTCTGTCGGGCTCTGTCGGGCCCTGTCGGGCTCTGTCGGGCTCTGTCGGGCTCTGTCGGGCTCTACTGGGCTCTGTCGGGTTCTGCTGGGCTCTACTGGGCTCCGTCGTGCTCTCTCGGGCTCTGTCGGGCCCTGTCGGGCTCTGTCGGGCCCTGTCGGGCCCTGTCGGGCTCTGTCGGGCTCTGTCGGGCCCTGTCGGGCTCTGTCGGGCTCTGTCGGGCCCTGTCGGGCTCTACAGGGCCCTGTCGGGTTCTGTCGGGCTCTGTCGGCCTCTGTCGGGCCCTGTCAGGCTCTGTCGGGCTCTGTCGGGCCCTGTCGGGCTCTGTCGGGCTCTACTGGGCCCTGTCGGGCCCTGTCGGTCTCTGTCGGGCTCTGTCGGGAGCTGTCGGGCTCTGTCGGGCTATGTCGGGCTGTCTCGGGCTCTGTCGGGCTCTACTGGGCTCTACTGGGCTCTGTCGGGCTCTGTCGGGCTCTGTCGGGCTCTGTCGGGCTCTACTGGGCCCTGTCGGGCCCTGTCGGGCTCTGTCGGGCTCTGTCGGGCTCTACTGGGCCCTGTCGGGCCCTGTCGGGCTCTGTCGGGCTCTGTCGGGCTCTGTCGGGCTCTACTGGGCTCTACTGGGATCTGTCGGGCTCTGTCGGGCTCTGTCGGGCTCTGTCGGTCCCTGTCGGGCTCTGTCGGGCTCTGTCGGGCTCTGTCGGGCTCTGTCGGGCTCAACTGGTCTCTGCCGGGCTCTGTCGGGTTCTGTCGGGCTCTGTCGGGCTCTGTCGGGCTCTGTCGGGCTCTACTGGGCTCTTCTGGGCTCTGTCGGGCTCTGTCGGGCTCTACTGGGCCCTGTCGGGCTCTGTCGGGCCCTGTCGGGCCCTGTCGGGCTCTGTCGGGCTCTGTCGGGCTCTGTCGGGCTCTGTCGGGCTCTTCTGGGCCCTGTCGGGCCCTGTCGGGCTCTGTCGGGCTCTGTCGGGCTCTGTCGGGCTCTACTGGGCCCTGTCGGGCTCTGTCGGGCCCTGTCGGGCCCTGTCGGGCTCTGTCGGGCTCTGCTGGGCTCTGTCGGGCTCTGTCGGGCTCTGTCGGGCCCTGTCGGGCTCTGTCGGGCTCTGTCGGGCTCTACTGGTCTCTGTCGGGCTCTGTCGGGCTCTACTGGGCCCTGTCGGGCTCTGTCGGGCCCTGTCGGGCTCTGTCGGGCTCTGTCGGGCCCTGTCGGGCTCTGTCGGGCTCTGTCGGGCTCTGTCGGGACCTGTCGGGCTCTATCGGGCCCTGTCGGGCTCTGTCGGGCCCTGTCGGGCTCTATCGGGCCCTGTCGGGCCCTGTCGGGCCCTGTCGGGCTCTGTCGGGCTCTGTCGGGCCCTGTCGGGCTCTGTCGGGCTCTGTCGGGCTCTATCGGGCTCTACTGGGCCCTGTCGGGCTCTGTCGGGCTCTGTCGGGCTGTGTCGGGCCCTGTCGGGCTCTGTCGGGCTCTGTCGGGCTCTACTGGGCCCTGTCGGGCTCTGTCGGGCTCTGTCGGGCTCTGTCGGGCTCTGTCGGGCTCTACTGGGCCCTGTCGGGCTCAGTCGGGCTCTGTCGGGCCCTGTTGGGCCCTGTCGGGCTCTGTCAGGCTCTGTCGGGCTCTACTGGGCCCTGTCGGGCTCTGTCGGGCTCTGTCGGGCCCTGTCGGGCTCTGTCGGGCTCTGTCGGGCTCTGTCGGGCTCTACTGGGCTCTGTCGGGCTCTGTCGGGCTCTGTCGGGCTCTACTGGGCCCTTGTGGGCTCTGTCGGGCTCTGTCGGGCCCTGTCGGGCTCTGTCGGGCTCTGTCGGGCCCTGTCGGGCTCTACTGGGCCCTGTCGGGCCCTGTCGGGCTCTGTCGGGCTCTACTGGGCCCTGTCGGGCTCTGTCGGGCCCTGTTGGGCCCTGTCGGGCCCTGTCGGGCTCTGTCGGGCTCTGTCGGGCTCTGTCGGGCTCTGTCGGGCTCTACTGGGCTCTACTGGGCTCTGTCGGCTCTGTCGGGCTCTACTTCGCCCTGTCGGGATCTGTCGGGCCCTGTCGGGCCCTGTCGGGCCCTGTCGGGCTCTGTCGGGCTCTGTCGGGCTCTGTCGGGCTCTTCTGGGACCTGTCGGGCCCTGTCGGGCTCCGTCGGGCTCTGTCGGGCTCTGTCGGGCTCTACTGGGCTCTGTCGGGCCCTGTCGGGCCCTGTCGGGCTCTGTCGGGCTCTGTCGGGCTCTGTCGGGCTCTACTGGGCCCTGTCGGGCCCTGTCGGGCTCTGTCGGGCTCTGTCGGGCTCTACTGGGCTCTACTGGGCTCTGTCGGGCTCTGTCGGGCTCTACTGGGCCCTGTCGGGCCCTGTCGGGCCCTGACGGGCTCTGTCGGGCTCTGCTGGGCTCTGTCGGGCTCTGTCGGGCTCTGTCGGGCCCTGTCGGGCTCTGTCGGGCTCTGTCGGGCTCTACTGGTCTCTGTCGGGCTCTGTCGGGCTCTACTGGGCCCTGTCGGGCTCTGTCGGGCCCTGTCGGGCTCTGTCGGGCTCTGTCGGGCCCTGTCGGGCTCTGTCGGGCTCTGTCGGGCTCTGTCGGGCTCTACTGGGCTCTGTCGGGTTCTGCTGGGCTCTACTAGGCTCCGTCGTGCTCTCTCGGGCTCTGTCGGGCCCTGTCGGGCTCTGTCGGGCCCTGTCGGGCCCTGTCGAACTCTGTCGGGCTCTGTCGGGCCCTGTCGGGCTCTGTCGGGCTCTGTCGGGCCCTGTCGGGCTCTACAGGGCCCTGTCGGGCTCTGTCGGGCTCTGTCGGCCTCTGTCGGGCCCTGTCGGGCTCTGTCGGGCCCTGTCGGGCTCTGTCGGGCTCTACTGGGCCCTGTCGGGCCCTGTCGGTCTCTGTCGGGCTCTGTCGGGAGCTGTCGGGCTCTGTCGGGCTATGTCGGGCTGTCTCGGGCTCTGTCGGGCTCTACTGGGCTCTACTGGGCTCTGTCGGGCTCTGTCGGGCTCTGTCGGGCTCTGTCGGGCTCTACTGGGCCCTGTCGGGCCCTGTCGGGCTCTGTCGGGCTCTGTCGGGCTCTACTGGGCCCTGTCGGGCCCTGTCGGGCTCTGTCGGGCTCTACTGGGCTCTACTGGGATCTGTCGGGCTCTGTCGGGCTCTGTCGGGCTCTGTCGGTCCCTGTCGGGCTCTGTCGGGCTCTGTCGGGCTCTGTCGGGCTCTGTCGGGCTCAACTGGTCTCTGCCGGGCTCTGTCGGGTTCTGTCGGGCTCTGTCGGGCTCTGTCGGGCTCTGTCGGGCTCTACTGGGCTCTTCTGGGCTCTGTCGGGCTCTGTCGGGCTCTACTGGGCCCTGTCGGGCTCTGTCGGGCCCTGTCGGGCCCTGTCGGGCTCTGTCGGGCTCTGTCGGGCTCTGTCGGGCTCTTCTGGGCCCTGTCGGGCCCTGTCGGGCTCTGTCGGGCTCTGTCGGGCTCTGTCGGGCTCTACTGGGCCCTGTCGGGCTCTGTCGGGCCCTGTCGGGCCCTGTCGGGCTCTGTCGGGCTCTGTCGGGCCCTGTCGGGCCCTGTCGGGCTCTGTCGGGACCTGTCGGGCTCTGTCGGGCTCTGTCGGGCTCTACTGGGCCCTGTCGGGCGCTGTCGGGCCCTGTCGGGCTCTGTCGGGCTCTGTCGGGCTCTGTCGGGCTCTACTGGGCTCTGTCGGGCCCTGTCGGGCTCTGTCGGGCTCTGTCGGGCTCTGTCGGGCTCTACTGGGCCCTGTCGGGTTCTGTCGGGCTCTGTCGGGCTCTGTCGGGCTCTACTGGGCCCTGTCGGGCCGTGTCGGGCTCTGTCGGGCTCTGTCGGGCTCTGTCGGGCCCTGTCGGGCTTTGTCGGGCTCTGTCGGGCTCTGTCGGGCCCTCTCGGGCTCTGTCGGGCTCTACTGGGCCCTGTCGGGCCCTGTCGGGCTCTGTCGGGATCTGTCGGGCTCTGTCGGGCCCTGTCAGGCTCTGTCGGGCTCTGTCGGGCTCTGTCGGACCCCGTCGGGCTCTGTTGGGCTCTGTCGGGCTCTGTCGGGCTCTGTCGGGCCCTGTCGGGCTCTGTCGGGCTCTGTCGGGCTCTGTCGGGCTCTACTGGGCCCAGTCGGGCCCTGTCGGGGTCTGTCGGGCTCTGTCGGGCTCTGTCGGGCTCAACTGGGCTCTGTCGGGCCCTGTCGGGCCCTGTCGGGCTCTGTCGGGCCCTGTCGGGCTCTACTGGGCCCTATCGGGCTCTGTCGGGATCTACTGGGCCCTGTCGGGCCCTGTCGGGCTCTGTCGGGCCCTGTCGGGCTCTGTCGGGCTCTGTCGGGCCCTGTCGGGCTCTGTCGGGCTCTGTCGGGCTCTGTCGGGCTCTACTGGGCTCTGTCGGGCTCTGTCGGGCTCTGTCGGGCTCTGCCGGGTTCTACTGGGCCCTGTCGCGCTCTGTCGGGCCCTGTCGGGCCCTGTCGGTCTCTGTCGGGCTCTGTCGGGCTCTGTCGGGCCCTGTCGGGCTCTGTCGGGCTCTGTCGGGACCTGTCGGGCTCTATCGGGCCCTGTCGGGCTCTGTCGGGCCCTGTCGGGCTCTATCGGGCCCTGTCGGGCCCTGTCGGGCCCTGTCGGGCCCTGTCGGGCTCTGTCGGGCTCTGTCGGGCCCTGTCGGGCTCTGTCGGGCTCTGTCGGGCTCTATCGGGCTCTACTGGGCCCTGTCGGGCTCTGTCGGGCTCTGTCGGGCTGTGTCGGGCCCTGTCGGGCTCTGTCGGGCTCTGTCGGGCTCTACTGGGCCCTGTCGGGCTCTGTCGGGCTCTGTCGGGCTCTGTCGGGCTCTGTCGGGCTCTACTGGGCCCTGTCGGGCTCAGTCGGGCTCTGTCGGGCCCTGTCGGGCCCTGTCGGGCTCTGTCAGGCTCTGTCGGGCTCTACTGGGCCCTGTCGGGCTCTGTCGGGCTCTGTCGGGCCCTGTCGGGCTCTGTCGGGCTCTGTCGGGCTCTGTCGGGCTCTACTGGGCTCTGTCGGGCTCTGTCGGGCTCTGTCGGGCTCTACTGGGCCCTTGTGGGCTCTGTCGGGCTCTGTCGGGCCCTGTCGGGCTCTGTCGGGCTCTGTCGGGCCCTGTCGGGCTCTACTGGGCCCTGTCGGGCCCTGTCGGGCTCTGTCGGGCTCTACTGGGCCCTGTCGGGCTCTGTCGGGCCCTGTTGGGCCCTGTCGGGCCCTGTCGGGCTCTGTCGGGCTCTGTCGGGCTCTGTCGGGCTCTGTCGGGCTCTACTGGGCTCTACTGGGCTCTGTCGGCTCTGTCGGGCTCTACTTCGCCCTGTCGGGATCTGTCGGGCCCTGTCGGGCCCTGTCGGGCCCTGTCGGGCTCTGTCGGGCTCTGTCGGGCTCTGTCGGGCTCTTCTGGGACCTGTCGGGCCCTGTCGGGCTCCGTCGGGCTCTGTCGGGCTCTGTCGGGCTCTACTGGGCTCTGTCGGGCCCTGTCGGGCCCTGTCGGGCTCTGTCGGGCTCTGTCGGGCTCTGTCGGGCTCTACTGGGCCCTGTCGGGCCCTGTCGGGCCCTGTCGGGCCCTGTCGGGCTCTGTCGGGCTCTGTCGGGCTCTACTGGGCTCTACTGGGCTCTGTCGGGCTCTGTCGGGCTCTACTGGGCCCTGTCGGGCCCTGTCGGGCCCTGACGGGCTCTGTCGGGCTCTGCTGGGCTCTGTCGGGCTCTGTCGGGCTCTGTCGGGCCCTGTCGGGCTCTGTCGGGCTCTGTCGGGCTCTACTGGTCTCTGTCGGGCTCTGTCGGGCTCTACTGGGCCCTGTCGGGCTCTGTCGGGCCCTGTCGGGCTCTGTCGGGCTCTGTCGGGCCCTGTCGGGCTCTGTCGGGCTCTGTCGGGCTCTACTGGGCTCTGTCGGGTTCTGCTGGGCTCTACTGGGCTCCGTCGTGCTCTCTCGGGCTCTGTCGGGCCCTGTCGGGCTCTGTCGGGCCCTGTCGGGCCCTGTCGGGCTCTGTCGGGCTCTGTCGGGCCCTGTCGGGCTCTGTCGGGCTCTGTCGGGCCCTGTCGGGCTCTACAGGGCCCTGTCGGGCTCTGTCGGGCTCTGTCGGCCTCTGTCGGGCCCTGTCAGGCTCTGTCGGGCTCTGTCGGGCCCTGTCGGGCTCTGTCGGGCTCTACTGGGCCCTGTCGGGCCCTGTCGGTCTCTGTCGGGCTCTGTCGGGAGCTGTCGGGCTCTGTCGGGCTATGTCGGGCTGTCTCGGGCTCTGTCGGGCTCTACTGGGCTCTACTGGGCTCTGTCGGGCTCTGTCGGGCTCTGTCGGGCTCTGTCGGGCTCTACTGGGCCCTGTCGGGCCCTGTCGGGCTCTGTCGGGCTCTGTCGGGCTCTACTGGGCCCTGTCGGGCCCTGTCGGGCTCTGTCGGGCTCTGTCGGGCTCTGTCGGGCTCTACTGGGCTCTACTGGGATCTGTCGGGCTCTGTCGGGCTCTGTCGGGCTCTGTCGGTCCCTGTCGGGCTCTGTCGGGCTCTGTCGGGCTCTGTCGGGCTCTGTCGGGCTCAACTGGTCTCTGCCGGGCTCTGTCGGGTTCTGTCGGGCTCTGTCGGGCTCTGTCGGGCTCTGTCGGGCTCTACTGGGCTCTTCTGGGCTCTGTCGGGCTCTGTCGGGCTCTACTGGGCCCTGTCGGGCTCTGTCGGGCCCTGTCGGGCCCTGTCGGGCTCTGTCGGGCTCTGTCGGGCTCTGTCGGGCTCTGTCGGGCTCTTCTGGGCCCTGTCGGGCCCTGTCGGGCTCTGTCGGGCTCTGTCGGGCTCTGTCGGGCTCTACTGGGCCCTGTCGGGCTCTGTCGGGCCCTGTCGGGCCCTGTCGGGCTCTGTCGGGCTCTGCTGGGCTCTGTCGGGCTCTGTCGGGCTCTGTCGGGCCCTGTCGGGCTCTGTCGGGCTCTGTCGGGCTCTACTGGTCTCTGTCGGGCTCTGTCGGGCTCTGTCGGGCTCTACTGGTCTCTGTCGGGCTCTGTCGGGCTCTGTCGGGCTCTGTCGGGCCCTGTCGGGCTCTGTCGGGCTCTGTCGGGCCCTGTCGGGCTCTGTCGGGCTCTGTCGGGCTCTGTCGGGACCTGTCGGGCTCTATCGGGCCCTGTCGGGCTCTGTCGGGCCCTGTCGGGCTCTATCGGGCCCTGTCGGGCCCTGTCGGGCCCTGTCGGGCTCTGTCGGGCTCTGTCGGGCCCTGTCGGGCTCTGTCGGGCTCTGTCGGGCTCTATCGGGCTCTACTGGGCCCTGTCGGGCTCTGTCGGGCTCTGTCGGGCTGTGTCGGGCCCTGTCGGGCTCTGTCGGGCTCTGTCGGACTCTACTGGGCCCTGTCGGGCTCTGTCGGGCTCTGTCGGGCTCTGTCGGGCTCTGTCGGGCTCTACTGGGCCCTGTCGGGCTCAGTCGGGCTCTGTCGGGCCCTGTCGGGCCCTGTCGGGCTCTGTCAGGCTCTGTCGGGCTCTACTGGGCCCTGTCGGGCTCTGTCGGGCTCTGTCGGGCCCTGTCGGGCTCTGTCGGGCTCTGTCGGGCTCTGTCGGGCTCTACTGGGCTCTGTCGGGCTCTGTCGGGCTCTGTCGGGCTCTACTGGGCCCTTGTGGGCTCTGTCGGGCTCTGTCGGGCCCTGTCGGGCTCTGTCGGGCTCTGTCGGGCCCTGTCGGGCTCTACTGGGCCCTGTCGGGCCCTGTCGGGCTCTGTCGGGCTCTACTGGGCCCTGTCGGGCTCTGTCGGGCCCTGTTGGGCCCTGTCGGGCCCTGTCGGGCTCTGTCGGGCTCTGTCGGGCTCTGTCGGGCTCTGTCGGGCTCTACTGGGCTCTACTGGGCTCTGTCGGCTCTGTCGGGCTCTACTTCGCCCTGTCGGGATCTGTCGGGCCCTGTCGGGCCCTGTCGGGCCCTGTCGGGCTCTGTCGGGCTCTGTCGGGCTCTGTCGGGCTCTTCTGGGACCTGTCGGGCCCTGTCGGGCTCCGTCGGGCTCTGTCGGGCTCTGTCGGGCTCTACTGGGCTCTGTCGGGCCCTGTCGGGCCCTGTCGGGCTCTGTCGGGCTCTGTCGGGCTCTGTCGGGCTCTACTGGGCCCTGTCGGGCCCTGTCGGGCCCTGTCGGGCCCTGTCGGGCTCTGTCGGGCTCTGTCGGGCTCTACTGGGCTCTACTGGGCTCTGTCGGGCTCTGTCGGGCTCTACTGGGCCCTGTCGGGCCCTGTCGGGCCCTGACGGGCTCTGTCGGGCTCTGCTGGGCTCTGTCGGGCTCTGTCGGGCTCTGTCGGGCCCTGTCGGGCTCTGTCGGGCTCTGTCGGGCTCTTCTGGTCTCTGTCGGGCTCTGTCGGGCTCTACTGGGCCCTGTCGGGCTCTGTCGGGCCCTGTCGGGCTCTGTCGGGCTCTGTCGGGCCCTGTCGGGCTCTGTCGGGCTCTGTCGGGCTCTGTCGGGCTCTACTGGGCTCTGTCGGGTTCTGCTGGGCTCTACTGGGCTCCGTCGTGCTCTCTCGGGCTCTGTCGGGCCCTGTCGGGCTCTGTCGGGCCCTGTCGGGCCCTGTCGGGCTCTGTCGGGCTCTGTCGGGCCCTGTCGGGCTCTGTCGGGCTCTGTCGGGCCCTGTCGGGCTCTACAGGGCCCTGTCGGGCTCTGTCGGGCTCTGTCGGCCTCTGTCGGGCCCTGTCGGGCTCTGTCGGGCCCTGTCGGGCTCTGTCGGGCTCTACTGGGCCCTGTCGGGCCCTGTCGGTCTCTGTCGGGCTCTGTCGGGAGCTGTCGGGCTCTGTCGGGCTATGTCGGGCTGTCTCGGGCTCTGTCGGGCTCTACTGGGCTCTACTGGGCTCTGTCGGGCTCTGTCGGGCTCTGTCGGGCTCTGTCGGGCTCTACTGGGCCCTGTCGGGCCCTGTCGGGCTCTGTCGGGCTCTGTCGGGCTCTACTGGGCCCTGTCGGGCCCTGTCGGGCTCTGTCGGGCTCTACTGGGCTCTACTGGGATCTGTCGGGCTCTGTCGGGCTCTGTCGGGCTCTGTCGGTCCCTGTCGGGCTCTGTCGGGCTCTGTCGGGCTCTGTCGGGCTCTGTCGGGCTCAACTGGTCTCTGCCGGGCTCTGTCGGGTTCTGTCGGGCTCTGTCGGGCTCTGTCGGGCTCTGTCGGGCTCTACTGGGCTCTTCTGGGCTCTGTCGGGCTCTGTCGGGCTCTACTGGGCCCTGTCGGGCTCTGTCGGGCCCTGTCGGGCCCTGTCGGGCTCTGTCGGGCTCTGTCGGGCTCTGTCGGGCTCTGTCGGGCTCTTCTGGGCCCTGTCGGGCCCTGTCGGGCTCTGTCGGGCTCTGTCGGGCTCTGTCGGGCTCTACTGGGCCCTGTCGGGCTCTGTCGGGCCCTGTCGGGCCCTGTCGGGCTCTGTCGGGCTCTGTCGGGCCCTGTCGGGCCCTGTCGGGCTCTGTCGGGACCTGTCGGGCTCTGTCGGGCTCTGTCGGGCTCTACTGGGCCCTGTCGGGCGCTGTCGGGCCCTGTCGGGCTCTGTCGGGCTCTGTCGGGCTCTGTCGGGCTCTACTGGGCTCTGTCGGGCCCTGTCGGGCTCTGTCGGGCTCTGTCGGGCTCTGTCGGGCTCTACTGGGCCCTGTCGGGTTCTGTCGGGCTCTGTCGGGCTCTGTCGGGCTCTACTGGGCCCTGTCGGGCCGTGTCGGGCTCTGTCGGGCTCTGTCGGGCTCTGTCGGGCCCTGTCGGGCTTTGTCGGGCTCTGTCGGGCTCTGTCGGGCCCTCTCGGGCTCTGTCGGGCTCTACTGGGCCCTGTCGGGCCCTGTCGGGCTCTGTCGGGCTCTGTCGGGCTCTGTCGGGCCCTGTCAGGCTCTGTCGGGCTCTGTCGGGCTCTGTCGGACCCCGTCGGGCTCTGTTGGGCTCTGTCGGGCTCTGTCGGGCTCTGTCGGGCCCTGTCGGGCTCTGTCGGGCTCTGTCGGGCTCTGTCGGGCTCTACTGGGCCCAGTCGGGCCCTGTCGGGGTCTGTCGGGCTCTGTCGGGCTCTGTCGGGCTCAACTGGGCTCTGTCGGGCCCTGTCGGGCCCTGTCGGGCTCTGTCGGGCCCTGTCGGGCTCTACTGGGCCCTATCGGGCTCTGTCGGGATCTACTGGGCCCTGTCGGGCCCTGTCGGGCTCTGTCGGGCCCTGTCGGGCTCTGTCGGGCTCTGTCGGGCCCTGTCGGGCTCTGTCGGGCTCTGTCGGGCTCTGTCGGGCTCTACTGGGCTCTGTCGGGCTCTGTCGGGCTCTGTCGGGCTCTGCCGGGTTCTACTGGGCCCTGTCGCGCTCTGTCGGGCCCTGTCGGGCCCTGTCGGTCTCTGTCGGGCTCTGTCGGGCTCTGTCGGGCCCTGTCGGGCTCTGTCGGGCTCTGTCGGGCTCTGTCGGGCTCTACTGGGCTCTGTCGGGCTCTACTGGGCTCTACTGGGCCCTGTCGGGCTCTGTCGGGCTCTGTCGGGCCCTGTCGGGCTCTACTGGGCTCTGTCGGGCCCTGTCGGGCCCTGT
This sequence comes from Caloenas nicobarica, assembly GCF_036013445.1. Classification (NCBI taxonomy): domain Eukaryota; kingdom Metazoa; phylum Chordata; class Aves; order Columbiformes; family Columbidae; genus Caloenas; species Caloenas nicobarica. Next base: position 116,457 of record NW_027017064.1, read on the forward strand.
CGGGCTCTGTCAGGCTCTGTCGGGCCCTGTCGGGCTCTGTCGGGCTCTGTCGGGCTCTGTCGGGCTCTACTGGGCTCTGTCGGGCTCTGTCGGGCTCTGTCGGGCTCTACTGGGCCCTGTCGGTCCCTGTCGGGCTCTTTCGGGTTCTGTCGGGCTCTGTCGGGCTCAACTGGTCTCTGTCGGGCTCTGTCGGGTTCTGTCGGGCTCTGTCGGGCTCTGTCGGGCTCTGTCGGGCTCTACTGGGCTCTACCCGGCTCTGTCGGGCTCTGTCGGGCTCTACTTCGCCCTGTCGGGCTCTGTCGGGCTCTGTCGGGCCCTGTCGGGCCCTGTCGGGCCCTGTCGGGCTCTGTCGGGCCCTGTCGGGCTCTGTCGGGCTCTTCTGGGCCCTGTCGGGCCCTGTCGGGCTCTGTCGGGCTCTGTCGGGCTCTGTCGGGCTCTACTGGGCTCTGTAGGGCCCTGTCGGGCCCTGTCGGGCTCTGTCGGGCTCTGTCGGGCTCTACTGGGCCCTGTCGGGCCCTGTCGGGCCCTGTCGGGCTCTGTCGGGCTCTGTCGGGCCCTGTCGGGCTCTGTCGGGCTCTACTGGGCTCTGTCGGGCTCTGTCGGGCTCTACTGGGCCCTGTCGGGCTCTGTCGGGCCCTGTCGGGCTCTGTCGGGCTCTGTCGGGCCCTGTCGGGCTCTGTCGGGCTCTGTCGGGCCCTGTCGGGCTCTGTCGGGCTCTGTCGGGTTCTGCTGGGCTCTACTGGGCTCCGTCGTGCTCTGTCGGGCTCTGTCGGGCCCTGTCGGGCTCTGTCGGGCTCTACTGGGCCCTGTCGGGCTCTGTCGGGCTCTGTCGGGCCCTGTCGGGCTCTGTCGGGCTCTGTCGGGCTCTGTCGGGCTCTACTGGGCCCTGTCGGGCTCTGTCGGGCTCTGTCGGGCTCTGTCGGACCCTGTCAGGCTCTGTCGGGCTCTGTCGGGCCCTGTCGGGCTCTGTCGGGCTCTACTGGGACCTGTCGGGCCCTGTCGGGCTCTGTCGGGCTCTGTCGGGCCCTGTCGGGCTCTGTCGGGCTCTGTCGGGCTGTGTCGGGCTCTGTCGGGCTCTACTGGGCTCTACTGGGCTCTGTCGGGCCCTGTCGGGCTCTGTCGGGCTCTGTCGGGCTCTGTCGGGCTCTACTGGGCTCTACTGGGATCTGTCGGGCTCTGTCGGGTTCTGTCGGGCTCGGTCGGGCTCTGTCGGGCTCTGTCGGGCCCTGTCGGGCTCTGTCGGGCTCTGTCGTGCCCTGTCGGGCCCTGTCGGGGTCTGTCGGGCCCTGTCGGGCTCTGTCGGGCTCTGTCGGGCCCTGTCGGGCTCTGTCGGGCTCTGTCGGGCTCTGTCGGGCTCTACTGGGCCCTGTCGGGCCCTGTCGGGCCCTGTCGGGCTCTGTCGGGCTCTGTCGGGCTCTGTCGGGCTCTACTGGGCTCTGTCGGGCCCAGTCGGGCCCTGTCGGGCTCTGTCGGGCTCTGTCGGGCCCTGTCGGGCCCTGTCGGTCTCTGTCGGGCTCTGTCGGGCTCTACTGGGCTCTGTCGGGCTCTGTCGGGCTCTGTCGGGCTCTGTCGGGCTCTACTGGGCCCTGTCGGGCTCTGTCGGGCTCTGTCGGGCTCTGTCGGGCCCTGTGAGGCCCTGTCGGGCTCTGTCGGGCTCTCTCGGGCTCTACTGGGCTCTGTCGGGCTCTGTCGGGCTCTGTCGGGCTCTACTGGGCCCTGTCGGGCTCTGTCGGGCTCTGTGGGGCTCTGTCGGGCTCTGTCGGGCTCTGTCGGGCTCTGTCGGGCCCTGTCGGGCTCTGTCGGGCCCTGTCGGGCCCTGTCGGGCTCTGTCGGGCTCTGTCGGGCCCTGTCGGGCTCTGTCGGGCTCTGTCGGGCTCTGTCGGGCTCTACTGGGCCCTGTCGGGCTCTGTCGAGCTCTGTCGGGCCCTGTCGGGCTCTGTCGGGCTCTACTGGGCCCTGTCGGGCCCTGTCGGGCCCTGTCGGGCTCTGTCGGGCTCTGTCGGGCTCTGTCGGGCTCTACTGGGCTCTACTGGGCTCTGTCGGGCTCTACTGGGCCCTGTCGGGCCCTGTCGGGCTCTGTCGGGCTCTGTCGTGCCCTGTCGGGCTCTGTCGGGCTCTGTCGGGCCCTGTCGGGCTCTATCGGGCCCTGTCGGGCTCTGTCGGGCCCTGTCGGGCTCTATCGGGCCCTGTCGGGCCCTGTCGGGCCCTGTCGGGCTCTGTCGGGCTCTGTCGGGCCCTGTCGGGCTCTGTCGGGCTCTGTCGGGCTCTATCGGGCTCTACTGGGCCCTGTCGGGCTCTGTCGGGCTCTGTCGGGCTGTGTCGGGCCCTGTCGGGCTCTGTCGGGCTCTGTCGGGCTCCACTGGGCCCTGTCGGGCTCTGTCGGGCTCTGTCGGGCTCTGTCGGGCTCTGTCGGGCTCTACTGGGCCCTGTCGGGCTCAGTCGGGCTCTGTCGGGCCCTGTCGGGCCCTGTCGGGCTCTGTCAGGCTCTGTCGGGCTCTACTGGGCCCTGTCGGGCTCTGTCGGGCTCTGTCGGGCCCTGTCGGGCTCTGTCGGGCTCTGTCGGGCTCTGTCGGGCTCTACTGGGCTCTGTCGGGCTCTGTCGGGCTCTGTCGGGCTCTGTCGGGCTCTACTGGGCCCTTGTGGGCTCTGTCGGGCTCTGTCGGGCCCTGTCGGGCTCTGTCGGGTTCTGTCGGGCCCTGTCGGGCCCTGTCGGGCTCTGTCGGGCTCTGTCGGGCTCTGTCGGGCTCTACTGGGCTCTGTCGGGCTCTACTGGGCTCTACTGGGCCCTGTCGGGCTCTGTCGGGCTCTGTCGGGCTCTGTCGGGCTCTACTGGGCTCTGTCGGGCCCTGTCGGGCTCTGTCGGGCTCTGTCGGGCTCTGTCGGGCTCTACTGGGCTCTGTCGGGCTCTGTCGGGCTCTGTCGGGCTCTACTGGGCTCTGTCGGGCCCTGTCGGGCTCTGTCGGGCTCTGTCGGGCTCTGTCGGGCTGTGTCGGGCTCTGTCGGGCTCTACTGGGCTCTACTGGGCTCTGTCGGGCTCTGTCGGGCTCTGTCGGGCTCTGTCGGGCTCTACTGGGCCCTGTCGGGCCCTGTCGGGCTCTGTCGGGCTCTGTCGGGCTCTGTCGGGCTCTACTGGGCTCTACTGGGATCTGTCGGGCTCTGTCGGGTTCTGTCGGGCTCTGTCGGGCTCTGTCGGGCTCTGTCGGGCCCTGTCGGGCTCTGTCGGGCTCTGTCGTGCCCTGTCGGGCCCTGTCGGGGTCTGTCGGGCCCTGTCGGGCTCTGTCGGGCCCTGTCGGGCCCTGTCGGGCTCTGTCGGGCTCTGTCGGGCCCTGTCGGGCTCTGTCGGGCTCTGTCGGGCTCTGTCGGGCTCTACTGGGCCCTGTCGGGCCCTGTCGGGCCCTGTCGGGCTCTGTCGGGCTCTGTCGGGCTCTGTCGGGCTCTACTGGGCTCTGTCGGGCCCAGTCGGGCCCTGTCGGGCTCTGTCGGGCTCTGTCGGGCCCTGTCGGGCCCTGTCGGTCTCTGTCGGGCTCTGTCGGGCTCTACTGGGCTCTGTCGGGCTCTGTCGGGCTCTGTCGGGCTCTACTGGGCCCTGTCGGGCTCTGTCGGGCTCTGTCGGGCTCTGTCGGGCCCTGTGAGGCCCTGTCGGGCTCTGTCGGGCTCTCTCGGGCTCTACTGGGCTCTGTCGGGCTCTGTCGGGCTCTGTCGGGCTCTACTGGGCCCTGTCGGGCTCTGTCGGGCTCTGTGGGGCTCTGTCGGGCTCTGTCGGGCTCTGTCGGGCTCTGTCGGGCCCTGTCGGGCTCTATCGGGCCCTGTCGGGCCCTGTCGGGCTCTGTCGGGCTCTGTCGGGCCCTGTCGGGCTCTGTCGGGCTCTGTCGGGCTCTGTAGGGCTCTACTGGGCCCTGTCGGGCTCTGTCGGGCTCTGTCGGGCCCTGTCGGGCTCTGTCGGGCTCTACTGGGCCCTGTCGGGCCCTGTCGGGCCCTGTCGGGCTCTGTCGGGCTCTGTCGGGCTCTGTCGGGCTCTACTGGGCTCTACTGGGCTCTGTCGGGCTCTACTGGGCCCTGTCGGGCCCTGTCGGGCTCTGTCGGGCTCTGTCGGGCCCTGTCGGGCTCTGTTGGGCTCTGTCGTGCCCTGTCGGGCTCTGTCGGGCTCTGTCGGGCCCTGTCGGGCTCTATCGGGCCCTGTCGGGCTCTGTCGGGCCCTGTCGGGCTCTATCGGGCCCTGTCGGGCCCTGTCGGGCCCTGTCGGGCTCTGTCGGGTTCTACTGGGCCCTGTCGGGCTCTGTCGGGCCCTGTCGGGCTCTGTCGGGCTCTGTCGGGCCCTGTCGGGCTCTATCGGGCTCTGTCGGGCTCTGTCGGGCTCTACTGGGCCCTGTCGGGCCCTGTCGGGCCCTGTCGGGCTCTGTCGGGCTCTGTCGGGCTCTACTGGGCTCTGTCGGGCCCAGTCGGGCCCTGTCGGGCTCTGTCGGGCTCTGTCGGGCCCTGTCGGGCCCTGTCGGTCTCTGTCGGGCTCTGTCGGGCTCTACTGGGCTCTGTCGGGCTCTGTCGGGCTCTGTCGGGCTCTACTGGGCCCTGTCGGGCTCTGTCGGCCCCTGTCGGGCTCTGTCGGGCCCTGTGAGGCCCTGTCGGGCTCTGTCGGGCTCTCTCGGGCTCTACTGGGCTCTGTCGGGCTCTGTCGGGCTCTGTCGGGCTCTACTGGGCCCTGTCGGGCTCTGTCGGGCTCTGTGGGGCTCTGTCGGGCTCTGTCGGGCTCTGTCGGGCTCTGTCGGGCCCTGTCGGGCTCTGTCGGGCCCTGTCGGGCCCTGTCGGGCTCTGTCGGGCCCTGTCGGGCTCTGTCGGGCTCTGTCGGGCTCTACTGGGCCCTGTCGGGCCCTGTCGGGCTCTGTCGGGCTCTGTCGGGCTCTACTGGGCCCTGTCGGGCCCTGTCGGGCTCTGTCGGGCTCTGTCGGGCTCTGTCGGGCTCTACTGGGCTCTACTGGGATCTGTCGGGCTCTGTCGGGCTCTGTCGGGCTCTGTCGGTCCCTGTCGGGCTCTGTCGGGCTCTGTCGGGCTCTGTCGGGCTCTGTCGGGCTCAACTGGTCTCTGCCGGGCTCTGTCGGGTTCTGTCGGGCTCTGTCGGGCTCTGTCGGGCTCTGTCGGGCTCTACTGGGCTCTTCTGGGCTCTGTCGGGCTCTGTCGGGCTCTACTGGGCCCTGTCGGGCTCTGTCGGGCCCTGTCGGGCCCTGTCGGGCTCTGTCGGGCTCTGTCGGGCTCTGTCGGGCTCTGTCGGGCTCCACTGGGCCCTGTCGGGCCCTGTCGGGCTCTGTCGGGCTCTGTCGGGCCCTGTCGGGCCCTGTCGGGCTCTGTCGGGCTCTGTCGGGCCCTGTCGGGCCCTGTCGGGCTCTGTCGGGACCTGTCGGGCTCTGTCGGGCTCTGTCGGGCTCTACTGGGCCCTGTCGGGCGCTGTCGGGCCCTGTCGGGCTCTGTCGGGCTCTGTCGGGCTCTGTCGGGCTCTACTGGGCCCTGTCGGGCTCTGTCGGGCCCTGTCGGGCCCTGTCGGGCTCTGTCGGGCTCTGTCGGGCCCTGTCGGGCCCTGTCGGGCTCTGTCGGGACCTGTCGGGCTCTGTCGGGCTCTGTCGGGCTCTACTGGGCCCTGTCGGGCGCTGTCGGGCCCTGTCGGGCTCTGTCGGGCTCTGTCGGGCCCTGTCGGGCTCTGTCGGGCTCTGTCGGGCTCTGTCGGGCTCTACTGGGCCCTGTCGGGTTCTGTCGGGCTCTGTCGGGCTCTGTCGGGCTCTACTGGGCCCTGTCGGGCCGTGTCGGGCTCTGTCGGGCTCTGTCGGGCTCTGTCGGGCCCTGTCGGGCTTTGTCGGGCTCTGTCGGGCTCTGTCGGGCCCTCTCGGGCTCTGTCGGGCTCTACTGGGCCCTGTCGGGCCCTGTCGGGCTCTGTCGGGCTCTGTCGGGCTCTGTCGGGCCCTGTCAGGCTCTGTCGGGCTCTGTCGGGCTCTGTCGGACCCCGTCGGGCTCTGTCGGGCCCTGTCAGGCTCTGTCGGGCTCTGTCGGGCTCTGTCGGACCCCGTCGGGCTCTGTTGGGCTTTGTCGGGCTCTGTCGGGCTCTGTCGGGCCCTGTCGGGCTCTGTCGGGCTCTGTCGGGCTCTGTCGGGCTCTACTGGGCCCAGTCGGGCCCTGTCGGGCTCTGTCGGGCTCTGTCGGGCTCTGTCGGGCTCAACTGGGCTCTGTCGGGCCCTGTCGGGCCCTGTCGGGCTCTGTCGGGCCCTGTCGGGCTCTACTGGGCCCTATCGGGCTCTGTCGGGATCTACTGGGCCCTGTCGGGCCCTGTCGGGCTCTGTCGGGCCCTGTCGGGCTCTGTCGGGCTCTGTCGGGCCCTGTCGGGCTCTGTCGGGCTCTGTCGGGCTCTGTCGGGCTCTACTGGGCTCTGTCGGGCTCTGTCGGGCTCTGTCGGGCTCTGCCGGGTTCTACTGGGCCCTGTCGCGCTCTGTCGGGCCCTGTCGGGCCCTGTCGGGCTCTGTCGGGCTCTGTCGGGCTCTGTCGGGCCCTGTCGGGCTCTGTCGGGCTCTGTCGGGCTCTGTCGGGCTCTACTGGGCTCTGTCGGGCTCTACTGGGCTCTACTGGGCCCTGTCGGGCTCTGTCGGGCTCTGTCGGGCCCTGTCGGGCTCTACTGGGCTCTGTCGGGCCCTGTCGGGCCCTGTCGGGCTCTGTCAGGCTCTGTCGGGCCCTGTCGGGCTCTGTCGGGCTCTGTCGGGCTCTGTCGGGCTCTACTGGGCTCTGTCGGGCTCTGTCGGGCTCTGTCGGGCTCTACTGGGCCCTGTCGGGCCCTGTCGGGCTCTTTCGGGTTCTGTCGGGCTCTGTCGGGCTCAACTGGTCTCTGTCGGGCTCTGTCGGGTTCTGTCGGGCTCTGTCGGGCTCTGTCGGGCTCTGTCGGGCTCTACTGGGCTCTACCCGGCTCTGTCGGGCTCTGTCGGGCTCTACTTCGCCCTGTCGGGCTCTGTCGGGCTCTGTCGGGCCCTGTCGGGCCCTGTCGGGCCCTGTCGGGCTCTGTCGGGCCCTGTCGGGCTCTGTCGGGCTCTTCTGGGCCCTGTCGGGCCCTGTCGGGCTCTGTCGGGCTCTGTCGGGCTCTGTCGGGCTCTACTGGGCTCTGTAGGGCCCTGTCGGGCCCTGTCGGGCTCTGTCGGGCTCTGTCGGGCTCTACTGGGCCCTGTCGGGCCCTGTCGGGCCCTGTCGGGCTCTGTCGGGCTCTGTCGGGCCCTGTCGGGCTCTGTCGGGCTCTACTGGGCTCTGTCGGGCTCTGTCGGGCTCTACTGGGCCCTGTCGGGCTCTGTCGGGCCCTGTCGGGCTCTGTCGGGCTCTGTCGGGCCCTGTCGGGCTCTGTCGGGCTCTGTCGGGCCCTGTCGGGCTCTGTCGGGCTCTGTCGGGTTCTGCTGGGCTCTACTGGGCTCCGTCGTGCTCTGTCGGGCTCTGTCGGGCCCTGTCGGGCTCTGTCGGGCTCTACTGGGCCCTGTCGGGCTCTGTCGGGCTCTGTCGGGCCCTGTCGGGCTCTGTCGGGCTCTGTCGGGCTCTGTCGGGCTCTACTGGGCCCTGTCGGGCTCTGTCGGGCTCTGTCGGGCTCTGTCGGACCCTGTCAGGCTCTGTCGGGCTCTGTCGGGCCCTGTCGGGCTCTGTCGGGCTCTACTGGGACCTGTCGGGCCCTGTCGGGCTCTGTCGGGCTCTGTCGGGCCCTGTCGGGCTCTGTCGGGCTCTGTCGGGCTGTGTCGGGCTCTGTCGGGCTCTACTGGGCTCTACTGGGCTCTGTCGGGCCCTGTCGGGCTCTGTCGGGCTCTGTCGGGCTCTGTCGGGCTCTACTGGGCTCTACTGGGATCTGTCGGGCTCTGTCGGGTTCTGTCGGGCTCGGTCGGGCTCTGTCAGGCTCTGTCGGGCCCTGTCGGGCTCTGTCGGGCTCTGTCGTGCCCTGTCGGGCCCTGTCGGGGTCTGTCGGGCCCTGTCGGGCTCTGTCGGGCTCTGTCGGGCCCTGTCGGGCTCTGTCGGGCTCTGTCGGGCTCTGTCGGGCTCTACTGGGCCCTGTCGGGCCCTGTCGGGCCCTGTCGGGCTCTGTCGGGCTCTGTCGGGCTCTGTCGGGCTCTACTGGGCTCTGTCGGGCCCAGTCGGGCCCTGTCGGGCTCTGTCGGGCTCTGTCGGGCCCTGTCGGGCCCTGTCGGGCTCTGTCGGGCTCTGTCGGGCTCTACTGGGCTCTGTCGGGCTCTGTCGGGCTCTGTCGGGCTCTGTCGGGCTCTACTGGGCCCTGTCGGGCTCTGTCGGGCTCTGTCGGGCTCTGTCGGGCCCTGTGAGGCCCTGTCGGGCTCTGTCGGGCTCTCTCGGGCTCTACTGGGCTCTGTCGGGCTCTGTCGGGCTCTGTCGGGCTCTACTGGGCCCTGTCGGGCTCTGTCGGGCTCTGTGGGGCTCTGTCGGGCTCTGTCGGGCCCTGTCGGGCTCTGTCGGGCCCTGTCGGGCCCTGTCGGGCTCTGTCGGGCTCTGTCGGGCCCTGTCGGGCTCTGTCGGGCTCTGTCGGGCTCTGTCGGGCTCTACTGGGCCCTGTCGGGCTCTGTCGAGCTCTGTCGGGCCCTGTCGGGCTCTGTCGGGCTCTACTGGGCCCTGTCGGGCCCTGTCGGGCCCTGTCGGGCTCTGTCGGGCTCTGTCGGGCTCTGTCGGGCTCTACTGGGCTCTACTGGGCTCTGTCGGGCTCTACTGGGCCCTGTCGGGCCCTGTCGGGCTCTGTCGGGCTCTGTCGGGCCCTGTCGGGCTCTGTCGGGCTCTGTCGTGCCCTGTCGGGCTCTGTCGGGCTCTGTCGGGCCCTGTCGGGCTCTATCGGGCCCTGTCGGGCTCTGTCGGGCCCTGTCGGGCTCTATCGGGCCCTGTCGGGCCCTGTCGGGCCCTGTCGGGCTCTGTCGGGCTCTGTCGGGCCCTGTCGGGCTCTGTCGGGCTCTGTCGGGCTCTATCGGGCTCTACTGGGCCCTGTCGGGCTCTGTCGGGCTCTGTCGGGCTGTGTCGGGCCCTGTCGGGCTCTGTCGGGCTCTGTCGGGCTCTACTGGGCCCTGTCGGGCTCTGTCGGGCTCTGTCGGGCTCTGTCGGGCTCTGTCGGGCTCTACTGGGCCCTGTCGGGCTCAGTCGGGCTCTGTCGGGCCCTGTCGGGCCCTGTCGGGCTCTGTCAGGCTCTGTCGGGCTCTACTGGGCCCTGTCGGGCTCTGTCGGGCTCTGTCGGGCCCTGTCGGGCTCTGTCGGGCTCTGTCGGGCTCTGTCGGGCTCTACTGGGCTCTGTCGGGCTCTGTCGGGCTGTGTCGGGCCCTGTCGGGCTCTGTCGGGTTCTGTCGGGCCCTGTCGGGCCCTGTCGGGCTCTGTCGGGCTCTGTCGGGCTCTGTCGGGCTCTACTGGGCTCTGTCGGGCTCTACTGGGCTCTACTGGGCCCTGTCGGGCTCTGTCGGGCTCTGTCGGGCTCTGTCGGGCTCTACTGGGCTCTGTCGGGCCCTGTCGGGCTCTGTCGGGCTCTGTCGGGCTCTGTCGGGCTCTACTGGGCTCTGTCGGGCTCTGTCGGGCTCTGTCGGGCTCTACTGGGCTCTGTCGGGCCCTGTCGGGCTCTGTCGGGCTCTGTCGGGCTCTGTCGGGCTGTGTCGGGCTCTGTCGGGCTCTACTGGGCTCTACTGGGCTCTGTCGGGCTCTGTCGGGCTCTGTCGGGCTCTGTCGGGCTCTACTGGGCCCTGTCGGGCCCTGTCGGGCTCTGTCGGGCTCTGTCGGGCTCTGTCGGGCTCTACTGGGCTCTACTGGGATCTGTCGGGCTCTGTCGGGTTCTGTCGGGCTCTGTCGGGCTCTGTCGGGCTCTGTCGGGCCCTGTCGGGCTCTGTCGGGCTCTGTCGTGCCCTGTCGGGCCCTGTCGGGGTCTGTCGGGCCCTGTCGGGCTCTGTCGGGCCCTGTCGGGCCCTGTCGGGCTCTGTCGGGCTCTGTCGGGCCCTGTTGGGCTCTGTCGGGCTCTGTCGGGCTCTGTCGGGCTCTACTGGGCCCTGTCGGGCCCTGTCGGGCCCTGTCGGGCTCTGTCGGGCTCTGTCGGGCTCTGTCGGGCTCTACTGGGCTCTGTCGGGCCCAGTCGGGCCCTGTCGGGCTCTGTCGGGCTCTGTCGGGCCCTGTCGGGCCCTGTCGGTCTCTGTCGGGCTCTGTCGGGCTCTACTGGGCTCTGTCGGGCTCTGTCGGGCTCTGTCGGGCTCTACTGGGCCCTGTCGGGCTCTGTCGGGCTCTGTCGGGCTCTGTCGGGCCCTGTGAGGCCCTGTCGGGCTCTGTCGGGCTCTCTCGGGCTCTACTGGGCTCTGTCGGGCTCTGTCGGGCTCTGTCGGGCTCTACTGGGCCCTGTCGGGCTCTGTCGGGCTCTGTGGGGCTCTGTCGGGCTCTGTCGGGCTCTGTCGGGCTCTGTCGGGCCCTGTCGGGCTCTATCGGGCCCTGTCGGGCCCTGTCGGGCTCTGTCGGGCTCTGTCGGGCCCTGTCGGGCTCTGTCGGGCTCTGTCGGGCTCTGTAGGGCTCTACTGGGCCCTGTCGGGCTCTGTCGGGCTCTGTCGGGCCCTGTCGGGCTCTGTCGGGCTCTACTGGGCCCTGTCGGGCCCTGTCGGGCCCTGTCGGGCTCTGTCGGGCTCTGTCGGGCTCTGTCGGGCTCTACTGGGCTCTACTGGGCTCTGTCGGGCTCTACTGGGCCCTGTCGGGCCCTGTCGGGCTCTGTCGGGCTCTGTCGGGCCCTGTCGGGCTCTGTTGGGCTCTGTCGTGCCCTGTCGGGCTCTGTCGGGCTCTGTCGGGCCCTGTCGGGCTCTATCGGGCCCTGTCGGGCTCTGTCGGGCCCTGTCGGGCTCTATCGGGCCCTGTCGGGCCCTGTCGGGCCCTGTCGGGCTCTGTCGGGTTCTACTGGGCCCTGTCGGGCTCTGTCGGGCTCTGTCGGGCCCTGTCGGGCCCTGTCGGGCTCTGTCGGGACCTGTCGGGCTCTGTCGGGCTCTGTCGGGCTCTACTGGGCCCTGTCGGGCGCTGTCGGGCCCTGTCGGGCTCTGTCGGGCTCTGTCGGGCTCTGTCGGGCTCTACTGGGCTCTGTCGGGCCCTGTCGGGCTCTGTCGGGCTCTGTCGGGCTCTGTCGGGCTCTACTGGGCCCTGTCGGGTTCTGTCGGGCTCTGTCGGGCTCTGTCGGGCTCTACTGGGCCCTGTCGGGCCGTGTCGGGCTCTGTCGGGCTCTGTCGGGCTCTGTCGGGCCCTGTCGGGCTTTGTCGGGCTCTGTCGGGCTCTGTCGGGCCCTCTCGGGCTCTGTCGGGCTCTACTGGGCCCTGTCGGGCCCTGTCGGGCTCTGTCGGGCTCTGTCGGGCTCTGTCGGGCCCTGTCAGGCTCTGTCGGGCTCTGTCGGGCTCTGTCGGACCCCGTCGGGCTCTGTCGGGCCCTGTCAGGCTCTGTCGGGCTCTGTCGGGCTCTGTCGGACCCCGTCGGGCTCTGTTGGGCTCTGTCGGGCTCTGTCGGGCTCTGTCGGGCCCTGTCGGGCTCTGTCGGTCTCTGTCGGGCTCTGTCGGGCTCTACTGGGCCCAGTCGGGCCCTGTCGGGCTCTGTCGGGCTCTGTCGGGCTCTGTCGGGCTCAACTGGGCTCTCTCGGGCCCTGTCGGGCCCTGTCGGGCTCTGTCGGGCCCTGTCGGGCTCTACTGGGCCCTATCGGGCTCTGTCGGGATCTACTGGGCCCTGTCGGGCCCTGTCGGGCTCTGTCGGGCCCTGTCGGGCTCTGTCGGGCTCTGTCGGGCCCTGTCGGGCTCTGTCGGGCTCTGTCGGGCTCTGTCGGGCTCTACTGGGCTCTGTCGGGCTCTGTCGGGCTCTGTCGGGCTCTGCCGGGTTCTACTGGGCCCTGTCGCGCTCTGTCGGGCCCTGTCGGGCCCTGTCGGGCTCTGTCGGGCTCTGTCGGGCTCTGTCGGGCCCTGTCGGGCTCTGTCGGGCTCTGTCGGGCTCTGTCGGGCTCTACTGGGCTCTGTCGGGCTCTACTGGGCTCTACTGGGCCCTGTCGGGCTCTGTCGGGCTCTGTCGGGCCCTGTCGGGCTCTACTGGGCTCTGTCGGGCCCTGTCGGGCCCTGTCGGGCTCTGTCAGGCTCTGTCGGGCCCTGTCGGGCTCTGTCGGGCTCTGTCGGGCTCTGTCGGGCTCTACTGGGCTCTGTCGGGCTCTGTCGGGCTCTGTCGGGCTCTACTGGGCCCTGTCGGGCCCTGTCGGGCTCTTTCGGGTTCTGTCGGGCTCTGTCGGGCTCAACTGGTCTCTGTCGGGCTCTGTCGGGTTCTGTCGGGCTCTGTCGGGCTCTGTCGGGCTCTGTCGGGCTCTACTGGGCTCTACCCGGCTCTGTCGGGCTCTGTCGGGCTCTACTTCGCCCTGTCGGGCTCTGTCGGGCTCTGTCGGGCCCTGTCGGGCCCTGTCGGGCCCTGTCGGGCTCTGTCGGGCCCTGTCGGGCTCTGTCGGGCTCTTCTGGGCCCTGTCGGGCCCTGTCGGGCTCTGTCGGGCTCTGTCGGGCTCTGTCGGGCTCTACTGGGCTCTGTAGGGCCCTGTCGGGCCCTGTCGGGCTCTGTCGGGCTCTGTCGGGCTCTACTGGGCCCTGTCGGGCCCTGTCGGGCCCTGTCGGGCTCTGTCGGGCTCTGTCGGGCCCTGTCGGGCTCTGTCGGGCTCTACTGGGCTCTGTCGGGCTCTGTCGGGCTCTACTGGGCCCTGTCGGGCTCTGTCGGGCCCTGTCGGGCTCTGTCGGGCTCTGTCGGGCCCTGTCGGGCTCTGTCGGGCTCTGTCGGGCCCTGTCGGGCTCTGTCGGGCTCTGTCGGGTTCTGCTGGGCTCTACTGGGCTCCGTCGTGCTCTGTCGGGCTCTGTCGGGCCCTGTCGGGCTCTGTCGGGCTCTACTGGGCCCTGTCGGGCTCTGTCGGGCTCTGTCGGGCCCTGTCGGGCTCTGTCGGGCTCTGTCGGGCTCTGTCGGGCTCTACTGGGCCCTGTCGGGCTCTGTCGGGCTCTGTCGGGCTCTGTCGGACCCTGTCAGGCTCTGTCGGGCTCTGTCGGGCCCTGTCGGGCTCTGTCGGGCTCTACTGGGACCTGTCGGGCCCTGTCGGGCTCTGTCGGGCTCTGTCGGGCCCTGTCGGGCTCTGTCGGGCTCTGTCGGGCTGTGTCGGGCTCTGTCGGGCTCTACTGGGCTCTACTGGGCTCTGTCGGGCCCTGTCGGGCTCTGTCGGGCTCTGTCGGGCTCTGTCGGGCTCTACTGGGCTCTACTGGGATCTGTCGGGCTCTGTCGGGTTCTGTCGGGCTCGGTCGGGCTCTGTCGGGCTCTGTCGGGCCCTGTCGGGCTCTATCGGGCCCTGTCGGGCCCTGTCGGGCCCTGTCGGGCTCTGTCGGGTTCTACTGGGCCCTGTCGGGCTCTGTCGGGCTCTGTCGGGCCCTGTCGGGCCCTGTCGGGCTCTGTCGGGACCTGTCGGGCTCTGTCGGGCTCTGTCGGGCTCTACTGGGCCCTGTCGGGCGCTGTCGGGCCCTGTCGGGCTCTGTCGGGCTCTGTCGGGCTCTGTCGGGCTCTACTGGGCTCTGTCGGGCCCTGTCGGGCTCTGTCGGGCTCTGTCGGGCTCTGTCGGGCTCTACTGGGCCCTGTCGGGTTCTGTCGGGCTCTGTCGGGCTCTGTCGGGCTCTACTGGGCCCTGTCGGGCCGTGTCGGGCTCTGTCGGGCTCTGTCGGGCTCTGTCGGGCCCTGTCGGGCTTTGTCGGGCTCTGTCGGGCTCTGTCGGGCCCTCTCGGGCTCTGTCGGGCTCTACTGGGCCCTGTCGGGCCCTGTCGGGCTCTGTCGGGCTCTGTCGGGCTCTGTCGGGCCCTGTCAGGCTCTGTCGGGCTCTGTCGGGCTCTGTCGGACCCCGTCGGGCTCTGTCGGGCCCTGTCAGGCTCTGTCGGGCTCTGTCGGGCTCTGTCGGACCCCGTCGGGCTCTGTTGGGCTCTGTCGGGCTCTGTCGGGCTCTGTCGGGCCCTGTCGGGCTCTGTCGGGCTCTGTCGGGCTCTGTCGGGCTCTACTGGGCCCAGTCGGGCCCTGTCGGGCTCTGTCGGGCTCTGTCGGGCTCTGTCGGGCTCAACTGGGCTCTGTCGGGCCCTGTCGGGCCCTGTCGGGCTCTGTCGGGCCCTGTCGGGCTCTACTGGGCCCTATCGGGCTCTGTCGGGATCTACTGGGCCCTGTCGGGCCCTGTCGGGCTCTGTCGGGCCCTGTCGGGCTCTGTCGGGCTCTGTCGGGCCCTGTCGGGCTCTGTCGGGCTCTGTCGGGCTCTGTCGGGCTCTACTGGGCTCTGTCGGGCTCTGTCGGGCTCTGTCGGGCTCTGCCGGGTTCTACTGGGCCCTGTCGCGCTCTGTCGGGCCCTGTCGGGCCCTGTCGGGCTCTGTCGGGCTCTGTCGGGCTCTGTCGGGCCCTGTCGGGCTCTGTCGGGCTCTGTCGGGCTCTGTCGGGCTCTACTGGGCTCTGTCGGGCTCTACTGGGCTCTACTGGGCCCTGTCGGGCTCTGTCGGGCTCTGTCGGGCCCTGTCGGGCTCTACTGGGCTCTGTCGGGCCCTGTCGGGCCCTGTCGGGCTCTGTCAGGCTCTGTCGGGCCCTGTCGGGCTCTGTCGGGCTCTGTCGGGCTCTGTCGGGCTCTACTGGGCTCTGTCGGGCTCTGTCGGGCTCTGTCGGGCTCTACTGGGCCCTGTCGGGCCCTGTCGGGCTCTTTCGGGTTCTGTCGGGCTCTGTCGGGCTCAACTGGTCTCTGTCGGGCTCTGTCGGGTTCTGTCGGGCTCTGTCGGGCTCTGTCGGGCTCTGTCGGGCTCTACTGGGCTCTACCCGGCTCTGTCGGGCTCTGTCGGGCTCTACTTCGCCCTGTCGGGCTCTGTCGGGCTCTGTCGGGCCCTGTCGGGCCCTGTCGGGCCCTGTCGGGCTCTGTCGGGCCCTGTCGGGCTCTGTCGGGCTCTTCTGGGCCCTGTCGGGCCCTGTCGGGCTCTGTCGGGCTCTGTCGGGCTCTGTCGGGCTCTACTGGGCTCTGTAGGGCCCTGTCGGGCCCTGTCGGGCTCTGTCGGGCTCTGTCGGGCTCTACTGGGCCCTGTCGGGCCCTGTCGGGCCCTGTCGGGCTCTGTCGGGCTCTGTCGGGCCCTGTCGGGCTCTGTCGGGCTCTACTGGGCTCTGTCGGGCTCTGTCGGGCTCTACTGGGCCCTGTCGGGCTCTGTCGGGCCCTGTCGGGCTCTGTCGGGCTCTGTCGGGCCCTGTCGGGCTCTGTCGGGCTCTGTCGGGCCCTGTCGGGCTCTGTCGGGCTCTGTCGGGTTCTGCTGGGCTCTACTGGGCTCCGTCGTGCTCTGTCGGGCTCTGTCGGGCCCTGTCGGGCTCTGTCGGGCTCTACTGGGCCCTGTCGGGCTCTGTCGGGCTCTGTCGGGCCCTGTCGGGCTCTGTCGGGCTCTGTCGGGCTCTGTCGGGCTCTACTGGGCCCTGTCGGGCTCTGTCGGGCTCTGTCGGGCTCTGTCGGACCCTGTCAGGCTCTGTCGGGCTCTGTCGGGCCCTGTCGGGCTCTGTCGGGCTCTACTGGGACCTGTCGGGCCCTGTCGGGCTCTGTCGGGCTCTGTCGGGCCCTGTCGGGCTCTGTCGGGCTCTGTCGGGCTGTGTCGGGCTCTGTCGGGCTCTACTGGGCTCTACTGGGCTCTGTCGGGCCCTGTCGGGCTCTGTCGGGCTCTGTCGGGCTCTGTCGGGCTCTACTGGGCTCTACTGGGATCTGTCGGGCTCTGTCGGGTTCTGTCGGGCTCGGTCGGGCTCTGTCGGGCTCTGTCGGGCCCTGTCGGGCTCTGTCGGGCTCTGTCGTGCCCTGTCGGGCCCTGTCGGGGTCTGTCGGGCCCTGTCGGGCTCTGTCGGGCTCTGTCGGGCCCTGTCGGGCTCTGTCGGGCTCTGTCGGGCTCTGTCGGGCTCTACTGGGCCCTGTCGGGCCCTGTCGGGCCCTGTCGGGCTCTGTCGGGCTCTGTCGGGCTCTGTCGGGCTCTACTGGGCTCTGTCGGGCCCAGTCGGGCCCTGTCGGGCTCTGTCGGGCTCTGTCGGGCCCTGTCGGGCCCTGTCGGTCTCTGTCGGGCTCTGTCGGGCTCTACTGGTCTCTGTCGGGCTCTGTCGGGCTCTGTCGGGCTCTGTCGGGCTCTACTGGGCCCTGTCGGGCTCTGTCGGGCTCTGTCGGGCTCTGTCGGGCCCTGTGAGGCCCTGTCGGGCTCTGTCGGGCTCTCTCGGGCTCTACTGGGCTCTGTCGGGCTCTGTCGGGCTCTGTCGGGCTCTACTGGGCCCTGTCGGGCTCTGTCGGGCTCTGTGGGGCTCTGTCGGGCCCTGTCGGGCCCTGTCGGGCTCTGTCGGGCTCTGTCGGGCCCTGTCGGGCTCTGTCGGGCTCTGTCGGGCTCTGTCGGGCTCTACTGGGCCCTGTCGGGCTCTGTCGAGCTCTGTCGGGCCCTGTCGGGCTCTGTCGGGCTCTACTGGGCCCTGTCGGGCCCTGTCGGGCCCTGTCGGGCTCTGTCGGGCTCTGTCGGGCTCTGTCGGGCTCTACTGGGCTCTACTGGGCTCTGTCGGGCTCTACTGGGCCCTGTCGGGCCCTGTCGGGCTCTGTCGGGCTCTGTCGGGCCCTGTCGGGCTCTGTCGGGCTCTGTCGTGCCCTGTCGGGCTCTGTCGGGCTCTGTCGGGCCCTGTCGGGCTCTATCGGGCCCTGTCGGGCTCTGTCGGGCCCTGTCGGGCTCTATCGGGCCCTGTCGGGCCCTGTCGGGCCCTGTCGGGCTCTGTCGGGCTCTGTCGGGCCCTGTCGGGCTCTGTCGGGCTCTGTCGGGCTCTATCGGGCTCTACTGGGCCCTGTCGGGCTCTGTCGGGCTCTGTCGGGCTGTGTCGGGCCCTGTCGGGCTCTGTCGGGCTCTGTCGGGCTCTACTGGGCCCTGTCGGGCTCTGTCGGGCTCTGTCGGGCTCTGTCGGGCTCTGTCGGGCTCTACTGGGCCCTGTCGGGCTCAGTCGGGCTCTGTCGGGCCCTGTCGGGCCCTGTCGGGCTCTGTCAGGCTCTGTCGGGCTCTACTGGGCCCTGTCGGGCTCTGTCGGGCTCTGTCGGGCCCTGTCGGGCTCTGTCGGGCTCTGTCGGGCTCTGTCGGGCTCTACTGGGCTCTGTCGGGCTCTGTCGGGCTGTGTCGGGCTCTGTCGGGCTCTACTGGGCCCTTGTGGGCTCTGTCGGGCTCTGTCGGGCCCTGTCGGGCTCTGTCGGGTTCTGTCGGGCCCTGTCGGGCCCTGTCGGGCTCTGTCGGGCTCTGTCGGGCTCTGTCGGGCTCTACTGGGCTCTGTCGGGCTCTACTGGGCTCTACTGGGCCCTGTCGGGCTCTGTCGGGCTCTGTCGGGCTCTGTCGGGCTCTACTGGGCTCTGTCGGGCCCTGTCGGGCTCTGTCGGGCTCTGTCGGGCTCTGTCGGGCTCTACTGGGCTCTGTCGGGCTCTGTCGGGCTCTGTCGGGCTCTACTGGGCTCTGTCGGGCCCTGTCGGGCTCTGTCGGGCTCTGTCGGGCTCTGTCGGGCTGTGTCGGGCTCTGTCGGGCTCTACTGGGCTCTACTGGGCTCTGTCGGGCTCTGTCGGGCTCTGTCGGGCTCTGTCGGGCTCTACTGGGCCCTGTCGGGCCCTGTCGGGCTCTGTCGGGCTCTGTCGGGCTCTGTCGGGCTCTACTGGGCTCTACTGGGATCTGTCGGGCTCTGTCGGGTTCTGTCGGGCTCTGTCGGGCTCTGTCGGGCTCTGTCGGGCCCTGTCGGGCTCTGTCGGGCTCTGTCGTGCCCTGTCGGGCCCTTTCGGGGTCTGTCGGGCCCTGTCGGGCTCTGTCGGGCCCTGTCGGGCCCTGTCGGGCTCTGTCGGGCTCTGTCGGGCCCTGTTGGGCTCTGTCGGGCTCTGTCGGGCTCTGTCGGGCTCTACTGGGCCCTGTCGGGCCCTGTCGGGCCCTGTCGGGCTCTGTCGGGCTCTGTCGGGCTCTGTCGGGCTCTACTGGGCTCTGTCGGGCCCAGTCGGGCCCTGTCGGGCTCTGTCGGGCTCTGTCGGGCCCTGTCGGGCCCTGTCGGTCTCTGTCGGGCTCTGTCGGGCTCTACTGGGCTCTGTCGGGCTCTGTCGGGCTCTGTCGGGCTCTACTGGGCCCTGTCGGGCTCTGTCGGGCTCTGTCGGGCTCTGTCGGGCCCTGTGAGGCCCTGTCGGGCTCTGTCGGGCTCTCTCGGGCTCTACTGGGCTCTGTCGGGCTCTGTCGGGCTCTGTCGGGCTCTACTGGGCCCTGTCGGGCTCTGTTGGGCTCTGTGGGGCTCTGTCGGGCTCTGTCGGGCTCTGTCGGGCTCTGTCGGGCCCTGTCGGGCTCTATCGGGCCCTGTCGGGCCCTGTCGGGCTCTGTCGGGCTCTGTCGGGCCCTGTCGGGCTCTGTCGGGCTCTGTCGGGCTCTGTAGGGCTCTACTGGGCCCTGTCGGGCTCTGTCGGGCTCTGTCGGGCCCTGTCGGGCTCTGTCGGGCTCTACTGGGCCCTGTCGGGCCCTGTCGGGCCCTGTCGGGCTCTGTCGGGCTCTGTCGGGCTCTGTCGGGCTCTACTGGGCTCTACTGGGCTCTGTCGGGCTCTACTGGGCCCTGTCGGGCCCTGTCGGGCTCTGTCGGGCTCTGTCGGGCCCTGTCGGGCTCTGTTGGGCTCTGTCGTGCCCTGTCGGGCTCTGTCGGGCTCTGTCGGGCCCTGTCGGGCTCTATCGGGCCCTGTCGGGCTCTGTCGGGCCCTGTCGGGCTCTATCGGGCCCTGTCGGGCCCTGTCGGGCCCTGTCGGGCTCTGTCGGGTTCTACTGGGCCCTGTCGGGCTCTGTCGGGCCCTGTCGGGCTCTGTCGGGCTCTGTCGGGCCCTGTCGGGCTCTATCGGGCTCTGTCGGGCTCTGTCGGGCTCTACTGGGCCCTGTCGGGCCCTGTCGGGCCCTGTCGGGCTCTGTCGGGCTCTGTCGGGCTCTACTGGGCTCTGTCGGGCCCAGTCGGGCCCTGTCGGGCTCTGTTGGGCTCTGTCGGGCCCTGTCGGGCCCTGTCGGTCTCTGTCGGGCTCTGTCGGGCTCTACTGGGCTCTGTCGGGCTCTGTCGGGCTCTGTCGGGCTCTACTGGGCCCTGTCGGGCTCTGTCGGGCTCTGTCGGGCTCTGTCGGGCCCTGTGAGGCCCTGTCGGGCTCTGTCGGGCTCTCTCGGGCTCTACTGGGCTCTGTCGGGCTCTGTCGGGCTCTGTCGGGTTCTACTGGGCCCTGTCGGGCTCTGTCGGGCTCTGTGGGGCTCTGTCGGGCTCTGTCGGGCTCTGTCGGGCTCTGTCGGGCCCTGTCGGGCTCTGTCGGGCCCTGTCGGGCTCTGTCGGGCTCTGTCGGGCCCTGTCGGGCTCTGTCGGGCTCTGTCGGGCTCTGTCGGGCTCTACTGGGCCCTGTCGGGCTCTGTCGGGCTCTGTCGGGCCCTATCGGGCTCTGTCGGGCTCTACTGGGCCCTGTCGGGCCCTGTCGGGCCCTGTCGGGCTCTGTCGGGCTCTGTCGGGCTCTGTCGGGCTCTACTGAACTCTACTGGGCTCTGTCGGGCTCTACTGGGCCCTGTCGGGCCCTGTCGGGCTCTGTCGGGCTCTGTCGGGCCCTGTCGGGCTCTGTCGGGCTCTGTCGGGCCCTGTCGGGCTCTATCGGGCCCTGTCGGGCTCTGTCGGGCCCTGTCGGGCTCTATCGGGCCCTGTCGGGCCCTGTCGGGCTCTGTCGGGCTCTGTCGGGCCCTGTCGGGCTCTGTCGGGCTCTGTCGGGCTCTATCGGGCTCTACTGGGCCTTGTCGGGCTCTGTCGGGCTCTGTCGGGCTGTGTCGGGCCCTGTCGGGCTCTGTCGGGCTCTGTCGGGCTCTACTGGGCCCTGTCGGGCTCTGTCGGGCTCTGTCGGGCTCTGTCGGGCTCTGTCGGGCTCTACTGGGCCCTGTCGGGCTCAGTCGGGCTCTGTCGGGCCCTGTCGGGCCCTGTCGGGCTCTGTCAGGCTCTGTCGGGCTCTACTGGGCCCTGTCGGGCTCTGTCGGGCTCTGTCGGGCCCTGTCGGGCTCTGTCGGGCTCTGTCGGGCTCTGTCGGGCTCTACTGGGCTCTGTCGGGCTCTGTCGGGCTCTGTCGGGCTCTGTCGGGCTCTACTGGGCCCTTGTGGGCTCTGTCGGGCTCTGTCGGGCCCTGTCGGGCTCTGTCGGGCTCTGTCGGGCCCTGTCGGGCTCTACTGGGCCCTGTCGGGCCCTGTCGGGCTCTGTCGGGCTCTACTGGGCCCTGTCGGGCTCTGTCGGGCCCTGTTGGGCCCTGTCGGGCTCTGTCGGGCTCTGTCGGGCTCTGTCGGGCTCTGTCGGGCTCTACTGGGCTCTACTGGGCTCTGTCGGCTCTGTCGGGCTCTACTTCGCCCTGTCGGGCTCTGTCGGGCCCTGTCGGGCCCTGTCGGGCCCTGTCGGGCTCTGTCGGGCTCTGTCGGGCTCTTCTGGGCCCTGTCGGGCCCTGTCGGGCTCTGTCGGGCTCTGTCGGGCTCTGTCGGGCTCTACTGGGCTCTGTCGGGCCCTGTCGGGCCCTGTCGGGCTCTGTCGGGCTCTGTCGGGCTCTGTCGGGCTCTACTGGGCCCTGTCGGGCCCTGTCGGGCCCTGTCGGGCTCTGTCGGGCTCTGTCGGGCCCTGTTGGGCCCTGTCGGGCCCTGTCGGGCTCTGTCGGGCTCTGTCGGGCTCTGTCGGGCTCTGTCGGGCTCTACTGGGCTCTACTGGGCTCTGTCGGCTCTGTCGGGCTCTACTTCGCCCTGTCGGGCTCTGTCGGGCTCTGTCGGGCCCTGTCGGGCCCTGTCGGGCCCTGTCGGGCTCTGTCGGGCTCTGTCGGGCTCTTCTGGGCCCTGTCGGGCCCTGTCGGGCTCTGTCGGGCTCTGTCGGGCTCTGTCGGGCTCTACTGGGCTCTGTCGGGCCCTGTCGGGCCCTGTCGGGCTCTGTCGGGCTCTGTCGGGCTCTGTCGGGCTCTACTGGGCCCTGTCGGGCCCTGTCGGGCCCTGTCGGGCTCTGTCGGGCTCTGTCGGGCCCTGTCGGGCTCTACTGGGCTCTGTCGGGTTCTGCTGGGCTCTACTGGGCTCCGTCGTGCTCTGTCGGGCTCTGTCGGGCCCTGTCGGGCTCTGTCGGGCCCTGTCGGGCCCTGTCGGGCTCTGTCGGGCTCTGTCGGGCCCTGTCGGGCTCTGTCGGGCTCTGTCGGGCCCTGTCGGGCTCTACTGGGCCCTGTCGGGCTCTGTCGGGCTCTGTCGGCCTCTGTCGGGCCCTGTCAGGCTCTGTCGGGCTCTGTCGGGCCCTGTCGGGCTCTGTCGGGCTCTACTGGGCTCTACTGGGCTCTGTCGGGCTCTGTCGGGCTCCACTGGGCCCTGTCGGGCCCTGTCGGGCCCTGACGGGCTCTGTCGGGCTCTGCTGGGCTCTGTCGGGCTCTGTCGGGCTCTGTCGGGCCCTGTCGGGCTCTGTCGGGCTCTGTCGGGCTCTACTGGTCTCTGTCGGGCTCTGTCGGGCTCTACTGGGCCCTGTCGGGCTCTGTCGGGCCCTGTCGGGCTCTGTCGGGCTCTGTCGGGCCCTGTCGGGCTCTGTCGGGCTCTACTGGGCTCTGTCGGGTTCTGCTGGGCTCTACTGGGCTCCGTCGTGCTCTGTCGGGCTCTGTCGGGCCCTGTCGGGCTCTGTCGGGCCCTGTCGGGCCCTGTCGGGCTCTGTCGGGCCCTGTCGTGCTCTGTCGGGCTCTGTCGGGCCCTGTCGGGCTCTGTCGGGCCCTGTCGGGCCCTGTCGGGCTCTGTCGGGCCCTGTCGGGCTCTGTCGGGCTCTGTCGGTCTCTACTGGGCTCTACTGGGCTCTGTCGGGCTCTGTCGGGCTCTACTGGGCCCTGTCGGGCCCTGTCGGGCCCTGACGGGCTCTGTCGGGCTCTGCTGGGCTCTGTCGGGCTCTGTCGGGCTCTGTCGGGCTCTGTCGGGCTCTACTGGGCTCTACTGGGCTCTGTCGGCTCTGTCGGGCTCTACTTCGCCCTGTCGGGCTCTGTCGGGCTCTGTCGGGCCCTGTCGGGCCCTGTCGGGCCCTGTCGGGCTCTGTCGGGCTCTGTCGGGCTCTTCTGGGCCCTGTCGGGCCCTGTCGGGCTCTGTCGGGCTCTGTCGGGCTCTGTCGGGCTCTACTGGGCTCTGTCGGGCCCTGTCGGGCCCTGTCGGGCTCTGTCGGGCTCTGTCGGGCTCTGTCGGGCTCTACTGGGCCCTGTCGGGCCCTGTCGGGCCCTGTCGGGCTCTGTCGGGCTCTGTCGGGCCCTGTCGGGCTCTACTGGGCTCTGTCGGGTTCTGCTGGGCTCTACTGGGCTCCGTCGTGCTCTGTCGGGCTCTGTCGGGCCCTGTCGGGCTCTGTCGGGCCCTGTCGGGCCCTGTCGGGCTCTGTCGGGCTCTGTCGGGCCCTGTCGGGCTCTGTCGGGCTCTGTCGGGCCCTGTCGGGCTCTACTGGGCCCTGTCGGGCTCTCTCGGGCTCTGTCGGCCTCTGTCGGGCCCTGTCAGGCTCTGTCGGGCTCTGTCGGGCCCTGTCGGGCTCTGTCGGTCTCTACTGGGCTCTGTCGGGCTCTGTCGGGCTCTGTCGGGCTCTACTGGGCCCTGTCGGGCCCTGTCGGGCCCTGACGGGCTCTGTCGGGCTCTGCTGGGCTCTGTCGGGCTCTGTCGGGCTCTGTCGGGCCCTGTCGGGCTCTGTCGGGCTCTGTCGGGCTCTACTGGTCTCTGTCGGGCTCTGTCGGGCTCTACTGGGCCCTGTCGGGCTCTGTCGGGCCCTGTCGGGCTCTGTCGGGCTCTGTCGGGCCCTGTCGGGCTCTGTCGGGCCCTGTTGGGCCCTGTCGGGCCCTGTCGGGCTCTGTCGGGCTCTGTCGGGCTCTGTCGGGCTCTGTCGGGCTCTACTGGGCTCTACTGGGCTCTGTCGGCTCTGTCGGGCTCTACTTCGCCCTGTCGGGCTCTGTCGGGCCCTGTCGGGCCCTGTCGGGCCCTGTCGGGCTCTGTCGGGCTCTGTCGGGCTCTTCTGGGCCCTGTCGGGCCCTGTCGGGCTCTGTCGGGCTCTGTCGGGCTCTGTCGGGCTCTACTGGGCTCTGTCGGGCCCTGTCGGTCCCTGTCGGGCTCTGTCGGGCTCTGTCGGGCTCTATTGGGCCCTGTCGGGCCCTGTCGGGCCCTGTCGGGCTCTGTCGGGCTCTGTCGGGCCCTGTCGGGCTCTACTGGGCTCTGTCGGGTTCTGCTGGGCTCTACTGGGCTCCGTCGTGCTCTGTCGGGCTCTGTCGGGCCCTGTCGGGCTCTGTCGGGCCCTGTCGGGCCCTGTCGGGCTCTGTCGGGCTCTGTCGGGCCCTGTCGGGCTCTGTCGGGCTCTGTCGGGCCCTGTCGGGCTCTACTGGGCCCTGTCGGGCTCTGTCGGGCTCTGTCGGCCTCTGTCGGGCCCTGTCAGGCTCTGTCGGGCTCTGTCGGGCTCTGTCGGCCTCTGTCGGGCCCTGTCAGGCTCTGTCGGGCTCTGTCGGGCCCTGTCGGGCTCTGTCGGTCTCTACTGGGCTCTACTGGGCTCTGTCGGGCTCTGTCGTGCTCTACTGGGCCCTGTCGGGCCCTGTCGGGCCCTGACGGGCTCTGTCGGGCTCTGCTGGGCTCTGTCGGGCTCTGTCGGGCTCTGTCGGGCCCTGTCGGGCTCTGTCGGGCTCTGTCGGGCTCTACTGGTCTCTGTCGGGCTCTGTCGGGCTCTGTCGGGCCCTGTCGGGCCCTGTCGGGCTCTGTCGGGCTCTGTCGGGCCCTGTCGGGCTCTGTCGGGCTCTGTCGGTCTCTACTGGGCTCTACTGGGCTCTGTCGGGCTCTGTCGGGCTCTACTGGGCCCTGTCGGGCCCTGTCGGGCCCTGACGGGCTCTGTCGGGCTCTGCTGGGCTCTGTCGGGCTCTGTCGGGCTCTGTCGGGCCCTGTCGGGCTCTGTCGGGCTCTGTCGGGCTCTGTCGGGCTCTACTGGGCCCTGTCGGGCTCTGTCGGGCCCTGTCGGGCTCTGTCGGGCTCTGTCGGGCCCTGTCGGGCTCTGTCGGGCTCTGTCGGGCTCTGTCGGGCTCTACTGGGCTCTGTCGGGTTCTGCTGGGCTCTACTGGGCTCCGTCGTGCTCTGTCGGGCTCTGTCGGGCCCTGTCGGGCTCTGTCGGGCCCTGTCGGGCCCTGTCGGGCTCTGTCGGGCTCTGTCGGGCCCTGTCGGGCTCTGTCGGGCTCTGTCGGGCCCTGTCGGGCTCTACTGGGCCCTGTCGGGCTCTGTCGGGCTCTGTCGGCCTCTGTCGGGCCCTGTCAGGCTCTGTCGGGCTCTGTCGGGCCCTGTCGGGCTCTGTCGGGCTCTACTGGGCCCTGTCGGGCCCTGTCGGTCTCTGTCGGGCTCTGTCGGGCCCTGTCGGGCTCTGTCGGGCTCTGTCGGGCTGTGTCGGGCTCTGTCGGGCTCTACTGGGCTCTACTGGGCTCTGTCGGGCTCTGTCGGGCTCTGTCGGGCTCTGTCGGGCTCTACTGGGCCCTGTCGGGCCCTGTCGGGCTCTGTCGGGCTCTGTCGGGCTCTACTGGGCCCTGTCGGGCCCTGTCGGGCTCTGTCGGGCTCTGTCGGGCTCTGTCGGGCTCTACTGGGCTCTACTGGGATCTGTCGGGCTCTGTCGGGCTCTGTCGGGCCCTGTCGGGCTCTGTCGGGCTCTGTCGTGCCCTGTCGGGCTCTGTCGGGCTCTGTCGGGCCCTGTCGGGCTCTATCGGGCCCTGTCGGGCTCTGTCGGGCCCTGTCGGGCTCTATCGGGCCCTGTCGGGCCCTGTCGGGCCCTCTCGGGCTCTGTCGGGCTCTGTCGGGCCCTGTCGGGCTCTGTCGGGCTCTGTCGGGCTCTATCGGGCTCTACTGGGCCCTGTCGGGCTCTGTCGGGCTCTGTCGGGCTCTGTCGGGCTCTGTCGGGCTCTACTGGTCTCTGTCGGGCCCTGTCGGGCTCTACTGGGCCCTGTCGGGCTCAGTCGGGCCCTGTCGGGCCCTGTCGGGCCCTGTCGGGCTCTGTCAGGCTCTGTCGGGCTCTACTGGGCCCTGTCGGGCTCTGTCGGGCTCTGTCGGGCCCTGTCGGGCTCTGTCGGGCTCTGTCGGGCTCTGTCGGGCTCTACTGGGCTCTGTCGGGCTCTGTCGGGCTCTGTCGGGCTCTGTCGGGCTCTACTGGGCCCTTGTGGGCTCTGTCGGGCTCTGTCGGGCCCTGTCGGGCTCTGTCGGGCTCTGTCGGGCCCTGTCGGGCTCTACTGGGCCCTGTCGGGCCCTGTCGGGCTCTGTCGGGCTCTACTGGGCCCTGTTGGGCCCTGTCGGGCCCTGTCGGGCTCTGTCGGGCTCTGTCGGGCTCTGTCGGGCTCTGTCGGGCTCTGTCGGGCTCTACTGGGCTCTACTGGGCTCTGTCGGCTCTGTCGGGCTCTACTTCGCCCTGTCGGGCTCTGTCGGGCTCTGTCGGGCCCTGTCGGGCCCTGTCGGGCCCTGTCGGGCTCTGTCGGGCTCTGTCGGGCTCTGTCGGGCTCTTCTGGGCCCTGTCGGGCCCTGTCGGGCTCTGTCGGGCTCTGTCGGGCTCTGTCGGGCTCTACTGGGCTCTGTCGGGCCCTGTCGGGCCCTGTCGGGCTCTGTCGGGCTCTGTCGGGCTCTGTCGGGCTCTACTGGGCCCTGTCGGCCCTGTCGGGCCCTGTCGGGCTCTGTCGGGCTCTGTCGGGCCCTGTCGGGCTCTGTCGGGCTCTGTCGGGCTCTACTGGGCTCTACTGGGCTCTGTCGGGCTCTGTCAGGCTCTACTGGGCCCTGTCGGGCCCTGTCGGGCCCTGACGGGCTCTGTCGGGCTCTGCTGGGCTCTGTCGGGCTCTGTCGGGCTCTGTCGGGCCCTGTCGGGCTCTGTCGGGCTCTGTCGGGCTCTACTGGTCTCTGTCGGGCTCTGTCGGGCTCTACTGGGCCCTGTCGGGCCCTGTCGGGCCCTGTCGGGCTCTGTCGGGCTCTGTCGGGCCCTGTCGGGCTCTGTCGGGCTCTGTCGGGCTCTGTCGGGCTCTACTGGGCTCTGTCGGGTTCTGCTGGGCCCTGTCGGGCTCTACTGGTCTCTGTCGGGCTCTGTCGGCCTCTGTCGGGCCCTGTCAGGCTCTGTCGGGCTCTGTCGGGCCCTGTCGGGCTCTGTCGGGCTCTACTGGGCCCTTGTGGGCTCTGTCGGGCTCTGTCGGGCCCTGTCGGGCTCTGTCGGGCTCTGTCGGGCCCTGTCGGGCTCTACTGGGCCCTGTCGGGCCCTGTCGGGCTCTGTCGGGCTCTACTGGGCCCTGTTGGGCCCTGTCGGGCCCTGTCGGGCTCTGTCGGGCTCTGTCGGGCTCTGTCGGGCTCTGTCGGGCTCTGTCGGGCTCTACTGGGCTCTACTGGGCTCTGTCGGCTCTGTCGGGCTCTACTTCGCCCTGTCGGGCTCTGTCGGGCTCTGTCGGGCCCTGTCGGGCCCTGTCGGGCCCTGTCGGGCTCTGTCGGGCTCTGTCGGGCTCTGTCGGGCTCTTCTGGGCCCTGTCGGGCCCTGTCGGGCTCTGTCGGGCTCTGTCGGGCTCTGTCGGGCTCTACTGGGCTCTGTCGGGCCCTGTCGGGCCCTGTCGGGCTCTGTCGGGCTCTGTCGGGCTCTGTCGGGCTCTACTGGGCCCTGTCGGCCCTGTCGGGCCCTGTCGGGCTCTGTCGGGCTCTGTCGGGCCCTGTCGGGCTCTGTCGGGCTCTGTCGGGCTCTACTGGGCTCTACTGGGCTCTGTCGGGCTCTGTCAGGCTCTACTGGGCCCTGTCGGGCCCTGTCGGGCCCTGACGGGCTCTGTCGGGCTCTGCTGGGCTCTGTCGGGCTCTGTCGGGCTCTGTCGGGCCCTGTCGGGCTCTGTCGGGCTCTGTCGGGCTCTACTGGTCTCTGTCGGGCTCTGTCGGGCTCTACTGGGCCCTGTCGGGCCCTGTCGGGCCCTGTCGGGCTCTGTCGGGCTCTGTCGGGCCCTGTCGGGCTCTGTCGGGCTCTGTCGGGCTCTGTCGGGCTCTACTGGGCTCTGTCGGGTTCTGCTGGGCCCTGTCGGGCTCTACTGGTCTCTGTCGGGCTCTGTCGGCCTCTGTCGGGCCCTGTCAGGCTCTGTCGGGCTCTGTCGGGCCCTGTCGGGCTCTGTCGGGCTCTACTGGGCCCTGTCGGGCCCTGTCGGTCTCTGTCGGGCTCTGTCGGGCCCTGTCGGGCTCTGTCGGGCTCTGTCGGGCTCTACTGGGCTCTACTGGGCTCTGTCGGGCTCTGTCGGGCTCTGTCGGGCTCTGTCGGGCTCTACTGGGCCCTGTCGGGCCCTGTCGGGCTCTGTCGGGCTCTGTCGGGCTCTACTGGGCCCTGTCGGGCCCTGTCGGGCTCTGTCGGGCTCTGTCGGGCTCTGTCGGGCTCTACTGGGCTCTACTGGGATCTGTCGGGCTCTGTCGGGCTCTGTCGGGCCCTGTCGGGCTCTGTCGGGCTCTGTCGGGCTCTGTCGGGCTCTGTCGGGCTCAACTGGTCTCTGCCGGGCTCTGTCGGGTTCTGTCGGGCTCTGTCGGGCTCTGTCGGGCTCTGTCGGGCTCTACTGGGCTCTTCTGGGCTCTGTCGGGCTCTGTCGGGCTCTGTCAGGCCCTGTCGGGCTCTGTCGGGCCCTGTCGGGCCCTGTCGGGCTCTGTCGGGCTCTGTCGGGCCCTGTCGGGCCCTGTCGGGCCCTGTCGGGCTCTGTCGGGCTCTGTCGGGACCTGTCGGGCTCTGTCGGGCTCTGTCGGGCTCTACTGGGCCCTGTCGGGCGCTGTCGGGCCCTGTCGGGCTCTGTCGGGCTCTGTCGGGCTCTGTCGGGCTCTACTGGGCTCTGTCGGGCCCTGTCGGGCTCTGTCGGGCTCTGTCGGGCTCTGTCGGGCTCTACTGGGCCCTGTCGGGTTCTGTCGGGCTCTGTCGGGCTCTGTCGGGCTCTACTGGGCCCTGTCGGGCCGTGTCGGGCTCTGTCGGGCTCTGTCGGGCTCTGTCGGGCCCTGTCGGGCTTTGTCGGGCTCTGTCGGGCTCTGTCGGGCCCTCTCGGGCTCTGTCGGGCTCTACTGGGCCCTGTCGGGCCCTGTCGGGCTCTGTCGGGCTCTGTCGGGCTCTGTCGGGCCCTGTCAGGCTCTGTCGGGCTCTGTCGGGCTCTGTCGGACCCCGTCGGGCTCTGTCGGGCTCTGTCGGGCTCTGTCGGGCCCTGTCGGGCTCTGTCGGGCTCTGTCGGGCTCTGTCGGGCTCTACTGGGCTCTGTCGGGTTCTGCTGGGCTCTACTGGGCTCCGTCGTGCTCTGTCGGGCTCTGTCGGGCCCTGTCGGGCTCTGTCGGGCCCTGTCGGGCCCTGTCGGGCTCTGTCGGGCTCTGTCGGGCCCTGTCGGGCTCTGTCGGGCTCTGTCGGGCCCTGTCGGGCTCTACTGGGCCCTGTCGGGCTCTGTCGGGCTCTGTCGGCCTCTGTCGGGCCCTGTCAGGCTCTGTCGGGCTCTGTCGGGCCCTGTCGGGCTCTGTCGGGCTCTACTGGGCCCTGTCGGGCCCTGTCGGTCTCTGTCGGGCTCTGTCGGGCCCTGTCGGGCTCTGTCGGGCTCTGTCGGGCTGTGTCGGGCTCTGTCGGGCTCTACTGGGCTCTACTGGGCTCTGTCGGGCTCTGTCGGGCTCTGTCGGGCTCTGTCGGGCTCTACTGGGCCCTGTCGGGCCCTGTCGGGCTCTGTCGGGCTCTGTCGGGCTCTACTGGGCCCTGTCGGGCCCTGTCGGGCTCTGTCGGGCTCTGTCGGGCTCTGTCGGGCTCTACTGGGCTCTACTGGGATCTGTCGGGCTCTGTCGGGCTCTGTCGGGCCCTGTCGGGCTCTGTCGGGCTCTGTCGTGCCCTGTCGGGCTCTGTCGGGCTCTGTCGGGCCCTGTCGGGCTCTATCGGGCCCTGTCGGGCTCTGTCGGGCCCTGTCGGGCTCTATCGGGCCCTGTCGGGCCCTGTCGGGCCCTCTCGGGCTCTGTCGGGCTCTGTCGGGCCCTGTCGGGCTCTGTCGGGCTCTGTCGGGCTCTATCGGGCTCTACTGGGCCCTGTCGGGCTCTGTCGGGCTCTGTCGGGCTGTGTCGGGCCCTGTCGGGCTCTGTCGGGCTCTGTCGGGCTCTACTGGGCCCTGTCGGGCTCTGTCGGGCTCTGTCGGGCTCTGTCGGGCTCTGTCGGGCTCTACTGGGCCCTGTCGGGCTCAGTCGGGCTCTGTCGGGCCCTGTCGGGCCCTGTCGGGCTCTGTCAGGCTCTGTCGGGCTCTACTGGGCCCTGTCGGGCTCTGTCGGGCTCTGTCGGGACCTGTCGGGCTCTGTCGGGCTCTGTCGGGCTCTGTCGGGCTCTACTGGGCTCTGTTGGGCCCTGTCGGGCCCTGTCGGGCTCTGTCGGGCTCTGTCGGGCCCTGTCGGGCTCTGTCGGGCTCTGTCGGGCTCTGTCGGGCTCTACTGGGCTCTGTCGGGCTCTGTCGGGCTCTGTCGGGCTCTGTCGGGCTCTACTGGGCCCTTGTGGGCTCTGTCGGGCTCTGTCGGGCCCTGTCGGGCTCTGTCGGGCTCTGTCGGGCCCTGTCGGGCTCTACTGGGCCCTGTCGGGCCCTGTCGGGCTCTGTCGGGCTCTACTGGGCCCTGTTGGGCCCTGTCGGGCTCTGTCGGGCTCTGTCGGGCTCTGTCGGGCTCTGTCGGGCTCTGTCGGGCTCTACTGGGCTCTACTGGGCTCTGTCGGCTCTGTCGGGCTCTACTTCGCCCTGTCGGGCTCTGTCGGGCTCTGTCGGGCCCTGTCGGCCCCTGTCGGGCCCTGTCGGGCTCTGTCGGGCTCTGTCGGGCTCTGTCGGGCTCTTCTGGGCCCTGTCGGGCCCTGTCGGGCCCTGTCGGGCTCTGTCGGGCTCTGTCGGGCTCTGTCGGGCTCTACTGGGCTCTGTCGGGCCCTGTCGGGCCCTGTCGGGCTCTGTCGGGCTCTGTCGGGCTCTGTCGGGCTCTACTGGGCCCTGTCGGCCCTGTCGGGCCCTGTCGGGCTCTGTCGGGCTCTGTCGGGCCCTGTCGGGCTCTGTCGGGCTCTGTCGGGGTCTACTGGGCTCTACTGGGCTCTGTCGGGCTCTGTCGGGCTCTACTGGGCCCTGTCGGGCCCTGTCGGGCCCTGACGGGCTCTGTCGGGCTCTGCTGGGCTCTGTCGGGCTCTGTCGGGCTCTGTCGGGCCCTGTCGGGCTCTGTCGGGCTCTGTCGGGCTCTACTGGTCTCTGTCGGGCTCTGTCGGGCTCTACTGGGCCCTGTCGGGCCCTGTCGGGCCCTGTCGGGCTCTGTCGGGCTCTGTCGGGCCCTGTCGGGCTCTGTCGGGCTCTGTCGGGCTCTGTCGGGCTCTACTGGGCTCTGTCGGGTTCTGCTGGGCAATACTGGGCTCCGTCGTGCTCTGTCGGGCTCTGTCGGGCTCTGTCGGGCTCTGTCGGGCCCTGTCGGGCTCTGTCGGGCTCTGTCGGGCCCTGTCGGGCTCTACTGGGCCCTGTCGGGCTCTGTCGGGCTCTGTCGGACTCTGTCGGGCCCTGTCAGGCTCTGTCGGGCTCTGTCGGGCCCTGTCGGGCTCTGTCGGGCTCTACTGGGCCCTGTCGGGCCCTGTCGGTCTCTGTCGGGCTCTGTCGGGCCCTGTCGGGCTCTGTCGGGCTCTGTCGGGCTGTGTCGGGCTCTGTCGGGCTCTACTGGGCTCTACTGGGCTCTGTCGGGCTCTGTCGGGCTCTGTCGGGCTCTGTCGGGCTCTACTGGGCCCTGTCGGGCCCTGTCGGGCTCTGTCGGGCTCTGTCGGGCTCTGTCGGGCCCTGTCGGGCCCTGTCGGGCTCTGTCGGGCCCTGTCGGGCCCTGTCGGGCTCTGTCGGGCTCTGTCGGGCTCTGTCGGGCTCTACTGGGCTCTGTCGGGCTCTGTCGGGCTCTGTCGGGCCCTGTCGGGCTCTGTCGGGCTCTGTCGGGCTCTGTCGGGCTCTGTCGGGCTCAACTGGTCTCTGCCGGGCTCTGTCGGGTTCTGTCGGGCTCTGTCGGGCTCTGTCGGGCTCTGTCGGGCTCTACTGGGCTCTTCTGGGCTCTGTCGGGCTCTGTCGGGCTCTACTGGGCCCTGTCGGGCTCTGTCGGGCCCTGTCGGGCCCTGTCGGGCTCTGTCGGGCTCTGTCGGGCTCTGTCGGGCTCTGTCGGGCTCTTCTGGGCCCTGTCGGGCCCTGTCGGGCTCTGTCGGGCTCTGTCGGGCTCTGTCGGGCTCTACTGGGCCCTGTCGGGCCCTGTCGGGCTCTGTCGGGCTCTGTCGGGCTCTGTCGGGCTCTACTGGGCCCTGTCGGGCCCTGTCGGGCTCTGTCGGGCTCTGTCGGGCCCTGTCGGGCTCTGTCGGGCCCTGTCGGGCCCTGTCGGGCCCTGTCGGGCTCTGTCGGGCTCTGTCGGGACCTGTCGGGCTCTGTCGGGCTCTGTCGGGCTCTACTGGGCCCTGTCGGGCGCTGTCGGGCCCTGTCGGGCTCTGTCGGGCTCTGTCGGGCTCTGTCGGGCTCTACTGGGCTCTGTCGGGCCCTGTCGGGCTCTGTCGGGCTCTGTCGGGCTCTGTCGGGCTCTACTGGGCCCTGTCGGGTTCTGTCGGGCTCTGTCGGGCTCTGTCGGGCTCTACTGGGCCCTGTCGGGCCGTGTCGGGCTCTGTCGGGCTCTGTCGGGCTCTGTCGGGCCCTGTCGGGCTTTGTCGGGCTCTGTCGGGCTCTGTCGGGCCCTCTCGGGCTCTGTCGGGCTCTACTGGGCCCTGTCGGGCCCTGTCGGGCTCTGTCGGGCTCTGTCGGGCTCTGTCGGGCCCTGTCACGCTCTGTCGGGCTCTGTCGGGCTCTGTCGGACCCCGTCGGGCTCTGTCGGGCTCTGTCGGGCTCTGTCGGGCTCTGACGGGTTCTGTCGGGCTCTGTCGGGCTCTGTCGGGCTCTACTGGGCCCTGTCGGGCCCTGTCGGGCTCTGTCGGGCTCTGTCGGGCTCTACTGGGCCCTGTCGGGCTCTACTGGGCCCTGTCGGGCCCTGTCGGGCTCTGTCGGGCCCTGTCGGGCTCTACTGGGCCCTGTCGGGCTCTGTCGGGATCTACTGGGCCCTGTCGGGCCCTGTCGGGCTCTGTCGGGCTCTGTCGGGCCCTGTCGGGCTCTGTCGGGCTCTGTCGGGCTCTACTGGGCTCTGTCGGGCTCTGTCGGGCCCTGTCGGGCTCTACTGGGCTCTGTCGGGCCCTGTCGGGCCCTGTCGGGCTCTGTCAGGCTCTGTCGGGCCCTGTCGGGCTCTGTCGGGCTCTGTCGGGCTCTGTCGGGCTCTACTGGGCTCTGTCGGGCTCTGTCGGGCTCTGTCGGGCTCTGTCGGGCTCTACTGGGCCCTGTCGGGCCCTGTCGGGCTCTTTCGGGTTCTGTCGGGCTCTGTCGGGCTCAACTGGTCTCTGTCGGGCTCTGTCGGGTTCTGTCGGGCTCTGTCGGGCTCTGTCGGGCTCTGTCGGGCTCTACTGGGCTCTACCCGGCTCTGTCGGGCTCTGTCGGGCTCTACTTCGCCCTGTCGGGCTCTGTCGGGCTCTGTCGGGCCCTGTCGGGCCCTGTCGGGCCCTGTCGGGCTCTGTCGGGCTCTGTCGGGCTCTGTCGGGCTCTTCTGGGCCCTATCGGGCCCTGTCGGGCTCTGTCGGGCTCTGTCGGGCTCTGTCGGGCTCTACTGGGCCCTGTCGGGCCCTGTCGGGCCCTGTCGGGCTCTGTCGGGCTCTGTCGGGCCCTGTCGGGCCCTGACGGGCTCTGTCGGGCTCTACTGGGCTCTGTCGGGCTCTGTCGGGCCCTGTCGGGCTCTGTCGGGCTCTGTCGGGCTCTACTGGGCCCTGTCGGGCTCTGTCGGGCTCTACTGGGCCCTGTCGGGCTCTGTCGGGCCCTGTCGGGCTCTGTCGGGCTCTGTCGGGCCCTGTCGGGCTCTGTCGGGCTCTGTCGGGCTCTGTCGGGCTCTACTGGGCTCTGTCGGGTTCTGCTGGGCTCTACTGGGCTCCGTCGTGCTCTGTCGGGCTCTGTCGGGCCCTGTCG
The DNA here is from genome assembly GCF_036013445.1 of Caloenas nicobarica. Taxonomy (NCBI): domain Eukaryota; kingdom Metazoa; phylum Chordata; class Aves; order Columbiformes; family Columbidae; genus Caloenas; species Caloenas nicobarica. The sequence continues at coordinate 149,479 of NW_027017064.1, forward strand.
GGCTCTGTCGGGCTCTACTGGGCCCTGTCGGGCTCTGTCGGGCTCTGTCGGGCCCTGTCGGGCTCTGTCGGGCTCTGTCGGGCTCTGTCGGGCTCTGTCGGGCTCTACTGGGCCCTGTCGGGCTCTGTCGGGCTCTGTCGGGCTCTGTCGGGCCCTGTCAGGCTCTGTCGGGCTCTGTCGGGCCCTGTCGGGCTCTGTCGGGCTCTACTGGGCCCTGTCGGGCCCTGTCGGGCTCTGTCGGGCTCTGTCGGGCCCTGTCGGGGTCTGTCGGGCTCTGTCGGGCTGTGTCGGGCTCTGTCGGGCTCTACTGGGCTCTACTGGGCTCTGTCGGGCTCTGTCGGGCTCTGTCGGGCTCTGTCGGGCTCTACTGCGCCCTGTCGGGCCCTATCGGTCTCTATCGGGCTCTGTCGGGCTCTGTCGGGCTCTACTGGGCCCTGTCGGGCCCTGTCGGGCTCTGTCGGGCTCTGTCGGGCTCTGTCGGGCTCTACTGGGCTCTACTGGGATCTGTCGGGCTCTGTCGGTTTCTGTCGGGCTCTGTCGGGCTCTGTCGGGCTCTGTCGGGCCCTGTCGGGCTCTGTCGGGCTCTGTCGTGCCCTGTCGGGCCCTGTCGGGGTCTGTCGGGCCCTGTCGGGCTCTGTCGGGCTCTGTCGGGCCCTGTCGGGCTCTGTCGGGCTCTGTCGGGCTCTGTCGGGCTCTACTGGGCCCTGTCGGGCCCTGTCGGGCCCTGTCGGGCTCTGTCGGGCTCTGTCGGGCTCTGTCGGGCTCTACTGGGCCCAGTCGGGCCCTGTCGGGCTCTGTCGGGCTCTGTCGGGCCCTGTCGGGCCCTGTCGGTCTCTGTCGGGCTCTGTCGGGCTCTACTGGGCTCTGTCGGGCTCTGTCGGGCTCTGTCGGGCTCTGTCGGGCTCTACTGGGCCCTGTCGGGCTCTGTCGGGCTCTGTCGGGCTCTGTCGGGCCCTGTGAGGCCCTGTCGGGCTCTGTCGGGCTCTCTCGGGCTCTACTGGGCTCTGTCGGGCTCTGTCGGGCTCTGTCGGGCTCTACTGGGCCCTGGCGGGCTCTGTCGGGCTCTGTGGGGCTCTGTCGGGCTCTGTCGGGCTCTGTCGGGCCCTGTCGGGCCCTGTCGGGCTCTGTCGGGCTCTGTCGGGCCCTGTCGGGCTCTGTCGGGCTCTGTCGGGCTCTGTCGGGCTCTACTGGGCCCTGTCGGGCTCTGTCGGGCTCTGTCGGGCCCTGTCGTCTCTGTCGGGCTCTACTGGGCCCTGTCGGGCCCTGTCGGGCCCTGTCGGGCTCTGTCGGGCTCTGTCGGGCTCTGTCGGGCTCTACTGGGCTCTACTGGGCTCTGTCGGGCTCTACTGGGCCCTGTCGGGCCCTGTCGGGCTCTACTGGGCCCTGTCGGGCCCTGTCGGGCCCTGACGGGCTCTGTCGGGCTCTGCTGGGCTCTGTCGGGCTCTGTCGGGCTCTGTCGGGCCCTGTCGGGCTCTGTCGGGCTCTGTCGGGCTCTACTGGTCTCTGTCGGGCTCTGTCGGGCTCTACTGGGCCCTGTCGGGCCCTGTCGGGCCCTGTCGGGCTCTGTCGGGCTCTGTCGGGCCCTGTCGGGCTCTGTCGGGCTCTGTCGGGCTCTGTCGGGCTCTACTGGGCTCTGTCGGGTTCTGCTGGGCAATACTGGGCTCCGTCGTGCTCTGTCGGGCTCTGTCGGGCTCTGTCGGGCTCTGTCGGGCCCTGTCGGGCTCTGTCGGGCTCTGTCGGGCCCTGTCGGGCTCTACTGGGCCCTGTCGGGCTCTGTCGGGCTCTGTCGGACTCTGTCGGGCCCTGTCAGGCTCTGTCGGGCTCTGTCGGGCCCTGTCGGGCTCTGTCGGGCTCTACTGGGCCCTGTCGGGCCCTGTCGGTCTCTGTCGGGCTCTGTCGGGCCCTGTCGGGCTCTGTCGGGCTCTGTCGGGCTGTGTCGGGCTCTGTCGGGCTCTACTGGGCTCTACTGGGCTCTGTCGGGCTCTGTCGGGCTCTGTCGGGCTCTGTCGGGCTCTACTGGGCCCTGTCGGGCCCTGTCGGGCTCTGTCGGGCTCTGTCGGGCTCTGTCGGGCCCTGTCGGGCCCTGTCGGGCTCTGTCGGGCTCTGTCGGGCTCTGTCGGGCTCTACTGGGCTCTACTGGGCTCTGTCGGGCTCTGTCGGGCTCTGTCGGGCCCTGTCGGGCTCTGTCGGGCTCTGTCGGGCTCTGTCGGGCTCTGTCGGGCTCAACTGGTCTCTGCCGGGCTCTGTCGGGTTCTGTCGGGCTCTGTCGGGCTCTGTCGGGCTCTGTCGGGCTCTACTGGGCTCTTCTGGGCTCTGTCGGGCTCTGTCGGGCTCTACTGGGCCCTGTCGGGCTCTGTCGGGCCCTGTCGGGCCCTGTCGGGCTCTGTCGGGCTCTGTCGGGCTCTGTCGGGCTCTGTCGGGCTCTTCTGGGCCCTGTCGGGCCCTGTCGGGCTCTGTCGGGCTCTGTCGGGCTCTGTCGGGCTCTACTGGGCCCTGTCGGGCCCTGTCGGGCTCTGTCGGGCTCTGTCGGGCTCTGTCGGGCTCTACTGGGCCCTGTCGGGCCCTGTCGGGCTCTGTCGGGCTCTGTCGGGCCCTGTCGGGCTCTGTCGGGCCCTGTCGGGCCCTGTCGGGCCCTGTCGGGCTCTGTCGGGCTCTGTCGGGACCTGTCGGGCTCTGTCGGGCTCTGTCGGGCTCTACTGGGCCCTGTCGGGCGCTGTCGGGCCCTGTCGGGCTCTGTCGGGCTCTGTCGGGCTCTGTCGGGCTCTACTGGGCTCTGTCGGGCCCTGTCGGGCTCTGTCGGGCTCTGTCGGGCTCTGTCGGGCTCTACTGGGCCCTGTCGGGTTCTGTCGGGCTCTGTCGGGCTCTGTCGGGCTCTACTGGGCCCTGTCGGGCCGTGTCGGGCTCTGTCGGGCTCTGTCGGGCTCTGTCGGGCCCTGTCGGGCTTTGTCGGGCTCTGTCGGGCTCTGTCGGGCCCTCTCGGGCTCTGTCGGGCTCTACTGGGCCCTGTCGGGCCCTGTCGGGCTCTGTCGGGCTCTGTCGGGCTCTGTCGGGCCCTGTCACGCTCTGTCGGGCTCTGTCGGGCTCTGTCGGACCCCGTCGGGCTCTGTCGGGCTCTGTCGGGCTCTGTCGGGCTCTGACGGGTTCTGTCGGGCTCTGTCGGGCTCTGTCGGGCTCTACTGGGCCCTGTCGGGCCCTGTCGGGCTCTGTCGGGCTCTGTCGGGCTCTACTGGGCCCTGTCGGGCTCTACTGGGCCCTGTCGGGCCCTGTCGGGCTCTGTCGGGCCCTGTCGGGCTCTACTGGGCCCTGTCGGGCTCTGTCGGGATCTACTGGGCCCTGTCGGGCCCTGTCGGGCTCTGTCGGGCTCTGTCGGGCCCTGTCGGGCTCTGTCGGGCTCTGTCGGGCTCTACTGGGCTCTGTCGGGCTCTGTCGGGCCCTGTCGGGCTCTACTGGGCTCTGTCGGGCCCTGTCGGGCCCTGTCGGGCTCTGTCAGGCTCTGTCGGGCCCTGTCGGGCTCTGTCGGGCTCTGTCGGGCTCTGTCGGGCTCTACTGGGCTCTGTCGGGCTCTGTCGGGCTCTGTCGGGCTCTGTCGGGCTCTACTGGGCCCTGTCGGGCCCTGTCGGGCTCTTTCGGGTTCTGTCGGGCTCTGTCGGGCTCAACTGGTCTCTGTCGGGCTCTGTCGGGTTCTGTCGGGCTCTGTCGGGCTCTGTCGGGCTCTGTCGGGCTCTACTGGGCTCTACCCGGCTCTGTCGGGCTCTGTCGGGCTCTACTTCGCCCTGTCGGGCTCTGTCGGGCTCTGTCGGGCCCTGTCGGGCCCTGTCGGGCCCTGTCGGGCTCTGTCGGGCTCTGTCGGGCTCTGTCGGGCTCTTCTGGGCCCTATCGGGCCCTGTCGGGCTCTGTCGGGCTCTGTCGGGCTCTGTCGGGCTCTACTGGGCCCTGTCGGGCCCTGTCGGGCCCTGTCGGGCTCTGTCGGGCTCTGTCGGGCCCTGTCGGGCCCTGACGGGCTCTGTCGGGCTCTACTGGGCTCTGTCGGGCTCTGTCGGGCCCTGTCGGGCTCTGTCGGGCTCTGTCGGGCTCTACTGGGCTCTGTCGGGCTCTGTCGGGCTCTACTGGGCCCTGTCGGGCTCTGTCGGGCCCTGTCGGGCTCTGTCGGGCTCTGTCGGGCCCTGTCGGGCTCTGTCGGGCTCTGTCGGGCTCTGTCGGGCTCTACTGGGCTCTGTCGGGTTCTGCTGGGCTCTACTGGGCTCCGTCGTGCTCTGTCGGGCTCTGTCGGGCCCTGTCGGGCTCTGTCGGGCTCTACTGGGCCCTGTCGGGCTCTGTCGGGCTCTGTCGGGCCCTGTCGGGCTCTGTCGGGCTCTGTCGGGCTCTGTCGGGCTCTGTCGGGCTCTACTGGGCCCTGTCGGGCTCTGTCGGGCTCTGTCGGGCTCTGTCGGGCCCTGTCAGGCTCTGTCGGGCTCTGTCGGGCCCTGTCGGGCTCTGTCGGGCTCTACTGGGCCCTGTCGGGCCCTGTCGGGCTCTGTCGGGCTCTGTCGGGCCCTGTCGGGGTCTGTCGGGCTCTGTCGGGCTGTGTCGGGCTCTGTCGGGCTCTACTGGGCTCTACTGGGCTCTGTCGGGCTCTGTCGGGCTCTGTCGGGCTCTGTCGGGCTCTACTGCGCCCTGTCGGGCCCTATCGGTCTCTGTCGGGCTCTGTCGGGCTCTGTCGGGCTCTACTGGGCCCTGTCGGGCCCTGTCGGGCTCTGTCGGGCTCTGTCGGGCTCTGTCGGGCTCTACTGGGCTCTACTGGGATCTGTCGGGCTCTGTCGGTTTCTGTCGGGCTCTGTCGGGCTCTGTCGGGCTCTGTCGGGCCCTGTCGGGCTCTGTCGGGCTCTGTCGTGCCCTGTCGGGCCCTGTCGGGGTCTGTCGGGCCCTGTCGGGCTCTGTCGGGCTCTGTCGGGCCCTGTCGGGCTCTGTCGGGCTCTGTCGGGCTCTGTCGGGCTCTACTGGGCCCTGTCGGGCCCTGTCGGGCCCTGTCGGGCTCTGTCGGGCTCTGTCGGGCTCTGTCGGGCTCTACTGGGCCCAGTCGGGCCCTGTCGGGCTCTGTCGGGCTCTGTCGGGCCCTGTCGGGCCCTGTCGGTCTCTGTCGGGCTCTGTCGGGCTCTACTGGGCTCTGTCGGGCTCTGTCGGGCTCTGTCGGGCTCTGTCGGGCTCTACTGGGCCCTGTCGGGCTCTGTCGGGCTCTGTCGGGCTCTGTCGGGCCCTGTGAGGCCCTGTCGGGCTCTGTCGGGCTCTCTCGGGCTCTACTGGGCTCTGTCGGGCTCTGTCGGGCTCTGTCGGGCTCTACTGGGCCCTGGCGGGCTCTGTCGGGCTCTGTGGGGCTCTGTCGGGCTCTGTCGGGCTCTGTCGGGCCCTGTCGGGCCCTGTCGGGCTCTGTCGGGCTCTGTCGGGCCCTGTCGGGCTCTGTCGGGCTCTGTCGGGCTCTGTCGGGCTCTACTGGGCCCTGTCGGGCTCTGTCGGGCTCTGTCGGGCCCTGTCGTCTCTGTCGGGCTCTACTGGGCCCTGTCGGGCCCTGTCGGGCCCTGTCGGGCTCTGTCGGGCTCTGTCGGGCTCTGTCGGGCTCTACTGGGCTCTACTGGGCTCTGTCGGGCTCTACTGGGCCCTGTCGGGCCCTGTCGGGCTCTGTCGGGCTCTGTCGGGCCCTGTCGGGCTCTGTCGGGCTCTGTCGTGCCCTGTCGGGCTCTGTCGGGCCCTGTCGGGCTCTATCGGGCCCTGTCGGGCTCTGTCGGGCCCTATCGGGCTCTATCGGGCCCTGTCGGGCCCTGTCGGGCCCTGTCGGGCTCTGTCGGGCTCTGTCGGGCCCTGTCGGGCTCTCTCGGGCTCTGTCGGGCTCTATCGGGCTCTACTGGGCCCTGTCGGGCTCTGTCGGGCTCTGTCGGGCTGTGTCGGGCCCTGTCGGGCTCTGTCGGGCTCTGTCGGGCTCTACTGGGCCCTGTCGGGCTCTGTCGGGCTCTGTCGGGCTCTGTCGGGCTCTGTCGGGCTCTACTGGGCCCTGTCGGGCTCAGTCGGGCTCTGTCGGGCCCTGTCGGGCTCTGTCGGGCTCTGTCGGGCTCTGTCGGGCTCTACTGGGCTCTGTCGGGCTCTGTCGGGCTCTGTCGGGCTCTGTCGGGCTCTACTGGGCCCTTGTGGGCTCTGTCGGGCTCTGTCGGGCCCTGTCGGGCTCTGTCGGGCTCTGTCGGGCCCTGTCGGGCCCTGTCGGGCTCTGTCGGGCTCTGTCGGGCTCTGTCGGGCTCTACTGGGCCCTGTCGGGCTCTGTCGGGCCCTGTTGGGCCCTGTCGGGCCCTGTCGGGCTCTGTCGGGCTCTGTCGGGCTCTGTCGGGCTCTGTCGGGCTCTACTGGGCTCTACTGGGCTCTGTCGGCTCTGTCGGGCTCTACTTCGCCCTGTCGGGCTCTGTCGGGCTCTGTCGGGCCCTGTCGGGCCCTGTCGGGCCCTGTCGGGCTCTGTCGGGCTCTGTCGGGCTCTGTCGGGCTCTTCTGGGCCCTGTCGGGCCCTGTCGGGCTCTGTCGGGCTCTGTCGGGCTCTGTCGGGCTCTACTGGGCTCTGTCGGGCCCTGTCGGGCCCTGTCGGGCTCTGTCGGGCTCTGTCGGGCTCTGTCGGGCTCTACTGGGCCCTGTCGGGCCCTGTCGGGCCCTGTCGGGCTCTGTCGGGCTCTGTCGGGCCCTGTCGGGCTCTGTCGGGCTCTGTCGGGCTCTACTGGGCTCTACTGGGCTCTGTCGGGCTCTGTCGGGCTCTACTGGGCCCTGTCGGGCCCTGTCGGGCCCTGACGGGCTCTGTCGGGCTCTGCTGGGCTCTGTCGGGCTCTGTCGGGCTCTGTCGGGCCCTGTCGGGCTCTGTCGGGCTCTGTCGGGCTCTACTGGTCTCTGTCGGGCTCTGTCGGGCTCTACTGGGCCCTGTCGGGCCCTGTCGGGCCCTGTCGGGCTCTGTCGGGCTCTGTCGGGCCCTGTCGGGCTCTGTCGGGCTCTGTCGGGCTCTGTCGGGCTCTACTGGGCTCTGTCGGGTTCTGCTGGGCAATACTGGGCTCCGTCGTGCTCTGTCGGGCTCTGTCGGGCCCTGTCGGGCTCTGTCGGGCCCTGTCGGGCCCTGTCGGGCTCTGTCGGGCTCTGTCGGGCCCTGTCGGGCTCTGTCGGGCTCTGTCGGGCCCTGTCGGGCTCTACTGGGCCCTGTCGGGCTCTGTCGGGCTCTGTCGGCCTCTGTCGGGCCCTGTCAGGCTCTGTCGGGCTCTGTCGGGCCCTGTCGGGCTCTGTCGGGCTCTACTGGGCCCTGTCGGGCCCTGTCGGTCTCTGTCGGGCTCTGTCGGGCCCTGTCGGGCTCTGTCGGGCTCTGTCGGGCCCTGTCGGGCTCTGTCGGGCTCTACTGGGCCCTGTCGGGCCCTGTCGGGCTCTGTCGGGCTCTGTCGGGCCCTGTCGGGGTCTGTCGGGCTCTGTCGGGCTGTGTCGGGCTCTGTCGGGCTCTACTGGGCTCTACTGGGCTCTGTCGGGCTCTGTCGCGCTCTGTCGGGCTCTACTGGGCCCTGTCGGGCCCTATCGGTCTCTGTCGGGCTCTGTCAAGCTCTGTCGGGCTCTACTGGGCCCTGTCGGGCCCTGTCGGGCTCTGTCGGGCTCTGTCGGGCTCTGTCGGGCTCTACTGGGCTCTACTGGGATCTGTCGGGCTCTGTCGGTTTCTGTCGGGCTCTGTCGGGCTCTGTCGGGCTCTGTCGGGCCCTGTCGGGCTCTGTCGGGCTCTGTCGTGCCCTGTCGGGCCCTGTCGGGGTCTGTCGGGCCCTGTCGGGCTCTGTCGGGCTCTGTCGGGCCCTGTCGGGCTCTGTCGGGCTCTGTCGGGCTCTGTCGGGCTCTACTGGGCCCTGTCGGGCCCTGTCGGGCCCTGTCGGGCTCTGTCGGGCTCTGTCGGGCTCTGTCGGGCTCTACTGGGCTCTGTCGTTCCCAGTCGGGCCCTGTCGGGCTCTGTCGGGCTCTGTCGGGCCCTGTCGGGCCCTGTCGGTCTCTGTCGGGCTCTGTCGGGCTCTACTGGGCTCTGTCGGGCTCTGTCGGGCTCTGTCGGGCTCTGTCGGGCTCTACTGGGCCCTGTCGGGCTCTGTCGGGCTCTGTCGGGCTCTGTCGGGCCCTGTGAGGCCCTGTCGGGCTCTGTCGGGCTCTCTCGGGCTCTACTGGGCTCTGTCGGGCTCTGTCGGGCTCTGTCGGGCTCTACTGGGCCCTGTCGGGCTCTGTCGGGCTCTGTGGGGCTCTGTCGGGCTCTGTCGGGCCCTGTCGGGCCCTGTCGGGCTCTGTCGGGCTCTGTCGGGCCCTGTCGGGCTCTGTCGGGCTCTGTCGGGCTCTGTCGGGCTCTACTGGGCCCTGTCGGGCTCTGTCGGGCTCTGTCGGGCCCTGTCGTCTCTGTCGGGCTCTACTGGGCCCTGTCGGGCCCTGTCGGGCCCTGTCGGGCTCTGTCGGGCTCTGTCGGGCTCTGTCGGGCTCTACTGGGCTCTACTGGGCTCTGTCGGGCTCTACTGGGCCCTGTCGGGCCCTGTCGGGCTCTGTCGGGCTCTGTCGGGCCCTGTCGGGCTCTGTCGGGCTCTGTCGTGCCCTGTCGGGCTCTGTCGGGCCCTGTCGGGCTCTATCGGGCCCTGTCGGGCTCTGTCGGGCCCTATCGGGCTCTATCGGGCCCTGTCGGGCCCTGTCGGGCCCTGTCGGGCTCTGTCGGGCTCTGTCGGGCCCTGTCGGGCTCTGTCGGGCTCTGTCGGGCTCTATCGGGCTCTACTGGGCCCTGTCGGGCTCTGTCGGGCTCTGTCGGGCTGTGTCGGGCCCTGTCGGGCTCTGTCGGGCTCTGTCGGGCTCTACTGCGCCCTGTCGGGCTCTGTCGGGCTCTGTCGGGCTCTGTCGGGCTCTGTCGGGCTCTACTGGGCCCTGTCGGGCTCAGTCGGGCTCTGTCGGGCCCTGTCGGGCTCTGTCGGGCTCTGTCGGGCTCTGTCGGGCTCTACTGGGCTCTGTCGGGCTCTGTCGGGCTCTGTCGGGCTCTGTCGGGCTCTACTGGGCCCTTGTGGGCTCTGTCGGGCTCTGTCGGGCCCTGTCGGGCTCTGTCGGGCTCTGTCGGGCCCTGTCGGGCCCTGTCGGGCTCTGTCGGGCTCTGTCGGGCTCTGTCGGGCTCTACTGGGCCCTGTCGGGCTCTGTCGGGCCCTGTTGGGCCCTGTCGGGCCCTGTCGGGCTCTGTCGGGCTCTGTCGGGCTCTGTCGGGCTCTGTCGGGCTCTACTGGGCTCTACTGGGCTCTGTCGGCTCTGTCGGGCTCTACTTCGCCCTGTCGGGCTCTGTCGGGCTCTGTCGGGCCCTGTCGGGCCCTGTCGGGCCCTGTCGGGCTCTGTCGGGCTCTGTCGGGCTCTGTCGGGCTCTTCTGGGCCCTGTCGGGCCCTGTCGGGCTCTGTCGGGCTCTGTCGGGCTCTGTCGGGCTCTACTGGGCTCTGTCGGGCCCTGTCGGGCCCTGTCGGGCTCTGTCGGGCTCTGTCGGGCTCTGTCGGGCTCTACTGGGCCCTGTCGGGCCCTGTCGGGCCCTGTCGGGCTCTGTCGGGCTCTGTCGGGCCCTGTCGGGCTCTGTCGGGCTCTGTCGGGCTCTACTGGGCTCTACTGGGCTCTACTGGGCTCTGTCGGGCTCTGTCGGGCTCTACTGGGCCCTGTCGGGCCCTGTCGGGCCCTGACGGGCTCTGTCGGGCTCTGCTGGGCTCTGTCGGGCTCTGTCGGGCTCTGTCGGGCCCTGTCGGGCTCTGTCGGGCTCTGTCGGGCTCTACTGGTCTCTGTCGGGCTCTGTCGGGCTCTACTGGGCCCTGTCGGGCCCTGTCGGGCCCTGTCGGGCTCTGTCGGGCTCTGTCGGGCCCTGTCGGGCTCTGTCGGGCTCTGTCGGGCTCTGTCGGGCTCTACTGGGCTCTGTCGGGTTCTGCTGGGCAATACTGGGCTCCGTCGTGCTCTGTCGGGCTCTGTCGGGCCCTGTCGGGCTCTGTCGGGCCCTGTCGGGCCCTGTCGGGCTCTGTCGGGCTCTGTCGGGCCCTGTCGGGCTCTGTCGGGCTCTGTCGGGCCCTGTCGGGCTCTACTGGGCCCTGTCGGGCTCTGTCGGGCTCTGTCGGCCTCTGTCGGGCCCTGTCAGGCTCTGTCGGGCTCTGTCGGGCCCTGTCGGGCTCTGTCGGGCTCTACTGGGCCCTGTCGGGCCCTGTCGGTCTCTGTCGGGCTCTGTCGGGCCCTGTCGGGCTCTGTCGGGCTCTGTCGGGCTGTGTCGGGCTTTGTCGGGCTCTACTGGGCTCTACTGGGCTCTGTCGGGCTCTGTCGGGCTCTGTCGGGCTCTGTCGGGCTCTACTGGGCCCTGTCGGGCCCTGTCGGGCTCTGTCGGGCTCTGTCGGGCTCTACTGGGCCCTGTCGGGCCCTGTCGGGCTCTGTCGGGCTCTGTCGGGCTCTGTCGGGCTCTACTGGGCTCTACTGGGATCTGTCGGGCTCTGTCGGGCTCTGTCGGGCTCTGTCGGGCCCTGTCGGGCTCTGTCGGGCTCTGTCGGGCTCTGTCGGGCTCTGTCGGGCTCAACTGGTCTCTGCCGGGCTCTGTCGGGTTCTGTCGGGCTCTGTCGGGCTCTGTCGGGCTCTGTCGGGCTCTACTGGGCTCTTCTGGGCTCTGTCGGGCTCTGTCGGGCTCTACTGGGCCCTGTCGGGCTCTGTCGGGCCCTGTCGGGCCCTGTCGGGCTCTGTCGGGCTCTGTCGGGCTCTGTCGGGCTCTGTCGGGCTCTTCTGGGCCCTGTCGGGCCCTGTCGGGCTCTGTCGGGCTCTGTCGGGCTCTGTCGGGCTCTACTGGGCCCTGTCGGGCCCTGTCGGGCTCTGTCGGGCTCTGTCGGGCCCTGTCGGGCTCTGTCGGGCTCTGTCGGGCCCTGTCGGGCTCTGTCGGGCTCTGTCGGGACCTGTCGGGCTCTGTCGGGCTCTGTCGGGCTCTGTCGGGCTCTGTCGGGCTCTGTCGGGCCCTGTCGGGCTCTGTCGGGCTCTACTGGGCTCTGTCGGGCCCTGTCGGGCTCTGTCGGGCTCTGTCGGGCTCTGTCGGGCTCTACTGGGCCCTGTCGGGTTCTGTCGGGCTCTGTCGGGCTCTGTCGGGCTCTACTGGGCCCTGTCGGGCCGTGTCGGGCTCTGTCGGGCTCTGTCGGGCTCTGTCGGGCCCTGTCGGGCTTTGTCGGGCTCTGTCGGGCCCTGTCAGGCTCTGTCGGGCCCTGTCAGGCTCTGTCGGGCTCTGTCGGGCTCTGTCGGGTCCTGTCAGGCTCTGTCGGGCTCTGTCGGGCTCTGTCGGACCCCGTCGGGCTCTGTCGGGCTCTGTCGGGCTCTGTCGGGCTCTGACGGGTTCTGTCGGGCTCTGTCGGGCTCTGTCGGGCTCTACTGGGCCCTGTCGGGCCCTGTCGGGCTCTGTCGGGCTCTGTCGGGCTCTACTGGGCCCTGTCGGGCCCTGTCGGGCTCTGTCGGGCCCTGTCGGGCTCTACTGGGCCCTGTCGGGCTCTGTCGGGATCTACTGGGCCCTGTCGGGCCCTGTCGGGCTCTGTCGGGCCCTGTCGGGCTCTGTCGGGCTCTGTCGGGCCCTGTTGGGCTCTGTCGGGCTCTGTCGGGCTCTGTCGGGCTCTACTGGGCTCTGTCGGGCTCTGTCGGGCCCTGTCGGGCTCTACTGGGCTCTGTCGGGCCCTGTCGGGCCCTGTCGGGCTCTGTCAGGCTCTGTCGGGCCCTGTCGGGCTCTGTCGGGCTCTGTCGGGCTCTGTCGGGCTCTACTGGGCTCTGTCGGGCTCTGTCGGGCTCTGTCGGGCTCTACTGGGCCCTGTCGGGCCCTGTCGGGCTCTTTCGGGTTCTGTCGGGCTCTGTCGGGCTCAACTGGTCTCTGTCGGGCTCTGTCGGGTTCTGTCGGGCTCTGTCGGGCTCTGTCGGGCTCTGTCGGGCTCTACTGGGCTCTACCCGGCTCTGTCGGGCTCTGTCGGGCTCTACTTCGCCCTGTCGGGCTCTGTCGGGCTCTGTCGGGCCCTGTCGGGCCCTGTCGGGCCCTGTCGGGCTCTGTCGGGCTCTGTCGGGCTCTTCTGGGCCCTATCGGGCCCTGTCGGGCTCTGTCGGGCTCTGTCGGGCTCTACTGGGCCCTGTCGGGCCCTGTCGGGCCCTGTCGGGCTCTGTCGGGCTCTGTCGGGCCCTGTCGGGCTCTGTCGGGCTCTGTCGGGCTCTACTGGGCTCTACTGGTCTCTGTCGGGCTCTGTCGGGCTCTACTGGGCCCTGTCGGGCCCTGTCGGGCCCTGACGGGCTCTGTCGGGCTCTACTGGGCTCTGTCGGGCTCTGTCGGGCCCTGTCGGGCTCTGTCGGGCTCTGTCGGGCTCTACTGGGCTCTGTCGGGCTCTGTCGGGCTCTACTGGGCCCTGTCGGGCTCTGTCGGGCCCTGTCGGGCTCTGTCGGGCTCTGTCGGGCCCTGTCGGGCTCTGTCGGGCTCTGTCGGGCTCTGTCGGGCTCTACTGGGCTCTGTCGGGTTCTGCTGGGCTCTACTGGGCTCCGTCGTGCTCTGTCGGGCTCTGTCGGGCCCTGTCGGGCTCTGTCGGGCTCTACTGGGCCCTGTCGGGCTCTGTCGGGCTCTGTCGGGCCCTGTCGGGCTCTGTCGGACTCTGTCGGGCTCTGTCGGGCTCTACTGGGCCCTGTCGGGCTCTGTCGGGCTCTGTCGGGCTCTGTCGGGCCCTGTCAGGCTCTGTCGGGCTCTGTCGGGCCCTGTCGGGCTCTGTCGGGCTCTGTCGGGCTGTGTCGGGCTCTGTCGGGCTCTACTGGGCTCTACTGGGCTCTGTCGGGCTCTGTCGGGTTCTGTCGGGCTCTGTCGGGCTCTACTGGGCCCTGTCGGGCCCTATCGGTCTCTGTCGGGCTCTGTCGGGCTCTGTCGGGCTCTACTGGGCCCTGTCGGGCCCTGTCGGGCTCTGTCGGGCTCTGTCGGGCTCTGTCGGGCTCTACTGGGCTCTACTGGGATCTGTCGGGCTCTGTCGGTTTCTGTCGGGCTCTGTCGGGCTCTGTCGGGCTCTGTCGGGCCCTGTCGGGCTCTGTCGGGCTCTGTCGGGCTCTGTCGGGCTCTGTCGGGCTCTACTGGGCTCCGTCGTGCTCTGTCGGGCTCTGTCGGGCCCTGTCGGGCTCTGTCGGGCTCTACTGGGCCCTGTCGGGCTCTGTCGGGCTCTGTCGGGCCCTGTCGGGCTCTGTCGGGCTCTGTCGGGCTCTGTCGGGCTCTACTGGGCCCTGTCGGGCTCTGTCGGGCTCTGTCGGGCTCTGTCGGGCCCTGTCAGGCTCTGTCGGGCTCTGTCGGGCCCTGTCGGGGTCTGTCGGGCTCTGTCGGGCTGTGTCGGGCTCTGTCGGGCTCTACTGGGCTCTACTGGGCTCTGTCGGGCTCTGTCGGGCTCTGTCGGGCTCTGTCGGGCTCTACTGGGCCCTGTCGGGCCCTATCGGTCTCTGTCGGGCTCTGTCGGGCTCTGTCGGGCTCTACTGGGCCCTGTCGGGCCCTGTCGGGCTCTGTCGGGCTCTGTCGGGCTCTGTCGGGCTCTACTGGGCTCTACTGGGATCTGTCGGGCTCTGTCGGTTTCTGTCGGGCTCTGTCGGGCTCTGTCGGGCTCTGTCGGGCCCTGTCGGGCTCTGTCGGGCTCTGTCGTGCCCTGTCGGGCCCTGTCGGGGTCTGTCGGGCCCTGTCGGGCTCTGTCGGGCTCTGTCGGGCTCTGTCGGGCTCTACTGGGCCCTGTCGGGCCCTGTCGGGCCCTGTCGGGCTCTGTCGGGCTCTGTCGGGCTCTGTCGGGCTCTACTGGGCTCTGTCGGGCCCAGTCGGGCCCTGTCGGGCTCTGTCGGGCTCTGTCGGGCCCTGTCGGGCCCTGTCGGTCTCTGTCGGGCTCTGTCGGGCTCTACTGGGCTCTGTCGGGCTCTGTCGGGCTCTGTCGGGCTCTACTGGGCCCTGTCGGGCTCTGTCGGGCTCTGTCGGGCTCTGTCGGGCCCTGTGAGGCCCTGTCGGGCTCTGTCGGGCTCTCTCGGGCTCTTCTGGGCTCTGTCGGGCTCTGTCGGGCTCTGTCGGGCTCTACTGGGCCCTGTCGGGCTCTGTCGGGCTCTGTGGGGCTCTGTCGGGCTCTGTCGGGCTCTGTCGGGCCCTGTCGGGCCCTGTCGGGCTCTGTCGGGCTCTGTCGGGCCCTGTCGGGCTCTGTCGGGCTCTGTCGGGCTCTGTCGGGCTCTACTGGGCCCTGTCGGGCTCTGTCGGGCTCTGTCGGGCCCTGTCGTCTCTGTCGGGCTCTACTGGGCCCTGTCGGGCCCTGTCGGGCCCTGTCGGGCTCTGTCGGGCTCTGTCGGGCTCTGTCGGGCTCTACTGGGCTCTACTGGGCTCTGTCGGGCTCTACTGGGCCCTGTCGGGCCCTGTCGGGCTCTGTTGGGCTCTGTCGGGCCCTGTCGGGCTCTGTCGGGCTCTGTCGTGCCCTGTCGGGCTCTGTCGGGCTCTGTCGGGCCCTGTCGGGCTCTATCGGGCCCTGTCGGGCTCTGTCGGGCCCTATCGGGCTCTATCGGGCCCTGTCGGGCCCTGTCGGGCCCTGTCGGGCTCTGTCGGGCTCTGTCGGGCCCTGTCGGGCTCTGTCGGGCTCTGTCGGGCTCTATCGGGCTCTACTGGGCCCTGTCGGGCTCTGTCGGGCTCTGTCGGGCTGTGTCGGGCCCTGTCGGGCTCTGTCGGGCTCTGTCGGGCTCTACTGGGCCCTGTCGGGCTCTTTCGGGCTCTGTCGGGCTCTGTCGGGCTCTGTCGGGCTCTACTGGGCCCTGTCGGGCTCAGTCGGGCTCTGTCGGGCCCTGTCGGGCTCTGTCGGGCTCTGTCGGGCTCTTTCGGGCTCTGTCGGGCTCTGTCGGGCTCTGTCGGGCTCTACTGGGCCCTGTCGGGCTCAGTCGGGCTCTGTCGGGCCCTGTGGGGCTCTGTCGGGCTCTGTCGGGCTCTGTCGGGCTCTACTGGGCTCTGTCGGGCTCTGTCGGGCTCTCTCGGGCTCTGTCGGGCTCTACTGGGCCCTTGTGGGCTCTGTCGGGCTCTGTCGGGCCCTGTCGGGCTCTGTCGGGCTCTGTCGGGCCCTGTCGGGCCCTGTCGGGCTCTGTCGGGCTCTGTCGGGCTCTACTGGGCTCTGTCGGGCTCTACTGGGCTCTACTGGGCCCTGTCAGGCTCTGTCGGGCTCTGTCGGGCTCTGTCGGGCTCTACTGGGCTCTGTCGGGCCCTGTCGGGCTCTGTCGGGCTCTGTCGGGCTCTGTCGGGCTCTACTGGGCTCTGTCGGGCTCTGTCGGGCTCTGTCGGGCTCTGTCGGGCTCTACTGGGCTCTGTCGGGCCCTGTCGGGCTCTGTCGGGCTCTGTCGGGCTCTGTCGGGCTCAACTGGTCTGTGCCGGGCTCTGTCGGGTTCTGTCGGGCTCTGTCGGGCTCTGTCGGGCTCTACTGGGCTCTTCTGGGCTCTGTCGGGCTCTGTCGGGCTCTACTGGGCCCTGTCGGGCTCTGTCGGGCTCTGTCGGGCCCTGTCGGGCCCTGTCGGGCTCTGTCGGGCTCTGTCGGGTTCTGTCGGGCTCTGTCGGGCTCTGTCGGGCTCTTCTGGGCCCTGTCGGGCCCTGTCGGGCTCTGTCGGGCTCTGTCGGGCTCTGTCGGGCTCTACTGGGCCCTGTCGGGCCCTGTCGGGCCCTGTCGGGCTCTGTCGGGCTCTGTCGGGCTCTGTCGGGCTCTACTGGGCTCTGTCGGGCTCTGTCGGGTTCTGTCGGGCTCTGTCGGGCTCTATCGGGCTCTACTGGGCTCTGTCGGGCCCTGTCGGGCCCTGTCGGGCTCTGTCGGGCTCTGTCGGGCTCTGTCAAGCTCTGTCGGGCTCTGTCGGGCTCTACTGGGCTCTACTGGGCTCTGTCGGGCTCTGTCGGGCTCTACTGGGCCCTGTCGGGCCCTGACGGGCCCTGACGGGCTCTGTCGGGCTCTACTGGGCTCTGTCGGGCTCTGTCGGGCTCTGTCGGGCCCTGTTGGGCTCTGTCGGGCTCTGTCGGGCCCTGTCGGGCTCTGTCGGGCTCTGTCGGGATCTACTGGGCTCTGTCGGGCTCTGTCGGGCTCTACTGGGCCCTGTCGGGCTCTGTCGGGCCCTGTCGGGCTCTGTTGGGCCCTGTCGGGCCCTGTCGGGCTCTGTCGGGCTCTGTCGGGCTCTGTCGGGCTCTACTGGGCTCTGTCGGGTTTTACTGGGCTCTACTGGGCCCTGTCGGGCTCTGTCGGGCTCTGTCGGGCCCTGTCGGGCTCTGTCGGGCTCTGTCGGGCTCTGTCGGGCTCTACTGGGCCCTGTCGGGCTCTGTCGGGCTCTGTCGGGCTCTGTCGGGCGCTGTCAGGCTCTGTCGGGCTCTGTCGGGCCCTGTCGGGCTCTGTCGGGCTCTACTGGGCCCTGTCGGGCCCTGTCGGGCTCTGTCGGGCTCTGTCGGGCTCAACTGGTCTCTGCCGGGCTCTGTCGGGTTCTGTCGGGCTCTGTCGGGCTCTGTCGGGCTCTGTCGGGCTTTACTGGGCTCTTCTGGTCCCTGTCGGGCTCTGTCGGGCTCTACTGGGCCCTGTCGGGCCCTGTCGGGCTCTGTCGGGCTCTGTCGGGCTTTACTGGGCTCTTCTGGGCTCTGTCGGGTTCTGTCGGGCTCTGTCGGGCTCTGTCGGGCCCTGTCGGGCCCTGTCGGGCCGTGGCGGGCTCTGTCGGGCTCTGTCGGTCTCTGTCGGGCCCTGTCGGGCTCTGTCGGGCTCTGTCGGGCTCTGTCGGGCCCTCTCGGGCTCTGTCGGGCTCTACTGGGCCCTGTCGGGCCCTGTCGGGCTCTGTCGGGCCCTGTCGGGCTCTGTCGGGCTCTGTCGGGCTCTGTCGGACCCCGTCGGGCTCTGTCGGGCTCTGTCGGGCTCTGACGGGTTCTGTCGGGCTCTGTCGGGCTCTGTCGGGCTCTACTGGGCCCTGTCGGGCTCTGTCGGGCTCTGTCGGGCTCTGTCGGGCCCTGTCAGGCTCTGTCGGGCTCTGTCGGGCTCTGTCGGGCTCTACTGGGCCCAGTCGGGCCCTGTCGGGCTCTGTCGGGCTCTGTCGGGCTCTGTCGGGCTCTACTGGGCTCTGTCGGGCCCTGTCGGGCCCTGTCGGGCTCTGTCGGGCCCTGTCGGACTCTACTGGGCCCTGTCGGGCTCTGTCGGGATCTACTGGGCCCTGTCGGGCCCTGTCGGGCTCTGTCGGGCCCTGTCGGGCTCTGTCGGGCTCTGTCGGGCCCTGTCGGGCTCTGTCGGGCTCTGTCGGGCTCTGTCGGGCTCTACTGGGCTCTGTCGGGCTCTGTCGGGCTCTGTCGGGCTCTGTCGGGTCCTACTGGGCCCTGTCGCGCTCTGTCGGGCCCTGTCGGGCCCTGTCGGGCTCTGTCGGGCTCTGCCGGGCTCTGTCGGGCCCTGTCGGGCCCTGTCGGGCTCTGTCGGGCTCTGTCGGGCTCTACTGGGCTCTGTCGGGCTCTACTGGGCTCTACTGGGCCCTGTCGGGCTCTGTCGGGCTCTGTCGGGCCCTGTCGGGCTCTACTGGGCTCTGTCGGGCCCTGTCGGGCTCTGTCGGGCTCTGTCGGGCTCTGTCGGGCTCTACTGGGCTCTACCCGGCTCTGTCGGGCTCTGTCGGGCTCTACTTCGCCCTGTCGGGCTCTGTCGGGCTCTGTCGGGCCCTGTCGGGCCCTGTCGGGCCCTGTCGGGCTCTGTCGGGCTCTGTCGGGCTCTGTCGGGCTCTTCTGGGCCCTGTCGGGCCCTGTCGGGCTCTGTCGGGCTCTGTCGGGCTCTGTCGGGCTCTACTGGGCTCTGTAGGGCCCTGTCGGGCCCTGTCGGGCTCTGTCGGGCTCTGTCGGGCTCTACTGGGCCCTGTCGGGCCCTGTCGGGCCCTGTCGGGCTCTGTCGGGCTCTGTCGGGCCCTGTCGGGCTCTGTCGGGCTCTGTCGGGCTCTACTGGGCTCTACTGGTCTCTGTCGGGCTCTGTCGGGCTCTACTGGGCCCTGTCGGGCCCTGTCGGGCCCTGACGGGCTCTGTCGGGCTCTACTGGGCTCTGTCGGGCTCTGTCGGGCCCTGTCGGGCTCTGTCGGGCTCTGTCGGGCTCTACTGGGCTCTGTCGGGCTCTGTCGGGCTCTACTGGGCCCTGTCGGGCTCTGTCGGGCCCTGTCGGGCTCTGTCGGGCTCTGTCGGGCCCTGTCGGGCTCTGTCGGGCTCTGTCGGGCTCTGTCGGGCTCTACTGGGCTCTGTCGGGTTCTGCTGGGCTCTACTGGGCTCCGTCGTGCTCTGTCGGGCTCTGTCGGGCCCTGTCGGGCTCTGTCGGGCTCTACTGGGCCCTGTCGGGCTCTGTCGGGCTCTGTCGGGCCCTGTCGGGCTCTGTCGGGCTCTGTCGGGCTCTGTCGGGCTCTACTGGGCCCTGTCGGGCTCTGTCGGGCTCTGTCGGGCTCTGTCGGGCCCTGTCAGGCTCTGTCGGGCTCTGTCGGGCCCTGTCGGGCTCTGTCGGGCTCTACTGGGCCCTGTCGGGCCCTGTCGGGCTCTGTCGGGCTCTGTCGGGCCCTGTCGGGATCTGTCGGGCTCTGTCGGGCTGTGTCGGGCTCTGTCGGGCTCTACTGGGCTCTACTGGGCTCTGTCGGGCTCTGTCGGGCTCTGTCGGGCTCTGTCGGGCTCTGTCGGGCTCTACTGGGCCCTGTCGGGCCCTATCGGTCTCTGTCGGGCTCTGTCGGGCTCTGTCGGGCTCTACTGGGCCCTGTCGGGCCCTGTCGGGCTCTGTCGGGCTCTGTCGGGCTCTGTCGGGCTCTACTGGGCTCTACTGGGATCTGTCGGGCTCTGTCGGTTTCTGTCGGGCTCTGTCGGGCTCTGTCGGGCTCTGTCGGGCCCTGTCGGGCTCTGTCGGGCTCTGTCGTGCCCTGTCGGGCCCTGTCGGGGTCTGTCGGGCCCTGTCGGGCTCTGTCGGGCTCTGTCGGGCCCTGTCGGGCTCTGTCGGGCTCTGTCGGGCTCTGTCGGGCTCTACTGGGCCCTGTCGGGCCCTGTCGGGCCCTGTCGGGCTCTGTCGGGCTCTGTCGGGCTCTGTCGGGCTCTACTGGGCTCTGTCGGGCCCAGTCGGGCCCTGTCGGGCTCTGTCGGGCTCTGTCGGGCCCTGTCGGGCCCTGTCGGTCTCTGTCGGGCTCTGTCGGGCTCTACTGGGCTCTGTCGGGCTCTGTCGGGCTCTGTCGGGCTCTGTCGGGCTCTACTGGGCCCTGTCGGGCTCTGTCGGGCTCTGTCGGGCTCTGTCGGGCCCTGTGAGGCCCTGTCGGGCTCTGTCGGGCTCTCTCGGGCTCTACTGGGCTCTGTCGGGCTCTGTCGGGCTCTGTCGGGCTCTACTGGTCCCTGTCGGGCCCTGTCGGGCTCTGTCGGGCTCTGTCGGGCTCTGTCGGGCTCTGTCGGGCCCTGTCGGGCCCTGTCGGGCTCTGTCGGGCTCTGTCGGGCCCTGTCGGGCTCTGTCGGGCTCTGTCGGGCTCTGTCGGGCTCTACTGGGCCCTGTCGGGCTCTGTCGGGCTCTGTCGGGCCCTGTCGTCTCTGTCGGGCTCTACTGGGCCCTGTCGGGCCCTGTCGGGCCCTGTCGGGCTCTGTCGGGCTCTGTCGGGCTCTGTCGGGCTCTACTGGGCTCTACTGGGCTCTGTCGGGCTCTACTGGGCCCTGTCGGGCCCTGTCGGGCTCTGTCGGGCTCTGTCGGGCCCTGTCGGGCTCTGTCGGGCTCTGTCGTGCCCTGTCGGGCTCTGTCGGGCTCTGTCGGGCCCTGTCGGGCTCTATCGGGCCCTGTCGGGCTCTGTCGGGCCCTATCGGGCTCTATCGGGCCCTGTCGGGCCCTGTCGGGCCCTGTCGGGCTCTGTCGGGCTCTGTCGGGCCCTTTCGGGCTCTGTCGGGCTCTGTCGGGCTCTATCGGGCTCTACTGGGCCCTGTCGGGCTCTGTCGGGCTCTGTCGGGCTGTGTCGGTCCCTGTCGGGCTCTGTCGGGCTCTGTCGGGCTCTACTGGGCCCTGTCGGGCTCTGTCGGGCTCTGTCGGGCTCTGTCGGGCTCTGTCGGGCTCTACTGGGCCCTGTCGGGCTCAGTCGGGCTCTGTCGGGCCCTGTCGGGCCCTGTCGGGCTCTGTCAGGCTCTGTCGGGCTCTACTGGGCCCTGTCGGGCTCTGTCGTGCCCTGTCGGGCCCTGTCGGGCTCTGTCGGGCTCTGTCGGGCTCTGTCGGGCTCTACTGGGCTCTGTCGGGCTCTGTCGGGCTCTGTCGGGCTCTGTCGGGCTCTACTGGGCCCTTGTGGGCTCTGTCGGGCTCTGTCGGGCCCTGTCGGGCTCTGTCGGGCTCTGTCGGGCCCTGTCGGGCCCTGTCGGGCTCTGTCGGGCTCTGTCGGGCTCTGTCGGGCTCTACTGGGCTCTGTCGGGCTCTACTGGGCTCTACTGGGCCCTGTCAGGCTCTGTCGGGCTCTGTCGGGCTCTGTCGGGCTCTACTGGGCTCTGTCGGGCCCTGTCGGGCTCTGTCGGGCTCTGTCGGGCTCTGTCGGGCTCTACTGGGCTCTGTCGGGCTCTGTCGGGCTCTGTCGGGCTCTGTCGGGCTCTACTGGGCTCTGTCGGGCCCTGTCGGGCTCTGTCGGGCTCTGTCGGGCTCTGTCGGGCTCAACTGGTCTGTGCCGGGCTCTGTCGGGTTCTGTCGGGCTCTGTCGGGCTCTGTCGGGCTCTACTGGGCTCTTCTGGGCTCTGTCGGGCTCTGTCGGGCTCTACTGGGCCCTGTCGGGCTCTGTCGGGCTCTGTCGGGCCCTGTCGGGCCCTGTCGGGCTCTGTCGGGCTCTGTCGGGTTCTGTCGGGCTCTGTCGGGCTCTGTCGGGCTCTTCTGGGCCCTGTCGGGCCCTGTCGGGCTCTGTCGGGCTCTGTCGGGCTCTGTCGGGCTCTACTGGGCCCTGTCGGGCCCTGTCGGGCCCTGTCGGGCTCTGTCGGGCTCTGTCGGGCTCTGTCGGGCTCTACTGGGCTCTGTCGGGCTCTGTCGGGTTCTGTCGGGCTCTGTCGGGCTCTATCGGGCTCTACTGGGCTCTGTCGGGCCCTGTCGGGCCCTGTCGGGCTCTGTCAGGCCCTGTCGGGCCCTGTCGGGCTCTGTCGGGCTCTGTCGGGCTCTGTCGGGCTCTACTGGGCCCTGTCGGGCCCTGTCGGGCTCTGTCGGGCTCTGTCGGGCTCTGTCGGGCTCTGTCAAGCTCTGTCGGGCTCTGTCGGGCTCTACTGGGCTCTACTGGGCTCTGTCGGGCTCTGTCGGGCTCTACTGGGCCCTGTCGGGCCCTGACGGGCCCTGACGGGCTCTGTCGGGCTCTACTGGGCTCTGTCGGGCTCTGTCGGGCTCTGTCGGGCCCTGTTGGGCTCTGTCGGGCTCTGTCGGGCCCTGTCGGGCTCTGTCGGGCTCTGTCGGGATCTACTGGGCTCTGTCGGGCTCTGTCGGGCTCTACTGGGCCCTGTCGGGCTCTGTCGGGCCCTGTCGGGCTCTGTCGGGCCCTGTCGGGCCCTGTCGGGCTCTGTCGGGCTCTGTCGGGCTCTGTCGGGCTCTACAGGGCTCTGTCGGGTTTTACTGGGCTCTACTGGGCCCTGTCGGGCTCTGTCGGGCTCTGTCGGGCTCTGTCGGGCCCTGTCGGGCTCTGTCGGGCTCTGTCGGGCTCTGTCGGGCTCTACTGGGCCCTGTCGGGCTCTGTCGGGCTCTGTCGGGCTCTGTCGGGCGCTGTCAGGCTCTGTCGGGCTCTGTCGGGCCCTGTCGGGCTCTGTCGGGCTCTACTGGGCCCTGTCGGGCCCTGTCGGGCTCTGTCGGGCTCTGTCGGGCTCAACTGGTCTCTGCCGGGCTCTGTCGGGTTCTGTCGGGCTCTGTCGGGCTCTGTCGGGCTCTGTCGGGCTTTACTGGGCTCTTCTGGGCTCTGTCGGGCTCTGTCGGGCTCTACTGGGCCCTGTCGGGCTCTGTCGGGCCCTGTTGGGCCCTGTCGGGCCCTGTCGGGCTCTGTCGGGCCCTGTCGGGCTCAGTCGGGCTCTGTCGGTCCCTGTCGGGCCCTGTCGGGCCCTGTCGGGCTCTGTCGGGCTCTGTCGGGCTCTGTCGGGCTCTACTGGGCCCTGTCGGGCCCTGTCGGGCTCTGTCGGGCTCTGTCGGGCCCTGTCGGGCTCTGTCGGGCTCTGTCGGGCCCTGTCGGGCCCTGTCGGGCTCTGTCGGGCTCTGTCGGGCCCTGTCGGGCTCTGTCGGGCTCTGTCGGGCTCTACTGGGCCCTGTCGGGCGCTGTCGGGCCCTGTCGGGCTCTGTCGGGCTCTGTCGGGCTCTGTCGGGCTCTGTCGGACCCCGTCGGGCTCTGTCGGGCTCTGTCGGGCTCTGTCGGGCCCTCTCGGGCTCTGTCGGGCTCTACTGGGCCCTGTCGGGCCCTGTCGGGCTCTGTCGGGCTCTGTCAGGCTCTGTCGGGCCCTGTCGGGCTCTGTCGGGCTCTGTCGGGCTCTGTCGGACCCCGTCGGGCTCTGTCGGGCTCTGTCGGGCTCTGTCGGGCTCTGACGGGTTCTGTCGGGCTCTTTCGGGCTCTGTCGGGCTCTACTGGGCCCTGTCGGGCCCTGTCGGGCTCTGTCGGGCTCTGTCGGGCTCTGTCGGGCCCTGTCGGGCTCTGTCGGGCTCTGTCGGGCTCTGTCGGGCTCTACTGGGCCCAGTCGGGCCCTGTCGGGCTCTGTCGGGCTCTGTCGGGCTCTGTCGGGCTCTACTGGGCTCTGTCGGGCCCTGTCGGGCCCTGTCGGGCTCTGTCGGGCCCTGTCGGGCTCTACTGGGCCCTGTCGGGCTCTGTCGGGATCTACTGGGCCCTGTCGGGCCCTGTCGGGCTCTGTCGGGCCCTGTCGGGCTCTGTCGGGCTCTGTCGGGCCCTGTCGGGCTCTGTCGGGCTCTGTCGGGCTCTGTCGGGCTCTACTGGGCTCTGTCGGGCTCTGTCGGGTTCTGTCGGGTCCTACTGGGCCCTGTCGCG
The DNA here is from genome assembly GCF_036013445.1 of Caloenas nicobarica. Lineage (NCBI taxonomy): Eukaryota > Metazoa > Chordata > Aves > Columbiformes > Columbidae > Caloenas > Caloenas nicobarica. Next base: position 172,454 of record NW_027017064.1, read on the forward strand.
CTCTGTCGGGCCCTGTCGGGCCCTGTCGGGCTCTGTCGGGCTCTGCCGGGCTCTGTCGGGCCCTGTCGGGCCCTGTCGGGCTCTGTCGGGCTCTGTCGGGCTCTGTCGGGCTCTGTCGGGCTCTGTCGGGCTCTACTGGGCTCTGTCGGGCCCTGTCGGGCTCTGTCGGGCTCTGTCGGGCTCTGTCGGGCTCTACTGGGCTCTGTCGGGCTCTGTCGGGCTCTGTCGGGCTCTGTCGGGCTCTACTGGGCTCTGTCGGGCCCTGTCGGGCTCTGTCGGGCTCTGTCGGGCTCTGTCGGGCTCAACTGGTCTGTGCCGGGCTCTGTCGGGTTCTGTCGGGCTCTGTCGGGCTCTGTCGGGCTCTACTGGGCTCTTCTGGGCTCTGTCGGGCTCTGTCGGGCTCTACTGGGCCCTGTCGGGCTCTGTCGGGCTCTGTCGGGCCCTGTCGGGCCCTGTCGGGCTCTGTCGGGCTCTGTCGGGTTCTGTCGGGCTCTGTCGGGCTCTGTCGGGCTCTTCTGGGCCCTGTCGGGCCCTGTCGGGCTCTGTCGGGCTCTGTCGGGCTCTGTCGGGCTCGACTGGGCCCTGTCGGGCCCTGTCGGGCCCTGTCGGGCTCTGTCGGGCTCTGTCGGGCTCTGTCGGGCTCTACTGGGCTCTGTCGGGCTCTGTCGGGTTCTGTCGGGCTCTTTCGGGCTCTATCGGGCTCTACTGGGCTCTGTCGGGCCCTGTCGGGCCCTGTCGGGCTCTGTCGGGCCCTGTCGGGCCCTGTCGGGCTCTGTCGGGCTCTGTCGGGCTCTGTCGGGCTCTACTGGGCCCTGTCGGGCCCTGTCGGGCTCTGTCGGGCTCTGTCGGGCTCTGTCGGGCTCTGTCGGGCTCTGTCGGGCTCTACTGGGCTCTACTGGGCTCTGTCGGGCTCTGTCAAGCTCTGTCGGGCTCTGTCGGGCTCTACTGGGCTCTACTGGGCTCTGTCGGGCTCTGTCGGGCTCTACTGGGCCCTGTCGGGCCCTGACGGGCCCTGACGGGCTCTGTCGGGCTCTACTGGGCTCTGTCGGGCTCTGTCGGGCTCTGTCGGGCCCTGTTGGGCTCTGTCGGGCTCTGTCGGGCCCTGTCGGGCTCTGTCGGGCTCTGTCGGGATCTACTGGGCTCTGTCGGGCTCTGTCGGGCTCTACTGGGCCCTGTCGGGCTCTGTCGGGCCCTGTCGGGCTCTGTCGGGCCCTGTCGGGCCCTGTCGGGCTCTGTCGGGCTCTGTCGGGCTCTGTCGGGCTCTACTGGGCTCTGTCGGGTTTTACTGGGCTCTACTGGGCCCTGTCGGGCTCTGTCGGGCTCTGTCGGGCTCTGTCGGGCCCTGTCGGGCTCTGTCGGGCTCTGTCGGGCTCTGTCGGGCTCTACTGGGCCCTGTCGGGCTCTGTCGGGCTCTGTCGGGCTCTGTCGGGCGCTGTCAGGCTCTGTCGGGCTCTGTCGGGCCCTGTCGGGCTCTGTCGGGCTCTACTGGGCCCTGTCGGGCCCTGTCGGGCTCTGTCGGGCTCTGTCGGGCTCAACTGGTCTCTGCCGGGCTCTGTCGGGTTCTGTCGGGCTCTGTCGGGCTCTGTCGGGCTCTGTCGGGCTTTACTGGGCTCTTCTGGGCTCTGTCGGGCTCTGTCGGGCTCTACTGGGCCCTGTCGGGCTCTGTCGGGCCCTGTTGGGCCCTGTCGGGCCCTGTCGGGCTCTGTCGGGCCCTGTCGGGCTCAGTCGGGCTCTGTCGGTCCCTGTCGGGCCCTGTCGGGCCCTGTCGGGCTCTGTCGGGCTCTGTCGGGCTCTGTCGGGCTCTACTGGGCCCTGTCGGGCCCTGTCGGGCTCTGTCGGGCTCTGTCGGGCCCTGTCGGGCTCTGTCGGGCTCTGTCGGGCCCTGTCGGGCCCTGTCGGGCTCTGTCGGGCTCTGTCGGGCCCTGTCGGGCTCTGTCGGGCTCTGTCGGGCTCTACTGGGCCCTGTCGGGCGCTGTCGGGCCCTGTCGGGCTCTGTCGGGCTCTGTCGGGCTCTGTCGGGCTCTACTGGGCTCTGTCGGGCCCTGTCGGGCTCTGTCGGGCTCTGTCGGGCTCTGTCGGGCTCTACTGGGCCCTGTCGGGTTCTGTCGGGCTCTGTCGGGCTCTGTCGGGCCCTGTCGGGCCCTGTCGGGCCGTGGCGGGCTCTGTCGGGCTCTGTCGGGCTCTGTCGGGCCCTGTCGGGGTCTGTCGGGCCCTGTCGGGCTCTGTCGGGCCCTCTCGGGCTCTGTCGGGCTCTACTGGGCCCTGTCGGGCCCTGTCGGGCTCTGTCGGGCTCTGTCAGGCTCTGTCGGGCCCTGTCGGGCTCTGTCGGGCTCTGTCGGGCTCTGTCGGACCCCGTCGGGCTCTGTCGGGCTCTGTCGGGCTCTGTCGGGCTCTGACGGGTTCTGTCGGGCTCTTTCGGGCTCTGTCGGGCTCTACTGGGCCCTGTCGGGCCCTGTCGGGCTCTGTCGGGCTCTGTCGGGCTCTGTCGGGCCCTGTCGGGCTCTGTCGGGCTCTGTCGGGCTCTGTCGGGCTCTACTGGGCCCAGTCGGGCCCTGTCGGGCTCTGTCGGGCTCTGTCGGGCTCTGTCGGGCTCTACTGGGCTCTGTCGGGCCCTGTCGGGCCCTGTCGGGCTCTGTCGGGCCCTGTCGGGCTCTACTGGGCCCTGTCGGGCTCTGTCGGGATCTACTGGGCCCTGTCGGGCCCTGTCGGGCTCTGTCGGGCCCTGTCGGGCTCTGTCGGGCTCTGTCGGGCCCTGTCGGGCTCTGTCGGGCTCTGTCGGGCTCTGTCGGGCTCTACTGGGCTCTGTCGGGCTCTGTCGGGCTCTGTCGGGTCCTACTGGGCCCTGTCGCGCTCTGTCGGGCCCTGTCGGGCCCTGTCGGGCTCTGTCGGGCTCTGCCGGGCTCTGTCGGGCCCTGTCGGGCCCTGTCGGGCTCTGTCGGGCTCTGTCGGGCTCTGTCGGGCTCTGTCGGGCTCTGTCGGGCTCTACTGGGCTCTGTCGGGCCCTGTCGGGCTCTGTCGGGCTCTGTCGGGCTCTGTCGGGCTCTACTGGGCTCTGTCGGGCTCTGTCGGGCTCTGTCGGGCTCTGTCGGGCTCTACTGGGCTCTGTCGGGCCCTGTCGGGCTCTGTCGGGCTCTGTCGGGCTCTGTCGGGCACAACTGGTCTGTGCCGGGCTCTGTCGGGTTCTGTCGGGCTCTGTCGGGCTCTGTCGGGCTCTACTGGGCTCTTCTGGGCTCTGTCGGGCTCTGTCGGGCTCTACTGGGCCCTGTCGGGCTCTGTCGGGCTCTGTCGGGCCCTGTCGGGCCCTGTCGGGCTCTGTCGGGCTCTGTCGGGTTCTGTCGGGCTCTGTCGGGCTCTGTCGGGCTCTTCTGGGCCCTGTCGGGCCCTGTCGGGCTCTGTCGGGCTCTGTCGGGCTCTGTCGGGCTCGACTGGGCCCTGTCGGGCCCTGTCGGGCCCTGTCGGGCTCTGTCGGGCTCTGTCGGGCTCTGTCGGGCTCTACTGGGCTCTGTCGGGCTCTGTCGGGTTCTGTCGGGCTCTGTCGGGCTCTATCGGGCTCTACTGGGCTCTGTCGGGCCCTGTCGGGCCCTGTCGGGCTCTGTCGGGCCCTGTCGGGCCCTGTCGGGCTCTGTCGGGCTCTGTCGGGCTCTGTCGGGCTCTACTGGGCCCTGTCGGGCCCTGTCGGGCTCTGTCGGGCTCTGTCGGGCTCTGTCGGGCTCTGTCGGGCTCTGTCGGGCTCTACTGGGCTCTACTGGGCTCTGTCGGGCTCTGTCGGGCTCTACTGGGCCCTGTCGGGCCCTGACGGGCCCTGACGGGCTCTGTCGGGCTCTACTGGGCTCTGTCGGGCTCTGTCGGGCCCTGTTGGGCTCTGTCGGGCTCTGTCGGGCCCTGTCGGGCTCTGTCGGGCTCTGTCGGGATCTACTGGGCTCTGTCGGGCTCTGTCGGGCTCTACTGGGCCCTTTCGGGCTCTGTCGGGCCCTGTCGGGCTCTGTCGGGCCCTGTCGGTCCCTGTCGGGCTCTGTCGGGCTCTGTCGGGCTCTGTCGGGCTCTACTGGGCTCTGTCGGGTTTTACTGGGCTCTACTGGGCCCTGTCGGGCTCTGTCGGGCTCTGTCGGGCTCTGTCGGGCTCTACTGGGCCCTGTCGGGCTCTGTCGGGCTCTGTCGGGCTCTGTCGGGCGCTGTCAGGCTCTGTCGGGCTCTGTCGGGCCCTGTCGGGCTCTGTCGGGCTCTACTGGGCCCTGTCGGGCCCTGTCGGGCTCTGTCGGGCTCTGTCGGGCTCAACTGGTCTCTGCCGGGCTCTGTCGGGTTCTGTCGGACTCTGTCGGGCTCTGTCGGGCTCTGTCGGGCTTTACTGGGCTCTTCTGGGCTCTGTCGGGCTCTGTCGGGCTCTACTGGGCCCTGTCGGGCTCTGTCGGGCCCTGTTGGGCCCTGTCGGGCCCTGTCGGGCTCTGTCGGGCCCTGTCGGGCTCAGTCGGGCTCTGTCGGGCCCTGTCGGGCCCTGTCGGGCCCTGTCGGGCTCTGTCGGGCTCTGTCGGGCTCTGTCGGGCTCTACTGGGCCCTGTCGGGCCCTGTCGGGCTCTGTCGGGCTCTGTCGGGCCCTGTCGGGCTCTGTCGGGCTCTGTCGGGCCCTGTCGGGCCCTGTCGGGCTCTGTCGGGCTCTGTCGGGCCCTGTCGGGCTCTGTCGGGCTCTGTCGGGCTCTACTGGGCCCTGTCGGGCGCTGTCGGGCCCTGTCGGGCTCTGTCGCGCTCTGTCGGGCTCTGTCGGGCTCTACTGGGCTCTGTCGGGCCCTGTCGGGCTCTGTCGGGCTCTGTCGGGCTCTGTCGGGCTCTACTGGGCCCTGTCGGGTTCTGTCGGGCTCTGTCGGGCTCTGTCGGGCCCTGTCGGGCCCTGTCGGGCCGTGGCGGGCTCTGTCGGGCTCTGTCGGGCTCTGTCGGGCCCTGTCGGGGTCTGTCGGGCCCTGTCGGGCTCTGTCGGGCCCTCTCGGGCTCTGTCGGGCTCTACTGGGCCCTGTCGGGCCCTGTCGGGCTCTGTCGGGCTCTGTCGGGCTCTGTCGGGCCCTGTCGGGCTCTGTCGGGCTCTGTCGGGCTCTGTCGGACCCCGTCGGGCTCTGTCGGGGTCTGTCGGGCTCTGTCGGGCTCTGACGGGTTCTGTCGGGCCCTGTCGGGCTCTGTCGGGCTCTACTGGGCTCTGTAGGGCCCTGTCGGGCCCTGTCGGGCTCTGTCGGGCTCTGTCGGGCTCTGTCGGGCTCTACTGGGCCCTGTAGGGCCCTGTCGGGCCCTGTCGGGCTCTGTCGGGCCCTGTCGGGCCCTGTCGGGCTCTGTCGGGCTCTGTCGGGCTCTACTGGGCTCTTCTGGGCTCTGTCGTGCTCTGTCGGGCTCTAATGGGCCCTGTCGGGCCCTGTCGGGCCCTGACTTGCTCTGTCGGGCTCTACTGGGCTCTGTCGGGCTCTGTCGGGCCCTGTCGGGCTCTGTCGGGCTCTGTCGGGCTCTACTGGGCTCTGTCGGGCTCTGTCGGGCTCTACTGGGCCCTGTCGGGCTCTGTCGGGCCCTGTCGGGCTCTGTCGGGCTCTGTCGGGCCCTGTCGGGCTCTGTCGGGCTCTGTCGGGCTCTGTCGGGCTCTACTGGGCTCTGTCGGGTTCTGCTGGGCTCTACTGGGCTCCGTCGTGCTCTGTCGGGCTCTGTCGGGCCCTGTCGGGCTCTGTCGGGCCCTGTCGGGCCCTGTCGGGCTCTGTCGGGCTCTGTCGGGCCCTGTCGGGCTCTGTCGGGCTCTGTCGGGCTCTGTCGGGCTCTACTGGGCCCTGTCGGGCTCTGTCGGGTTCTGTCGGGCTCTGTTGGGCCCTGTCAGGCTCTACTGGGCCCTGTCGGGCCCTGTCGGGCTCTGTCGGGCTCTGTCGGGCCCTGTCGGGCTCTGTCGGGCTCTGTCGGGCTGTGTCGGGCTCTGTCGGGCTCTACTGGGCTCTACTGGGCTCTGTCGGGCTCTGTCGGGCTCTGTCGGGCTCTGTCGGGCTCTACTGGGCCCTGTCGGGCCCTGTCGGGCTCTGTCGGGCTCTGTCGGGCTCTGTCGGGCTCTACTGGGCCCTGTCGGGCCCTGTCGGGCTCTGTCGGGCTCTGTCGGGCTCTGTCGGGCTCTGTCGGGCTCTACTGGGCTCTGTCGGGCTCTGTCGGGCTCTGTCGGGCTCTGTCGGGTCCTACTGGGCCCTGTCGCGCTCTGTCGGGCCCTGTCGGGCCCTGTCGGGCTCTGTCGGGCTCTGCCGGGCTCTGTCGGGCCCTGTCGGGCCCTGTCGGGCTCTGTCGGGCTCTGTCGGGCTCTACTGGGCTCTGTCGGGCTCTACTGGGCTCTACTGGGCCCTGTCGGGCTCTGTCGGGCTCTGTCGGGCCCTGTCGGGCTCTACTGGGCTCTGTCGGGCCCTGTCGGGCCCTGTCGGGCTCTGTCAGGCTCTGTCGGGCCCTGTCGGGCTCTGTCGGGCTCTGTCGGGCTCTGTCGGGCTCTACTGGGCTCTGTCGGGCTCTGTCGGGCTCTGTCGGGCTCTGTCGGGCTCTACTGGGCCCTGTCGGGCCCTGTCGGGCTCTTTCGGGCTCTGTCGGGCTCTGTCGGGCTCAACTGGTCTCTGTCGGGCTCTGTCGGGTTCTGTCGGGCTCTGTCGGGCTCTGTCGGGCTCTGTCGGGCTCTACTGGGCTCTACTGGGCTCTGTCGGGCTCTGTCGGGCTCTACTTCGCCCTGTCGGGCTCTGTCGGGCTCTGTCGTTCCCTGTCGGGCCCTGTCGGGCCCTGTCGGGCTCTGTCGGGCTCTGTCGGGCTCTGTCGGGCTCTTCTGGGCCCTGTCGGGCCCTGTCGGGCTCTGTCGGGCTCTGTCGGGCTCTGTCGGGCTCTACTGGGCTCTGTAGGGCCCTGTCGGGCCCTGTCGGGCTCTGTCGGGCTCTGTCGGGCTCTGTCGGGCTCTACTGGGCCCTGTCGGGCCCTGTCGGGCCCTGTCGGGCTCTGTCGGGCTCTACTGGGCTCTACTGGGCCCTGTCGGGCCCTGTCGGGCCCTGACGGGCTCTGTCGGGCTCTACTGGGCTCTGTCGGGCTCTGTCGGGCTCTGTCGGGCCCTGTCGGGCTCTGTCGGGCTCTGTCGGGCTCTGTCGGGCTCTACTGGGCCCTGTCGGGCTCTGTCGGGCTCTGTCGGGCTCTGTCGGGCCCTGTCAGGCTCTACTGGGCCCTGTCGGGCCCTGTCGGGCTCTGTCGGGCTCTGTCGGGCCCTGTCGGGCTCTGTCGGGCTCTGTCGGGCTGTGTCGGGCTCTGTCGGGCTCTACTGGGCTCTACTGGGCTCTGTCGGGCTCTGTCGGGCTCTGTCGGGCTCTGTCGGGCTCTACTGGGCCCTGTCGGGCCCTGTCGGGCTCTGTCGGGCTCTGTCGGGCTCTGTCGGGCTCTACTGGGCCCTGTCGGGCCCTGTCGGGCTCTGTCGGGCTCTGTCGGGCTCTGTCGGGCTCTACTGGGCTCTACTGGGATCTGTCGGGCTCTGTCGGGTTCTGTCGGGCTCTGTCGGGCTCTGTCGGGCTCTGTCGGGCCCTGTCGGGCTCTGTCGGGCTCTGTCGGGCCCTGTCGGGCCCTGTCGGGGTCTGTCGGGCCCTGTCGGGCTCTGTCGGGCCCTGTCGGGCCCTGTCGGGCTCTGTCGGGCTCTGTCGGGCCCTGTCGGCCTCTGTCGGGCTCTGTCGGGCTCTGTCGGGCTCTACTGGGCCCTGTCGGGCCCTGTCGGGCCCTGTCGGGCTCTGTCGGGCTCTGTCGGGCTCTACTGGGCTCTGTCGGGCCCAGTCGGGCCCTGTCGGGCTCTGTCGGGCTCTGTCGGGCCCTGTCGGGCCCTGTCGGTCTCTGTCGGGCTCTGTCGGGCTCTACTGGGCTCTGTCGGGCTCTGTCGGGCTCTGTCGGGCTCTGTCGGGCTCTACTGGGCCCTGTCGGGCTCTGTCGGGCTCTGTCGGGCTCTCTCGGGCCCTGTGAGGCCCTGTCGGGCTCTGTCGGGCTCTCTCGGGCTCTACTGGGCTCTTCTGGGCTCTGTCGGGCTCTGTCGGGCTCTACTGGGCCCTGTCGGGCTCTGTCGGGCCCTGTCGGGCCCTGTCGGGCTCTGTCGGGCTCTGTCGGGTTCTGTCGGGCTCTGTCGGGCTCTGTCGCGCTCTTCTGGGCCCTGTCGGGCCCTGTCGGGCTCTGTCGGGCTCTGTCGGGCTCTGTCGGGCTCTACTGGGCCCTGTCGGGCCCTGTCGGGCCCTGTCGGGCTCTGTCGGGCTCTGTCGGGCTCTACTGGGCTCTGTCGGGCTCTGTCGGGTTCTGTCGGGCTCTGTCGGGCTCTATCGGGCTCTACTGGGCTCTGTCGGGCCCTGTCGGGCCCTGTCGGGCTCTGTCGGGCCCTGTCGGGCCCTGTCGGGCTCTGTCGGGCTCTGTCGGGCTCTGTCGGGCTCTACTGGGCCCTGTCGGGCCCTGTCGGGCTCTGTCGGGCTCTGTCGGGGTCGTCGGGCTCTGTCGGGCTCTGTCGGGCTCTGTCGGGCTCTAGTGGGCTCTACTGGGCTCTGTCGGGCTCTGTCGGGCTCTACTGGGCCCTGTCGGGCCCTGACGGGCCCTGACGGTCTCTGTCGGGCTCTACTGGGCTCTGTCGGGCTCTGTCGGGCCCTGTTGGGCTCTGTCGGGCTCTGTCGGGCCCTGTCGGGCTCTGTCGGGCTCTGTCGGGATCTACTGGGCTCTGTCGGGCCCTGTCGGGCTCTGTCGGGCTCTGTCGGGCTCTGTCGGGCCCTGTCGGGCTCTGTCGGGCTCTGTCGTGCCCTGTCGGGCTCTGTCGGGCTCTGTCGGGCCCTGTCGGGCTCTATCGGGCCCTGTTGGGCTCTGTCGGGCCCTGTCGGGCTCTATCGGGCCCTGTCGGGCCCTGTCGGGCCCTGTCGGGCTCTGTCGGGCTCTGTCGGGCCCTCTCGGGCTCTGTCGGGCTCTACTGGGCCCTGTCGGGCTCTGTCGGGCCCTGTCGGGCCCTGTCGGGCTCTGTTGGGCTCTACTGGGCTCTGTCGGGCTCTGTCGCGCTCTGTCAGGCCCTGTCGGGCTCTGTCGCGCTCTGTCGGACTCTACTGGGCCCTGTCGGGCGCTGTCGGGCTCTGTCGGGCTCTGTCGGGCTCTGTCGGGCCCTGTCGGGCTCTGTCGGGCTCTGTCGGGCTCTGTCGGGCTCTACTGGGCCCTGTCGGGTTCTGTCGGGCTCTGTCGGGCTCTGTCGGGCTCTACTGGGCCCTGTCGGGCCCTGTCGGGATCTGTCGGGCTCTGTCGGGCTCTGTCGGGCTCTGTCGGGCCCTCTCGGGCTCTGTCGGGCTCTACTGGGCCCTGTCGGGCTCTGTCGGGCCCTGTCGGGCTCTATCGGGCTCTATCGGTCTCTACTGGGCCCTGTTGGGCTCTGTCGGGCTCTGTCGGGCCCTGTCGGGCCCTGTCGGGCTCTGTCGGGCTCTACTGGGCCCTGTCGGGCTCTGTCGGGCTCTGTCGGGCTCTGTCAGGCTCTGTCGGGCTCTACTGGGCCCTGTCGGGCTCAGTCGGGCTCTGTCGGGCCCTGTCGGGCCCTGTCCGGCTCTGTCGGGCTCTGTCGGGCTCTGTCGGGCTCTACTGGGCCCTGTCGGGCTCTGTCGGGCTCTGTCGGGCCCTGTCGGGCTCTGTCGGGCTCTGTCGGGCTCTGTCGGGCTCTACTGGGCTCTGTCGGGCTCTGTCGGGCCCTGTCGGGCTCTGTCGGGCCCTGTCGGGCTCTGTCGGGCTCTGTCGGGCCCTGTCGGGCTCTGTCGGGCTCTGTCGGGCCCTGTCGGGCCCTGTCGGGCTCTGTCGGGCTCTGTCGGGCTCTGTCGGGCTCTACTGGGCTCTGTCGGGCTCTACTGGGCTCTACTGGGCCCTGTCGGGCTCTGTCGGGCCCTGTCGGGCTCTGTCGGGCTCTGTCGGGCCCTGTCGGGCTCTGTCGGGCTCTGTCGGGCTCTGTCGGGCTCTACTGGGCTCTGTCGGGTTTTACTGGGCTCTACTGGGCCCTGTCGGGCTCTGTCGGGCTCTGTCGGGCTCTGTCGGGCCCTGTCGGGCTCTGTCGGGCTCTGTCGGGCTCTGTCGGGCCCTGTCGGGCTCTGTCGGGCTCTGTCGGGCTCTGTCGGGCTCTACTGGGCCCTGTCGGGCTCTGTCGGGCTCTGTCGGGCTCTGTCGGGCCCTGTCAGGCTCTGTCGGGCTCTGTCGGGCCCTGTCGGGCTCTGTCGGGCTCTACTGGGCCCTGTCGGGCCCTGTCGGGCTCTGTCGGGCTCTGTCGGGCCCTGTCGGGCTCTGTCGGGCTCTGTCGGGCTGTGTCGGGCTCTGTCGGGCTCTACTGGGCTCTACTGGGCTCTGTCGGGCTCTGTCGGGCTCTGTCGGGCTCTACTGGGCCCTGTCGGGCCCTGTCGGGCTCTGTCGGGCTCTGTCGGGCTCTGTCGGGCTCTACTGGGCCCTGTCGGGCCCTGTCGGGCTCTGTCGGGCTCTGTCGGGCTCTGTCGGGCTCTACTGGGCTCTACTGGGCTCTGTCGGGCTCTGTCGGGCTCTGTCGGGCTCTGTCGGGCCCTGTCGGGCTCTGTCGGGCTCTACTGGGCCCTGTCGGGCCCTGTCGGGCTCTGTCGGGCTCTGTCGGGCCCTGTCGGGCTCTGTCGGGCTCTGTCGGGCTGTGTCGGGCTCTGTCGGGCTCTACTGGGCTCTACTGGGCTCTGTCGGGCTCTGTCGGGCTCTGTCGGGCTCTGTCGGGCTCTACTGGGCCCTGTCGGGCCCTGTCGGGCTCTGTCGGGCTCTGTCGGGCTCTGTCGGGCTCTACTGGGCCCTGTCGGGCCCTGTCGGGCCCTGTCGGGCTCTGTCGGGCTCTGTCGGGCTCTGTCGGGCTCTACTGGGCTCTACTGGGCTCTGTCGGGCTCTACTGGGCCCTGTCGGGCCCTGTCGGGCTCTGTCGGGCTCTGTCGGGCTCTGTCGGGCCCTGTTGGGCTCTGTCGGGCTCTGTCGTGCCCTGTCGGGCTCTGTCGGGCTCTGTCGGGCCCTGTCGGGCTCTATCGGGCCCTGTCGGGCTCTGTCGGGCCCTGTCGGGCTCTATCGGGCCCTGTCGGGCCCTGTCGGGCTCTGTCGGGCTCTGTCGGGCCCTGTCGGGCTCTGTCGGGCTCTGTCGGGCTCTATCGGGCTCTACTGGGCCCTGTCGGGCTCTGTCGGGCTCTGTCGGGCTCTGTCGGGCTCTACTGGGCTCTGTCGGGCTCTGTCGGGCTCTACTGGGCCCTGTCGGGCTGTGTCGGGCCCTGTCGGGCTCTGTCGGGCTCTGTCGGGCTCTACTGGGCCCTGTCGGGCTCTGTCGGGCTCTGTCGGGCTCTGTCGGGCCCTGTCGGGCTCTGTCGGGCTCTGTCGGGCTCTACTGGGCTCTGTCGGGCTCTGTCGGGCTCTACTGGGCCCTGTCGGGCTCTGTCGGGCCCTGTCGGGCTCTGTCGGGCTCTGTCGGGCCCTGTCGGGCTCTGTCGGGCTCTGTCGGGCTCTGTCGGGCTCTACTGGGCTCTGTCGGGTTCTGCTGGGCTCTACTGGGCTCCGTCGTGCTCTGTCGGGCTCTGTCGGGCCCTGTCGGGCTCTGTCGGGCCCTGTCGGGCTCTGTCGGGCTCTGTCGGGCCCTGTCGGGCTCTGTCGGGCTCTGTCGGGCTCTGTCGGGCTCTACTGGGCCCTGTCGGGCTCTGTCGGGCTCTGTCGGGCTCTGTCGGGCTCTGTCGGGCCCTGTCAGGCTCTACTGGGCCCTGTCGGGCCCTGTCGGGCTCTGTCGGGCTCTGTCGGGCCCTGTCGGGCTCTGTCGGGCTCTGTCGGGCTGTGTCGGGCTATGTCGGGCTCTACTGGGCTCTACTGGGCTCTGTCGGGCTCTGTCGGGCTCTGTCGGGCTCTGTCGGGCTCTACTGGGCCCTGTCGGGCCCTGTCGGGCTCTGTCGGGCTCTGTCGGGCTCTGTCGGGCTCTACTGGGCCCTGTCGGGCCCTGTCGGGCTCTGTCGGGCTCTGTCGGGCTCTGTCGGGCTCTACTGGGCTCTACTGGGATCTGTCGGGCTCTGTCGGGTTCTGTCGGGCTCTGTCGGGCTCTACTGGGCTCTACTGGGCCCTGTCGGGCTCTGTCGGGCTCTGTCGTGCCCTGTCGGGCCCTGTCGGGGTCTGTCGGGCCCTGTCGGGCTCTGTCGGGCCCTGTCGGGCCCTGTCGGGCTCTGTCGGGCTCTGTCGGGCCCTGTCGGGCTCTGTCGGGCTCTGTCGGGCTCTGTCGGGCTCTACTGGGCCCTGTCGGGCCCTGTCGGGCCCTGTCGGGCTCTGTCGGGCTCTGTCGGGCTCTGTCGGGCTCTACTGGGCTCTGTCGGGCCCAGTCGGGCCCTGTCGGGCTCTGTCGGGCTCTGTCGGGCCCTTTCGGGCCCTGTCTGTCTCTGTCGGGCTCTGTTGGGCTCTACTGGGCTCTGTCGGGCTCTGTCGGGCTCTGTCGGGCTCTGTCGGGCTCTACTGGGCCCTGTCGGGCTCTGTCGGGCTCTGTCGGGCTCTCTCGGGCCCTGTGAGGCCCTGTCGGGCTCTGTCGGGCTCTCTCGGGCTCTACTGGGCTCTGTCGGGCTCTGTCGGGCTCTGTCGGGCTCTACTGGGCCCTGTCGGGCTCTGTCGGGCTCTGTGGGGCTCTGTCGGGCTCTGTCGGGCTCTGTCGGGCCCTGTCGGGCTCTGTCGGGCCCTGTCGGGCCCTGTCGGGCTCTGTCGGGCTCTGTCGGGCCCTGTCGGGCTCTGTCGGGCTCTGTCGGGCTCTGTCGGGCTCTACTGGGCCCTGTCGGGCTCTGTCGGGCTCTGTCGGGCCCTGTCGGGCTCTGTCGGGCTCTACTGGGCCCTGTCGGGCCCTGTCGGGCCCTGTCGGGCTCTGTCGGGCTCTGTCGGGCTCTGTCGGGCTCTACTGGGCTCTACTGGGCTCTGTCGGGCTCTACTGGGCCCTGTCGGGCCCTGTCGGGCTCTGTTGGGCTCTGTCGGGCTTTGTCGGGCCCTGTCGGGCTCTGTCGGGCTCTGTCGTGCCCTGTCGGGCTCTGTCGGGCTCTGTCGGGCCCTGTCGGGTTCTATCGGGCCCTGTCGGGCTCTGTCGGGCCCTGTCGGGCTCTATCGGGCCCTGTCGGGCCCTGTCGGGCCCTGTCGGGCTCTGTCGGGCTCTGTCGGGCCCTGTCGGGCTCTGTCGGGCTCTGTCGGGCTCTATCGGGCTCTACTGGGCCCTGTCGGGCTCTGTCGGGCTCTGTCGGGCTGTGTCGGGCCCTGTCGGGCTCTGTCGGGCTCTGTCGGGCTCTACTGGGCCCTGTCGGGCTCTGTCGGGCTCTGTCGGGCTCTGTCGGGCTCTGTCGGGCTCTACTGGGCCCTGTCGGGCTCAGTCGGGCTCTTTCGGGCCCTGTCGGGCCCTGTCGGGCTCTGTCAGGCTCTGTCGGGCTCTGTCGGGCTCTACTGGGCCCTGTCGGGCTCTGTCGGGCTCTGTCGGGCCCTGTCGGGCTCTGTCGGGATCTGTCGGGCTCTGTCGGGCTCTACTGGGCTCTGTCGGGCTCTGTCGGGCTCTGGCAGGCTCTGTCGGGCTCTACTGGGCCCTGTCGGGCTCTGTCGGGCTCTGTCGGGCCCTGTCGGGCTCTGTCGGGCTCTGTCAGGCCCTGTCGGGCCCTGTCGGGCTCTGTCGGGCTCTGTCGGGCTCTGTCGGGCTCTACTGGGCTCTGTCGGGCTCTACTGGGCTCTACTGGGCCCTGTCGGGCTCTGTCGGGCTCTGTCGGGCTCTGTCGTGCTCTACTGGGCTCTGTCGGGCCCTGTCGGGCTCTGTCGGGCTCTGTCGGGCTCTGTCGGGCTCTACTGGGCTCTGTCGGGCTCTGTCGGGCTCTGTCGGTCTCTGTCGGGCTCTACTGGGCCCTGTCGGGCCCTGTCGGGCTCTGTCGGGCTCTGTCGGGCTCTGTCGGGCTCAACTGGTCTCTGCCGGGCTCTGTCGGGTTCTGTCGGGCTCTGTCGGGCTCTGTCGGGCTCTACTGGGCTCTTCTGGGCTCTGTCGGGCTCTGTCGGGCTCTACTGGGCCCTGTCGGGCTCTGTCGGGCTCTGTCGGGCCCTGTCGGGCCCTGTCGGGCTCTGTCGGGCTCTGTCGGGTTCTGTCGGGCTCTGTCGGGCTCTGTCGGGCTCTTCTGGGCCCTGTCGGGCCCTGTCGGGCTCTGTCGGGCTCTGTCGGGCTCTACTGGGCCCTGTCGGGCCCTGTCGGGCCCTGTCGGGCTCTGTCGGGCTCTGTCGGGCTCTGTCGGGCTCTACTGGGCTCTGTCGGGCTCTGTCGGGTTCTGTCGGGCTCTGTCGGGCTCTATCGGGCTCTACTGGCCTCTGTCGGGCCCTGTCGGGCCCTGTCGGGCTCTCTCGGGCCCTGTCGGGCCCTGTCGGGCTCTGTCGGGCTCTGTCGGGCTCTGTCGGGCTCTACTGGGCCCTGTCGGGCCCTGTCGGGCTCTGTCGGGCTCTGTCGGGGTCGTCGGGCTCTGTCGGGCTCTGTCGGGCTCTGTCGGGCTCTAGTGGGCTCTACTGGGCTCTGTCGGGCTCTGTCGGGCTCTACTGGGCCCTGTCGGGCCCTGACGGGCCCTGACGGGCTCTGTCGGGCTCTACTGGGCTCTGTCGGGCTCTGTCGGGCCCTGTTGGGCTCTGTCGGGCTCTGTCGGGCCCTGTCGGGCTCTGTCGGGCTCTGTCGGGATCTACTGGGCTCTGTCGGGCCCTGTCGGGCTCTGTCGGGCTCTGTCGGGCTCTGTCGGGCCCTGTCGGGCTCTGTCGGGCTCTGTCGTACCCTGTCGGGCTCTGTCGGGCTCTGTCGGGCCCTGTCGGGCTCTATCGGGCTCTGTCGGGCCCTGTCGGGCTCTATCGGGCCCTGTCGGGACCTGTCGGGCTCTGTCGGGCTCTGTCGGGCCCTGTCGGGCTCTGTCGGGCTCTGTCGGGCTCTATCGGGCTCTACTGGGCCCTGTCGGGCTCTGTCGGGCTCTGTCGGGCCCTGTCGGGCCCTGTCGGGCTCTGTCGGGCTCTGTCGGGCTCTACTGGGCCCTGTCGGGCTCTGTCGGGCTCTGTCGGGCTCTGTCGGGCTCTGTCGGGCTCTACTGGGCCCTGTCGGGCTCAGTCGGGCTCTGTCGGGCCCTGTCGGGCCCTGTCGGGCTCTGTCAGGCTCTGTCGGGCTCTGTCGGGCTCTACTGGGCCCTGTCGGGCTCTGTCGGGCTCTGTCGGGCCCTGTCGGGCTCTGTCGGGCTCTGTCGGGCTCTACTGGGCTCTGTCGGACTCTGTCGGGCCCTGTCGGGCTCTGTCGGGCCCTGTCGGGCTCTGTCGGGCTCTGTCGGGCCCTGTCGGGCTCTGTCGGGCTCTGTCGGGCCCTGTCGGGCCCTGTCGGGCTCTGTCGGGCTCTGTCGGGCTCTGTCGGGCTCTACTGGGCTCTGTCGGGCTCTACTGGGCTCTACTGGGCCCTGTCGGGCTCTGTCGGGCCCTGTCGGGCTCTGTCGGGCTCTGTCGGGCCCTGTCGGGCTCTGTCGGGCTCTGTCGGGCTCTCTCGGGCTCTACTGGGCTCTGTCGGGTTTTACTGGGCTCTACTGGGCCCTGTCGGGCTCTGTCGGGCTCTGTCGGGCTCTGTCGGGCCCTGTCGGGCTCTGTCGGGCTCTGTCGGGCTCTGTCGGGCCCTGTCGGGCTCTGTCGGGCTCTGTCGGGCTCTGTCGGGCTCTACTGGGCCCTGTCGGGCTCTGTCGGGCTCTGTCGGGCTCTGTCGGGCCCTGTCAGGCTCTGTCGGGCTCTGTCGGGCCCTGTCGGGCTCTGTCGGGCTCTACTGGGCCCTGTCGGGCCCTGTCGGGCTCTGTCGGGCTCTGTCGGGCCCTGTCGGGCTCTGTCGGGCTCTGTCGGGCTCTGTCGGGCTCTGTCGGGCTCTACTGGGCTCTACTGGGCTCTGTCGGGCTCTGTCGGGCTCTGTCGGGCTCTGTCGGGCTCTACTGGGCCCTGTCGGGCCCTGTCGGGCTCTGTCGGGCTCTGTCGGGCTCTGTCGGGCTCTACTGGGCCCTGTCGGGCCCTGTCGGGCTCTGTCGGGCTCTGTCGGGCTCTGTCGGGCTCTACTGGGCTCTACTGGGCTCTCTCGGGCTCTGTCGGGCTCTGTCGGGCTCTGTCGGGCCCTGTCGGGCTCTGTCGGGCTCTACTGGGCCCTGTCGGGCCCTGTCGGGCTCTGTCGGGCTCTGTCGGGCCCTGTCGGGCTCTGTCGGGCTCTGTCGGGCTGTGTCGGGCTCTGTCAGGCTCTACTGGGCTCTACTGGGCTCTGTCGGGCTCTGTCGGGCTCTGTCGGGCTCTGTCGGGCTCTACTGGGCCCTGTCGGGCCCTGTCGGGCTCTGTCGGGCTCTGTCGGGCTCTGTCGGGCTCTACTGGGCCCTGTCGGGCCCTGTCGGGCTCTGTCGGACTCTGTCGGGCTCTGTCGGGCTCTACTGGGCTCTACTGGGATCTGTCGGGCTCTGTCGGGTTCTGTCGGGCTCTGTCGGGCTCTGTCGGGCTCTGTCGGAACCTGTCGGGCTCTGTCGGGCTCTGTCGTGCCCTGTCGGGCCCTGTCGGGGTCTGTCGGGCCCTGTCGGGCTCTGTCGGGCCCTGTCGGGCCCTGTCGGGCTCTGTCGGGCTCTGTCGGGCCCTGTCGGGCTCTGTCGGGCTCTGTCGGGCTCTGTCGGGCTCTACTGGGCCCTGTCGGGCCCTGACGGGCCCTGTCGGGCTCTGTCGGGCTCTGTCGGGCTCTACTGGGCTCTGTCGGGCCCAGTCGGGCCCTGTCGGGCTCTGTCGGGCTCTGTCGGGCCCTGTCGGGCCCTGTCGGTCTCTGTCGGGCTCTGTCGGGCTCTACTGGGCTCTGTCGGGCTCTGTCGGGCTCTGTCGGGCTCTGTCGGGCTCTACTGGGCCCTGTCGGGCTCTGTCGGGCTCTGTCGGGCTCTGTCGGGCCCTGTGAGGCCCTGTCGGGCTCTGTCGGGCTCTCTCGGGCTCTACTGGGCTCTGTCGGGCTCTGTCGGGCTCTGTCGGGCTCTACTGGGCCCTGTCGGGCTCTGTCGGGCTCTGTGGGGCTCTGTCGGGCTCTGTCGGGCTCTGTCGGGCCCTGTCGGGCTCTGTCGGGCCCTGTCGGGCCCTGTCGGGCTCTGTCGGGCTCTGTCGGGCCCTGTCGGGCTCTGTCGGGCTCTGTCGGGCTCTGTCGGGCTCTACTGGGCCCTGTCGGGCTCTGTCGGGCTCTGTCGGGCCCTGTCGGGCTCTGTCGGGCTCTACTGGGCCCTGTCGGGCCCTGTCGGGCCCTGTCGGGCTTTGTCGGGCTCTGTCGGGCTCTGTCGGGCTCTACTGGGCTCTACTGGGCTCTGTCGGGCTCTACTGGGCCCTGTCGGGCCCTGTCGGGCTCTGTCGGGCTCTGTCGGGCTCTGTCGGGCCCTGTCGGGCTCTGTCGGGCTCTGTCGTGCCCTGTCGGGCTCTGTCGGGCTCTGTCGGGCCCTGTCGGGCTCTATCGGGCCCTGTCGGGCTCTGTCGGGCTCTATCGGGCCCTGTCGGGCCCTGTCGGGCCCTGTCGGGCCCTGTCGGGCTCTGTCGGGCTCTGTCGGGCCCTGTCGGGCTCTGTCGGGCTCTGTCGGGCTCTATCGGGCTCTACTGGGCCCTGTCGGGCTCTGTCGGGCTCTGTCGGGCTCTGTCGGGCCCTGTCGGGCCCTGTCGGGCCCTGTCGGGCTCTGTCGGGCTCTGTCGGTCTCTACTAGGCCCTGTCGGGCTCTGTCGGGCTCTGTCGGGCTCTGTCGGGCTCTGTCGGTCTCTACTGGGCCCTGTCGGGATCAGTCGGGCTCTGTCGGGCCCTGTCGGGCCCTGTTGGGCTCTGTCAGGCTCTGTCGGGCTCTGTCGGGCTCTACTGGGCCCTGTCGGGCTCTGTCGGGCTCTGTCGGGCCCTGTCGGGCTCTGTCGGGCTCTGTCGGGCTCTGTCGGGCTCTACTGGGCTCTGTCGGGCTCTGTCGGGCTCTGTCGGGCTCTGTCGGGCTCTACTGGGGCCTGTCGGGCTCTGTCGGGCTCTACTGGGCCCTGTCGGGCTCTGTCGGGCTCTGTCGGGCCCTGTCGGGCTCTGTCGGGCTCTGTCGGGCTCTGTCGGGCTCTACTGGGCTCTGTCGGGCTCTGTCGGGCTCTGTCGGGCTCTACTGGGCCCTGTCGGGCTCTGTCGGGCTCTGTCGGGCCCTGTCGGGCTCTGTCGGGCTCTGTCGGGCCCTGTCGGGCCCTGTCGGGCTCTGTCGGGCTCTGTCGGGCTCTACTGGGCTCTGTCGGGCTCTACTGGGCTCTACTGGGCCCTGTCGGGCTCTGTCGGGCCCTGTCGGGCTCTGTCGGGCTCTGTCGGGCCCTGTCAGGCTCTGTCGGGCTCTGTCGGGCTCTGTCGGGCTCTAATGGGCTCTGTCGGGTTTTACTGGGCTCTACTGGGCCCTGTCGGGCTCTGTCGGGCTCTGTCGGGCTCTGTCGGGCCCTGTCGGGCTCTGTCGGGCTCTGTCGGGCTCTGTCGGGCCCTGTCGGGCTCTGTCGGGCTCTGTCGGGCTCTGTCGGGCTCTACTGGGCCCTGTCGGGCTCTGTCGGGCTCTGTCGGGCTCTGTCGGGCCCTGTCAGGCTCTGTCGGGCTTTGTCGGGCCCTGTCGGGCTCTGTCGGGCTCTACTGGGCCCTGTCGGGCCCTGTCGGGCTCTGTCGGGCTCTGTCGGGCCCTGTCGGGCTCTGTCGGGCTCTGTCGGGCTGTGTCGGGCTCTGTCGGGCTCTACTGGGCTCTACTGGGCTCTGTCGGGCTCTGTCGGGCTCTGTCGGGCTCTGTCGGGCTCTACTGGGCCCTGTCGGGCCCTGTCGGGCGCTGTCGGGCTCTGTCGGGCTCTGTCGGGCTCTACTGGGCCCTGTCGGGCCCTGTCGGGCTCTGTCGGGCTCTGTCGGGCTCTGTCGGGCTCTACTGGGCTCTACTGGGCTCTGTGGGGCTCTGTCGGGCTCTGTCGGGCTCTGTCGGGCCCTGTCGGGCTCTGTCGGGCTCTACTGGGCCCTGTCGGGCCCTGTCGGGCTCTGTCGGGCTCTGTCGGGCCCTGTCGGGCTCTGTCGGGCTCTGTCGGGCTGTGTCGGGCTCTGTCGGGCTCTACTGGGCTCTACTGGGCTCTGTCGGGCTCTGTCGGGCTCTGTCGGGCTCTGTCGGGCTCTACTGGGCCCTGTCGGGCCCTGTCGGGCTCTGTCGGGCTCTGTCGGGCTCTGTCGGGCTCTACTGGGCCCTGTCGGGCCCTGTCGGGCTCTGTCGGGCTCTGTCGGGCTCTGTCGGGCTCTACTGGGCTCTTCTGGGCTCTGTCGGGCTCTGTCGGGCTCTACTGGGCCCTGTCGGGCTCTGTCGGGCTCTGTCGGGCCCTGTCGGGCCCTGTCGGGCTCTGTCGGGCTCTGTCGGGTTCTGTCGGGCTCTGTCGGGCTCTGTCGGGCTCTTCTGGGCCCTGTCGGGCCCTGTCGGGCTCTGTCGGGCCCTGTCGGGCTCTGTCGGGCTCTGTCGGGCTCTGTCGGGCTCTACTGGGCCCTGTCGGGCCCTGTCGGGCCCTGTCGGGCTCTGTCGGGCTCTGTCGGGCTCTACTGGGCTCTGTCGGGCCCAGTCGGGACCTGTCGGGCTCTGTCGGGCTCTGTCGGGCCCTGTCGGGCCCTGTCGGGCTCTGTCGGGCTCTGTCGGGCTCTACTGGGCTCTGTCGGGCTCTGTCGGGCTCTGTCGGGCTCTGTCGGGCTCTACTGGGCCCTGTCGGGCTCTGTCGGGCTCTGTCGGGCTCTGTCGGGCCCTGTGAGGCCCTGTCGGGCTCTGTCGGGCTCTCTCGGGCTCTACTGGGCTCTGTCGGGCTCTGTCGGGCTCTGTCGGGCTCTACTGGGCCCTGTCGGGCTCTGTCGGGCTCTGTCGGGCTCTGTCGGGCTCTGTCGGGCTCTGTCGGGCCCTGTCGGGCTCTGTCGGGCCCTGTCGGGCTCTGTCGGGCTCTGTCGGGCCCTGTCGGGCTCTGTCGGGCTCTGTCGGGCTCTGTCGGGCTCTACTGGGCCCTGTCGGGCTCTGTCGGGCTCTGTCGGGCCCTGTCGGGCTCTGTCGGGCCCTGTCAGGCCCTGTCGGGCTCTGTCGGGCTCTGTCGGGCTCTGTCGGGCTCTACTGGGCTCTACTGGGATCTGTCGGGCTCTGTCGGGTTCTGTCGGGCTCTGTCGGGCTCTGTCGGGCTCTGTCGGAACCTGTCGGGCTCTGTCGGGCTCTGTCGTGCCCTGTCGGGCCCTGTCGGGGTCTGTCGGGCCCTGTCGGGCTCTGTCGGGCCCTGTCGGGCCCTGTCGGGCTCTGTCGGGCTCTGTCGGGCCCTGTCGGGCTCTGTCGGGCTCTGTCGGGCTCTGTCGGGCTCTACTGGGCCCTGTCGGGCCCTGACGGGCCCTGTCGGGCTCTGTCGGGCTCTGTCGGGCTCTACTGGGCTCTGTCGGGCCCAGTCGGGCCCTGTCGGGCTCTGTCGGGCTCTGTCGGGCCCTGTCGGGCCCTGTCGGTCTCTGTCGGGCTCTGTCGGGCTCTACTGGGCTCTGTCGGGCTCTGTCGGGCTCTGTCGGGCTCTGTCGGGCTCTACTGGGCCCTGTCGGGCTCTGTCGGGCTCTGTCGGGCTCTGTCGGGCCCTGTGAGGCCCTGTCGGGCTCTGTCGGGCTCTCTCGGGCTCTACTGGGCTCTGTCGGGCTCTGTCGGGCTCTGTCGGGCTCTACTGGGCCCTGTCGGGCTCTGTCGGGCTCTGTGGGGCTCTGTCGGGCTCTGTCGGGCTCTGTCGGGCCCTGTCGGGCTCTGTCGGGCCCTGTCGGGCCCTGTCGGGCTCTGTCGGGCTCTGTCGGGCCCTGTCGGGCTCTGTCGGGCTCTGTCGGGCTCTGTCGGGCTCTACTGGGCCCTGTCGGGCTCTGTCGGGCTCTGTCGGGCCCTGTCGGGCTCTGTCGGGCTCTACTG
The DNA here is from genome assembly GCF_036013445.1 of Caloenas nicobarica. Classification (NCBI taxonomy): domain Eukaryota; kingdom Metazoa; phylum Chordata; class Aves; order Columbiformes; family Columbidae; genus Caloenas; species Caloenas nicobarica. The sequence continues at coordinate 193,390 of NW_027017064.1, forward strand.
GGCCCTGTCGGGCCCTGTCGGGCTCTGTCGGGCTCTGTCGGGCTCTGTCGGGCTCTACTGGGCTCTACTGGGCTCTGTCGGGCTCTACTGGGCCCTGTCGGGCCCTGTCGGGCTCTGTCGGGCTCTGTCGGGCTCTGTCGGGCCCTGTCGGGCTCTGTCGGGCTCTGTCGGGCCCTGTCGGGCTCTATCGGGCCCTGTCGGGCTCTGTCGGGCTCTATCGGGCCCTGTCGGGCTCTGTCGGGCCCTGTCGGGCCCTGTCGGGCCCTGTCGGGCCCTGTCGGGCCCTGTCGGGCTCTGTCGGGCTCTGTCGGGCCCTGTCGGGCTCTGTCGGGCTCTGTCGGGCTCTATCGGGCTCTACTGGGCCCTGTCGGGCTCTGTCGGGCTCTGTCGGGCCCTGTCGGGCCCTGTCGGGCTCTGTCGGGCTCTGTCGGGCTCTGTCGGGCTCTACTGGGCTCTGTCGGGCTCTACTGGGCTCTACTGGGCCCTGTCGGGCTCTGTCGGGCCCTGTCGGGCTCTGTCGGGCTCTGTCGGGCCCTGTCGGGCTCTGTCGGGCTCTGTCGGGCTCTGTCGGGCTCTACTGGGCTCTGTCGGGTTTTACTGGGCTCTACTGGGCCCTGTCGGGCTCTGTCGGGCTCTGTCGGGCTCTGTCGGGCCCTGTCGGGCTCTGTCGGGCTCTGTCGGGCTCTACTGGGCCCTGTCGGGCTCTGTCGGGCTCTGTCGGGCTCTGTCGGGCTCTGTCGGGCCCTGTCGGGCTCTGTCGGGCTCTGTCGGGTTCTGTCGGGCTCTGTCGGGCTCTGTCGGGCTCTTCTGGGCCCTGTCGGGCCCTGTCGGGCTCTGTCGGGCCCTGTCGGGCTCTGTCGGGCTCTGTCGGGCTCTGTCGGGCTCTACTGGGCCCTGTCGGGCCCTGTCGGGCCCTGTCGGGCTCTGTCGGGCTCTGTCGGGCTCTACTGGGCTCTGTCGGGCCCAGTCGGGACCTGTCGGGCTCTGTCGGGCTCTGTCGGGCCCTGTCGGGCCCTGTCGGGCTCTGTCGGGCTCTGTCGGGCTCTACTGGGCTCTGTCGGGCTCTGTCGGGCTCTGTCGGGCTCTGTCGGGCTCTACTGGGCCCTGTCGGGCTCTGTCGGGCTCTGTCGGGCTCTGTCGGGCCCTGTGAGGCCCTGTCGGGCTCTGTCGGGCTCTCTCGGGCTCTACTGGGCTCTGTCGGGCTCTGTCGGGCTCTGTCGGGCTCTACTGGGCCCTGTCGGGCTCTGTCGGGCTCTGTCGGGCTCTGTCGGGCTCTGTCGGGCTCTGTCGGGCCCTGTCGGGCTCTGTCGGGCCCTGTCGGGCTCTGTCGGGCTCTGTCGGGCCCTGTCGGGCTCTGTCGGGCTCTGTCGGGCTCTGTCGGGCTCTACTGGGCCCTGTCGGGCTCTGTCGGGCTCTGTCGGGCCCTGTCGGGCTCTGTCGGGCCCTGTCAGGCCCTGTCGGGCTCTGTCGGGCTCTGTCGGGCTCTGTCGGGCTCTACTGGGCTCTACTGGGATCTGTCGGGCTCTGTCGGGTTCTGTCGGGCTCTGTCGGGCTCTGTCGGGCTCTGTCGGAACCTGTCGGGCTCTGTCGGGCTCTGTCGTGCCCTGTCGGGCCCTGTCGGGGTCTGTCGGGCCCTGTCGGGCTCTGTCGGGCCCTGTCGGGCCCTGTCGGGCTCTGTCGGGCTCTGTCGGGCCCTGTCGGGCTCTGTCGGGCTCTGTCGGGCTCTGTCGGGCTCTACTGGGCCCTGTCGGGCCCTGACGGGCCCTGTCGGGCTCTGTCGGGCTCTGTCGGGCTCTACTGGGCTCTGTCGGGCCCAGTCGGGCCCTGTCGGGCTCTGTCGGGCTCTGTCGGGCCCTGTCGGGCCCTGTCGGTCTCTGTCGGGCTCTGTCGGGCTCTACTGGGCTCTGTCGGGCTCTGTCGGGCTCTGTCGGGCTCTGTCGGGCTCTACTGGGCCCTGTCGGGCTCTGTCGGGCTCTGTCGGGCTCTGTCGGGCCCTGTGAGGCCCTGTCGGGCTCTGTCGGGCTCTCTCGGGCTCTACTGGGCTCTGTCGGGCTCTGTCGGGCTCTGTCGGGCTCTACTGGGCCCTGTCGGGCTCTGTCGGGCTCTGTGGGGCTCTGTCGGGCTCTGTCGGGCTCTGTCGGGCCCTGTCGGGCTCTGTCGGGCCCTGTCGGGCCCTGTCGGGCTCTGTCGGGCTCTGTCGGGCCCTGTCGGGCTCTGTCGGGCTCTGTCGGGCTCTGTCGGGCTCTACTGGGCCCTGTCGGGCTCTGTCGGGCTCTGTCGGGCCCTGTCGGGCTCTGTCGGGCTCTACTGGGCCCTGTCGGGCCCTGTCGGGCTCTGTCGGGCTCTGTCGGGCTCTGTCGGGCTCTACTGGGCTCTACTGGGCTCTGTCGGGCTCTACTGGGCCCTGTCGGGCCCTGTCGGGCTCTGTCGGGCTCTGTCGGGCTCTGTCGGGCCCTGTCGGGCTCTGTCGGGCTCTGTCGGGCCCTGTCGGGCTCTATCGGGCCCTGTCGGGCTCTGTCGGGCTCTATCGGGCCCTGTCGGGCTCTGTCGGGCCCTGTCGGGCCCTGTCGGGCCCTGTCGGGCCCTGTCGGGCCCTGTCGGGCTCTGTCGGGCTCTGTCGGGCCCTGTCGGGCTCTGTCGGGCTCTGTCGGGCTCTATCGGGCTCTACTGGGCCCTGTCGGGCTCTGTCGGGCTCTGTCGGGCCCTGTCGGGCCCTGTCGGGCTCTGTCGGGCTCTGTCGGGCTCTGTCGGGCTCTACTGGGCTCTGTCGGGCTCTACTGGGCTCTACTGGGCCCTGTCGGGCTCTGTCGGGCCCTGTCGGGCTCTGTCGGGCTCTGTCGGGCCCTGTCGGGCTCTGTCGGGCTCTGTCGGGCTCTGTCGGGCTCTACTGGGCTCTGTCGGGTTTTACTGGGCTCTACTGGGCCCTGTCGGGCTCTGTCGGGCTCTGTCGGGCTCTGTCGGGCCCTGTCGGGCTCTGTCGGGCTCTGTCGGGCTCTGTCGGGCCCTGTCGGGCTCTGTCGGGCTCTGTCGGGCTCTGTCGGGCTCTACTGGGCCCTGTCGGGCTCTGTCGGGCTCTGTCGGGCTCTGTCGGGCCCTGTCAGGCCCTGTCGGGCTCTGTCGGGCCCTGTCGGGCTCTGTCGGGCTCTACTGGGCCCTGTCGGGCCCTGTCGGGCTCTGTCGGGCTCTGTCGGGCCCTGTCGGGCTCTGTCGGGCTCTGTCGGGCTGTGTCGGGCTCTGTCGGGCTCTACTGGGCTCTACTGGGCTCTGTCGGGCTCTGTCGGGCTCTGTCGGGCTCTGTCGGGCTCTACTGGGCCCTGTCGGGCCCTGTCGGGCTCTGTCGGGCTCTGTCGGGCTCTGTCGGGCTCTACTGGGCTCTACTGGGCTCTGTCGGGCTCTGTCGGGCTCTGTCGGGCTCTGTCGGGCCCTGTCGGGCTCTGTCGGGCTCTACTGGGCCCTGTCGGGCCCTGTCGGGCTCTACTGGGCTCTACTGGGCTCTGTCGGGCTCTGTCGGGCTCTGTCGGGCTCTGTCGGGCTCTACTGGGCCCTGTCGGGCCCTGTCGGGCTCTGTCGGGCTCTGTCGGGCTCTGTCGGGCTCTACTGGGCCCTGTCGGGCTCTGTCGGGCCCTGTCGGGCTCTGTCGGGCTCTACTGGGCCCTGTCGGGCTCAGTCGGGCTCTGTCGGGCGCTGTCGGGCCCTGTCGGGCTCTGTCAGGCTCTGTCGGGCTCTGTCGGGCTCTACTGGGCCCTGTCGGGCTCTGTCGGGCTCTGTCGGGCCCTGTCGGGCTCTGTCGGGCTCTGTCGGGCTCTACTGGGCTCTGTCGGGCTCTGTCGGGCTCTGTCGGGCTCTGTCGGGCTCTACTGGGCCCTGTCGGGCTCTGTCGGGCTCTGTCGGGCCCTGTCGGGCCCTGTCGGGCTCTGTCGGGCTCTGTAGGGCTCTGTCGGGCTCTACTGGGCTCTGTCGGGCTCTACTGGGCTCTACTGGGCCCTGTCGGGCTCTGTCGGGCTCTGTCGGGCTCTGTCGGGCTCTACTGGGCTCTGTCGGGCCCTGTCGGGCTCTGTCGGGCTCTGTCGGGCTCTGTCGGGCTCTACTGGGCTCTGTCGGGCTCTGTCGGGCTCTGTCGGGCTCTGTCGGGCTCTACTGGGCCCTGTCGGGCCCTGTCGGGCTCTGTCGGGCTCTGTCGGGCCCTGTCGGGCTCTGTCGGGCTCTGTCGGGCTCTGTCGGGCTCTACTGGGCTCTACTGGGCTCTACTGGGCTCTGTCGGGCCCTGTCGGGCCCTGTCGGGCTCTGTCGGGCTCTGTCGGGCTCTACTGGGCCCTGTCGGGCTCTGTCGGGCTCTGTCGGGCTCTGTCGGGCTCTGTCGGGCTCTACTGGGCCCTGTCGGGCTCAGTCGGGCTCTGTCTGGCCCTGTCGGGCCCTGTCGGGCTCTGTCAGGCTCTGTCGGGCTCTGTCGGGCTCTACTGGGCCCTGTCGGGCTCTGTCGGGCTCTGTCGGGCCCTGTCGGGCTCTGTCGGGCTCTGTCGGGCTCTGTCGGGCTCTACTGGGCTCTGTCGGGCTCTGTCGGGCTCTGTCGGGCTCTACTGGGCCCTGTCGGGCTCTGTCGGGCTCTGTCGGGCCCTGTCGGGCTCTGTCGGGCTCTGTCGGGCCCTGTCGGGCCCTGTCGGGCTCTGTCGGGCTCTGTCGGGCTCTGTCGGGCTCTACTGGGCTCTGTCGGGCTCTACTGGGCTCTACTGGGCCCTGTCGGGCTCTGTCGGGCCCTGTCGGGCTCTGTCGGGCTCTGTCGGGCCCTGTCAGGCTCTGTCGGGCTCTGTCGGGCTCTGTCGGGCTCTAATGGGCTCTGTCGGGTTTTACTGGGCTCTACTGGGCCCTGTCGGGCTCTGTCGGGCTCTGTCGGGCTCTGTCGGGCCCTGTCGGGCTCTGTCGGGCTCTGTCGGGCTCTGTCGGGCCCTGTCGGGCTCTGTCGGGCTCTGTCGGGCTCTGTCGGGCTCTACTGGGCCCTGTCGGGCTCTGTCGGGCTCTGTCGGGCTCTGTCGGGCCCTGTCAGGCTCTGTCGGGCTCTGTCGGGCCCTGTCGGGCTCTGTCGGGCTCTACTGGGCCCTGTCGGGCCCTGTCGGGCTCTGTCGGGCTCTGTCGGGCCCTGTCGGGCTCTGTCGGGCTCTGTCGGGCTGTGTCGGGCTCTGTCGGGCTCTACTGGGCTCTACTGGGCTCTGTCGGGCTCTGTCGGGCTCTGTCGGGCTCTGTCGGGCTCTACTGGGCCCTGTCGGGCCCTGTCGGGCTCTGTCGGGCTCTGTCGGGCTCTGTTGGGCTCTACTGGGCCCTGTCGGGCCCTGTCGGGCTCTGTCGGGCTCTGTCGGGCTCTGTCGGGCTCTACTGGGCTCTACTGGGCTCTGTCGGGCTCTGTCGGGCTCTGTCGGGCTCTGTCGGGCCCTGTCGGGCTCTGTCGGGCTCTACTGGGCCCTGTCGGGCCCTGTCGGGCTCTGTCGGCCTCTGTCGGGCCCTGTCGGGCTCTGTCGGGCTCTGTCGGGCTGTGTCGGGCTCTGTCGGGCTCTACTGGGCTCTACTGGGCTCTGTCGGGCTCTGTCGGGCTCTGTCGGGCTCTGTCGGGCTCTACTGGGCCCTGTCGGGCCCTGTCGGGCTCTGTCGGGCTCTGTCGGGCTCTGTCGGGCTCTACTGGGCCCTGTCGGGCCCTGTCGGGCTCTGTCGGGCTCTGTCGGGCTCTGTCGGGCTCTACTGGGCTCTTCTGGGCTCTGTCGGGCTCTGTCGGGCTCTACTGGGCCCTGTCGGGCTCTGTCGGGCTCTGTCGGGACCTGTCGGGCCCTGTCGGGCTCTGTCGGGCTCTGTCGGGTTCTGTCGGGCTCTGTCGGGCTCTGTCGGGCTCTTCTGGGCCCTGTCGGGCCCTGTCGGGCTCTGTCGGGCCCTGTCGGGCTCTGTCGGGCTCTGTCGGGCTCTGTCGGGCTCTACTGGGCCCTGTCAGGCCCTGTCGGGCCCTGTCGGGCTCTGTCGGGCTCTGTCGGGCTCTACTGGGCTCTGTCGGGCCCAGTCGGGCCCTGTCGGGCTCTGTCGGGCTCTGTCGGGCCCTGTCGGGCCCTGTCGGGCTCTGTCGGGCTCTGTCGGGCTCTACTGGGCTCTGTCGGGCTCTGTCGGGCTCTGTCGGGCTCTGTCGGGCTCTACTGGGCCCTGTCGGGCTCTGTCGGGCTCTGTCGGGCTCTGTCGGGCTCTGTCGGGCCCTGTCGGGCTCTGTCGGGCTCTGTCGGGCTCTGTCGGGCTCTACTGGGCCCTGTCGGGCTCTGTCGGGCTCTGTCGGGCTCTGTCGGGCCCTGTCAGGCCCTGTCGGGCTCTGTCGGGCCCTGTCGGGCTCTGTCGGGCTCTACTGGGCCCTGTCGGGCCCTGTCGGGCTCTGTCGGGCTCTGTCGGGCCCTGTTGGGCTCTGTCGGGCTCTGTCGGGCTGTGTCGGGCTCTGTCGGGCTCTGCTGGGCTCTACTGGGCTCTGTCGGGCTCTGTCGGGCTCTGTCGGGCTCTGTCGGGCTCTACTGGGCCCTGTCGGGCCCTGTCGGGCTCTGTCGGGCTCTGTCGGGCTCTGTCGGGCTCTACTGGGCCCTGTCGGGCCCTGTCGGGCTCTGTCGGGCTCTGTCGGGCTCTGTCGGGCTCTACTGGGCTCTACTGGGCTCTGTCGGGCTCTGTCGGGCTCTGTCGGGCCCTGTCGGGCTCTGTCGGGCTCTACTGGGCCCTGTCGGGCCCTGTCGGGCTCTACTGGGCTCTACTGGGCTCTGTCGGGCTCTGTCGGGCTCTGTCGGGCTCTGTCGGGCTCTACTGGGCCCTGTCGGGCCCTGTCGGGCTCTGTCGGGCTCTGTCGGGCTCTGTCGGGCTCTACTGGGCCCTGTCGGGCTCTGTCGGGCCCTGTCGGGCTCTGTCGGGCTCTGTCGGGCTCTGTCGGGCTCTACTGGGCCCTGTCGGGCTCAGTCGGGCTCTGTCGGGCGCTGTCGGGCCCTGTCGGGCTCTGTCAGGCTCTGTCGGGCTCTGTCGGGCTCTACTGGGCCCTGTCGGGCTCTGTCGGGCTCTGTCGGGCCCTGTCGGGCTCTGTCGGGCTCTGTCGGGCTCTACTGGGCTCTGTCGGGCTCTGTCGGGCTCTGTCGGGCTCTGTCGGGCTCTACTGGGCCCTGTCGGGCTCTGTCGGGCTCTGTCGGGCCCTGTCGGGCTCTGTCGGGCTCTGTCGGGCCCTGTCGGGCCCTGTCGGGCTCTGTCGGGCTCTGTAGGGCTCTGTCGGGCTCTACTGGGCTCTGTCGGGCTCTACTGGGCTCTACTGGGCCCTGTCGGGCTCTGTCGGGCTCTGTCGGGCTCTGTCGGGCTCTACTGGGCTCTGTCGGGCCCTGTCGGGCTCTGTCGGGCTCTGTCGGGCTCTACTGGGCTCTGTCGGGCTCTGTCGGGCTCTGTCGGGCTCTGTGGGGCTCTACTGGGCCCTGTCGGGCCCTGTCGGGCTCTGTCGGGCTCTGTCGGGCTCTTTCGGGCTCAACTGGTCTCTGCCGGGCTCTGTCGGGTTCTGTCGGGCTCTGTCGGGCTCTGTCGGGCTCTACTGGGCTCTTCTGGGCTCTGTCGGGCTCTGTCGGGCTCTACTGGGCCCTGTCGGGCTCTGTCGGGCTCTGTCGGGCCCTGTCGGGCCCTGTCGGGCTCTGTCGGGCTCTGTCGGGTTCTGTCGGGCTCTGTCGGGCTCTGTCGGGCTCTTCTGGGCCCTGTCGGGCCCTGTCGGGCTCTGTCGGGCTCTGTCGGGCTCTGTCAAGCTCTACTGGGCCCTGTCGGGCCCTGTCGGGCCCTGTTGGGCTCTGTCGGGCACTGTCGGGCTCTGTCGGGCTCTACTGGGCTCTGTCGGGCTCTGTCGGGTTCTGTCGGGCTCTGTCGGGCTCTATCGGGCTCTACTGGGCTCTGTCGGGCCCTGTCGGGCCCTGTCGGGCTCTGTCGGGCTCTGTCGGGCTCTGTCGGGCTCTACTGGGCCCTGTCGGGCCCTGACGGGCCCTGACGGGCTCTGTCGGGCTCTACTGGGCTCTGTCGGGCTCTGTCGGGCTCTGTCGGGCCCTGTTGGGCTCTGTCGGGCTCTGTCGGGCCCTGTCGGGCTCTATCGGGCTCTGTCGGGATCTACTGGGCTCTGTCGGGCCCTGTCGGGCTCTGTCGGGCTCTGTCGGGCTCTGTCGGGCCCTGTCGGGCTCTGTCGGGCTCTGTCGTGCCCTGTCGGGCTCTGTCGGTATCTGTCGGGCCCTGTCGGGCTCTATCGGGCCCTGTCGGGCTCTGTCGGGCCCTGTCGGGCTCTATCGGGCCCTGTCGGGCCCTGTCGGGCCCTGTCGGGCTCTGTCGGGCTCTGTCGGGCCCTGTCGGGCTCTGTCGGGCTCTGTCGGGCTCTATCGGGCTCTACTGGGCCCTGTCGGGCTCTGTCGGGCTCTGTCGGGCCCTGTCGGGCCCTGTCGGGCTCTGTCGGGCTCTGTCGGGCTCTACTGGGCCCTGTCGGGCTCTGTCGGGCTCTGTCGGGCTCTGTCGGGCTCTACTGGGCCCTGTCGGGCTCAGTCGGGCTCTGTCTGGCCCTGTCGGGCCCTGTCGGGCTCTGTCAGGCTCTGTCGGGCTCTGTCGGGCTCTACTGGGCCCTGTCGGGCTCTGTCGGGCTCTGTCGGGCCCTGTCGGGCTCTGTCGGGCTCTGTCGGGCTCTGTCGGGCTCTACTGGGCTCTGTCGGGCTCTGTCGGGCTCTGTCGGGCTCTACTGGGCCCTGTCGGGCTCTGTCGGGCTCTGTCGGGCCCTGTCGGGCTCTGTCGGGCTCTGTCGGGCCCTGTCGGGCCCTGTCGGGCTCTGTCGGGCTCTGTCGGGCTCTGTCGGGCTCTACTGGGCTCTGTCGGGCTCTACTGGGCTCTACTGGGCCCTGTCGGGCTCTGTCGGGCCCTGTCGGGCTCTGTCGGGCTCTGTCGGGCCCTGTCAGGCTCTGTCGGGCTCTGTCGGGCTCTGTCGGGCTCTAATGGGCTCTGTCGGGTTTTACTGGGCTCTACTGGGCCCTGTCGGGCTCTGTCGGGCTCTGTCGGGCCCTGTCGGGCTCTGTCGGGCTCTGTCGGGCTCTGTCGGGCCCTGTCGGGCTCTGTCGGGCTCTGTCGGGCTCTGTCGGGCTCTACTGGGCCCTGTCGGGCTCTGTCGGGCTCTGTCGGGCTCTGTCGGGCCCTGTCAGGCTCTGTCGGGCTCTGTCGGGCCCTGTCGGGCCCTGTCGGGCTCTGTCGGGCTCTACTGGGCCCTGTCGGGCCCTGTCGGGCTCTGTCGGGCTCTGTCGGGCCCTGTCGGGCTCTGTCGGGCTCTGTCGGGCTGTGTCGGGCTCTGTCGGGCTCTACTGGGCTCTACTGGGCTCTGTCGGGCTCTGTCGGGCTCTGTCGGGCTCTGTCGGGCTCTACTGGGCCCTGTCGGGCCCTGTCGGGCTCTGTCGGGCTCTGTCGGGCTCTGTCGGGCTCTACTGGGCCCTGTCGGGCCCTGTCGGGCTCTGTCGGGCTCTGTCGGGCTCTGTCGGGCTCTACTGGGCTCTACTGGGCTCTGTCGGGCTCTGTCGGGCTCTGTCGGGCTCTGTCGGGCCCTGTCGGGCTCTGTCGGGCTCTACTGGGCCCTGTCGGGCCCTGTCGGGCTCTGTCGGGCTCTGTCGGGCCCTGTCGGGCTCTGTCGGGCTCTGTCGGGCTGTGTCGGGCTCTGTCGGGCTCTACTGGGCTCTACTGGGCTCTGTCGGGCTCTGTCGGGCTCTGTCGGGCTCTGTCGGGCTCTACTGGGCCCTGTCGGGCCCTGTCGGGCTCTGTCGGGCTCTGTCGGGCTCTGTCGGGCTCTACTGGGCCCTGTCGGGCCCTGTCGGGCTCTGTCGGGCTCTGTCGGGCTCTGTCGGGCTCTACTGGGCCCTGTCGGGCCCTGACGGGCCCTGACGGGCTCTGTCGGGCTCTACTGGGCTCTGTCGGGCTCTGTCGGGCTCTGTCGGGCCCTGTTGGGCTCTGTCGGGCTCTGTCGGGCCCTGTCGGGCTCTATCGGGCTCTGTCGGGATCTACTGGGCTCTGTCGGGCCCTGTCGGGCTCTGTCGGGCTCTGTCGGGCTCTGTCGGGCCCTGTCGGGCTCTGTCGGGCTCTGTCGTGCCCTGTCGGGCTCTGTCGGTCTCTGTCGGGCCCTGTCGGGCTCTATCGGGCCCTGTCGGGCTCTGTCGGGCCCTGTCGGGCTCTATCGGTCCCTGTCGGGCCCTGTCGGGCCCTGTCGGGCTCTGTCGGGCTCTGTCGGGCCCTGTCGGGCTCTGTCGGGCTCTGTCGGGCTCTATCGGGCTCTACTGGGCCCTGTCGGGCTCTGTCGGGCTCTGTCGGGCCCTGTCGGGCCCTGTCGGGCTCTGTCGGGCTCTGTCGGGCTCTACTGGGCCCTGTCGGGCTCTGTCGGGCTCTGTCGGGCTCTGTCGGGCTCTGTCGGGCTCTACTGGGCCCTGTCGGGCTCAGTCGGGCTCTGTCTGGCCCTGTCGGGCCCTGTCGGGCTCTGTCAGGCTCTGTCGGGCTCTGTCGGGCTCTACTGGGCCCTGTCGGGCTCTGTCGGGCTCTGTCGGGCCCTGTCGGGCTCTGTCGGGCTCTGTCGGGCTCTGTCGGGCTCTACTGGGCTCTGTCGGGCTCTGTCGGGCTCTGTCGGGCTCTACTGGGCCCTGTCGGGCTCTGTCGGGCTCTGTCGGGCCCTGTCGGGCTCTGTCGGGCTCTGTCGGGCCCTGTCGGGCCCTGTCGGGCTCTGTCGGGCTCTGTCGGGCTCTGTCGGGCTCTACTGGGCTCTGTCGGGCTCTACTGGGCTCTACTGGGCCCTGTCGGGCTCTGTCGGGCCCTGTCGGGCTCTGTCGGGCTCTGTCGGGCCCTGTCAGGCTCTGTCGGGCTCTGTCGGGCTCTGTCGGGCTCTAATGGGCTCTGTCGGGTTTTACTGGGCTCTACTGGGCCCTGTCGGGCTCTGTCGGGCTCTGTCGGGCTCTGTCGGGCCCTGTCGGGCTCTGTCGGGCTCTGTCGGGCTCTGTCGGGCTCTACTGGGCCCTGTCGGGCTCTGTCGGGCTCTGTCGGGCTCTGTCGGGCCCTGTCAGGCTCTGTCGGGCTCTGTCGGGCCCTGTCGGGCTCTGTCGGGCTCTACTGGGCCCTGTCGGGCCCTGTCGGGCTCTGTCGGGCTCTGTCGGGCCCTGTCGGGCTCTGTCGGGCTCTGTCGGGCTGTGTCGGGCTCTGTCGGGCTCTACTGGGCTCTACTGGGCTCTGTCGGGCTCTGTCGGGCTCTGTCGGGCTCTGTCGGGCTCTACTGGGCCCTGTCGGGCCCTGTCGGGCTCTGTCGGGCTCTGTCGGGCTCTGTTGGGCTCTACTGGGCCCTGTCGGGCCCTGTCGGGCTCTGTCGGGCTCTGTCGGGCTCTGTCGGGCTCTACTGGGCTCTACTGGGCTCTGTCGGGCTCTGTCGGGCTCTGTCGGGCTCTGTCGGGCCCTGTCGGGCTCTGTCGGGCTCTACTGGGCCCTGTCGGGCCCTGTCGGGCTCTGTCGGCCTCTGTCGGGCTCTGTCGGGCTCTGTCGGGCTGTGTCGGGCTCTGTCGGGCTCTACTGGGCTCTACTGGGCTCTGTCGGGCTCTGTCGGGCTCTGTCGGGCTCTGTCGGGCTCTACTGGGCCCTGTCGGGCCCTGTCGGGCTCTGTCGGGCTCTGTCGGGCTCTGTCGGGCTCTACTGGGCCCTGTCGGGCCCTGTCGGGCTCTGTCGGGCTCTGTCGGGCTCTGTCGGGCTCTACTGGGCTCTTCTGGGCTCTGTCGGGCTCTGTCGGGCTCTACTGGGCCCTGTCGGGCTCTGTCGGGCTCTGTCGGGACCTGTCGGGCCCTGTCGGGCTCTGTCGGGCTCTGTCGGGTTCTGTCGGGCTCTGTCGGGCTCTGTCGGGCTCTTCTGGGCCCTGTCGGGCCCTGTCGGGCTCTGTCGGGCCCTGTCGGGCTCTGTCGGGCTCTGTCGGGCTCTGTCGGGCTCTACTGGGCCCTGTCGGGCCCTGTCGGGCCCTGTCGGGCTCTGTCGGGCTCTGTCGGGCTCTACTGGGCTCTGTCGGGCCCAGTCGGGCCCTGTCGGGCTCTGTCGGGCTCTGTCGGGCCCTGTCGGGCCCTGTCGGGCTCTGTCGGGCTCTGTCGGGCTCTACTGGGCTCTGTCGGGCTCTGTCGGGCTCTGTCGGGCTCTGTCGGGCTCTACTGGGCCCTGTCGGGCTCTGTCGGGCTCTGTCGGGCTCTGTCGGGCTCTGTCGGGCCCTGTCGGGCTCTGTCGGGCTCTGTCGGGCTCTGTCGGGCTCTACTGGGCCCTGTCGGGCTCTGTCGGGCTCTGTCGGGCTCTGTCGGGCCCTGTCAGGCCCTGTCGGGCTCTGTCGGGCCCTGTCGGGCTCTGTCGGGCTCTACTGGGCCCTGTCGGGCCCTGTCGGGCTCTGTCGGGCTCTGTCGGGCCCTGTCGGGCTCTGTCGGGCTCTGTCGGGCTCTGTCGGGCTCTGTCGGGCTCTACTGGGCTCTACTGGGCTCTGTCGGGCTCTGTCGGGCTCTGTCGGGCTCTGTCGGGCTCTACTGGGCCCTGTCGGGCCCTGTCGGGCTCTGTCGGGCTCTGTCGGGCTCTGTCGGGCTCTACTGGGCCCTGTCGGGCCCTGTCGGGCTCTGTCGGGCTCTGTCGGGCTCTGTCGGGCTCTACTGGGCTCTACTGGGCTCTGTCGGGCTCTGTCGGGCTCTGTCGGGCCCTGTCGGGCTCTGTCGGGCTCTACTGGGCCCTGTCGGGCCCTGTCGGGCTCTACTGGGCTCTACTGGGCTCTGTCGGGCTCTGTCGGGCTCTGTCGGGCTCTGTCGGGCTCTACTGGGCCCTGTCGGGCCCTGTCGGGCTCTGTCGGGCTCTGTCGGGCTCTGTCGGGCTCTACTGGGCCCTGTCGGGCTCTGTCGGGCCCTGTCGGGCTCTGTCGGGCTCTGTCGGGCTCTGTCGGGCTCTACTGGGCCCTGTCGGGCTCAGTCGGGCTCTGTCGGGCGCTGTCGGGCCCTGTCGGGCTCTGTCAGGCTCTGTCGGGCTCTGTCGGGCTCTACTGGGCCCTGTCGGGCTCTGTCGGGCTCTGTCGGGCCCTGTCGGGCTCTGTCGGGCTCTGTCGGGCTCTACTGGGCTCTGTCGGGCTCTGTCGGGCTCTGTCGGGCTCTGTCGGGCTCTACTGGGCCCTGTCGGGCTCTGTCGGGCTCTGTCGCGCCCTGTCGGGCTCTGTCGGGCTCTGTCGGGCCCTGTCGGGCCCTGTCGGGCTCTGTCGGGCTCTGTCGGGCCCTGTCGGGCTCTGTCGGGCTCTGTCGGGCTGTGTCGGGCTCTGTCGGGCTCTACTGGGCTCTACTGGGCTCTGTCGGGCTCTGTCGGGCTCTGTCGGGCTCTGTCGGGCTCTACTGGGCCCTGTCGGGCCCTGTCGGGCTCTGTCGGGCTCTGTCGGGCTCTGTCGGGCTCTACTGGGCCCTGTCGGGCCCTGTCGGGCTCTGTCGGGCTCTGTCGGGCTCTGTCGGGCTCTACTGGGCTCTACTGGGCTCTGTCGGGCTCTGTCGGGCTCTGTCGGGCTCTGTCGGGCCCTGTCGGGCTCTGTCGGGCTCTACTGGGCCCTGTCGGGCCCTGTCGGGCTCTGTCGGGCTCTGTCGGGCCCTGTCGGGCTCTGTCGGGCTCTGTCGGGCTGTGTCGGGCTCTGTCGGGCTCTACTGGGCTCTACTGGGCTCTGTCGGGCTCTGTCGGGCTCTGTCGGGCTCTGTCGGGCTCTACTGGGCCCTGTCGGGCCCTGTCGGGCTCTGTCGGGCTCTGTCGGGCTCTGTCGGGCTCTACTGGGCCCTGTCGGGCCCTGTCGGGCTCTGTCGGGCTCTGTCGGGCTCTGTCGGGCTCTACTGGGCCCTGTCGGGCCCTGACGGGCCCTGACGGGCTCTGTCGGGCTCTACTGGGCTCTGTCGGGCTCTGTCGGGCTCTGTCGGGCCCTGTTGGGCTCTGTCGGGCTCTGTCGGGCCCTGTCGGGCTCTATCGGGCTCTGTCGGGATCTACTGGGCTCTGTCGGGCCCTGTCGGGCTCTGTCGGGCTCTGTCGGGCTCTGTCGGGCCCTGTCGGGCTCTGTCGGGCTCTGTCGTGCCCTGTCGGGCTCTGTCGGTCTCTGTCGGGCCCTGTCGGGCTCTATCGGGCCCTGTCGGGCTCTGTCGGGCCCTGTCGGGCTCTATCGGTCCCTGTCGGGCCCTGTCGGGCCCTGTCGGGCTCTGTCGGGCTCTGTCGGGCCCTGTCGGGCTCTGTCGGGCTCTGTCGGGCTCTATCGGGCTCTACTGGGCCCTGTCGGGCTCTGTCGGGCTCTGTCGGGCCCTGTCGGGCCCTGTCGGGCTCTGTCGGGCTCTGTCGGGCTCTACTGGGCCCTGTCGGGCTCTGTCGGGCTCTGTCGGGCTCTGTCGGGCTCTGTCGGGCTCTACTGGGCCCTGTCGGGCTCAGTCGGGCTCTGTCTGGCCCTGTCGGGCCCTGTCGGGCTCTGTCAGGCTCTGTCGGGCTCTGTCGGGCTCTACTGGGCCCTGTCGGGCTCTGTCGGGCTCTGTCGGGCCCTGTCGGGCTCTGTCGGGCTCTGTCGGGCTCTGTCGGGCTCTACTGGGCTCTGTCGGGCTCTGTCGGGCTCTGTCGGGCTCTACTGGGCCCTGTCGGGCTCTGTCGGGCTCTGTCGGGCCCTGTCGGGCTCTGTCGGGCTCTGTCGGGCCCTGTCGGGCCCTGTCGGGCTCTGTCGGGCTCTGTCGGGCTCTGTCGGGCTCTACTGGGCTCTGTCGGGCTCTACTGGGCTCTACTGGGCCCTGTCGGGCTCTGTCGGGCCCTGTCGGGCTCTGTCGGGCTCTGTCGGGCCCTGTCAGGCTCTGTCGGGCTCTGTCGGGCTCTGTCGGGCTCTAATGGGCTCTGTCGGGTTTTACTGGGCTCTACTGGGCCCTGTCGGGCTCTGTCGGGCTCTGTCGGGCTCTGTCGGGCCCTGTCGGGCTCTGTCGGGCTCTGTCGGGCTCTGTCGGGCTCTACTGGGCCCTGTCGGGCTCTGTCGGGCTCTGTCGGGCTCTGTCGGGCCCTGTCAGGCTCTGTCGGGCTCTGTCGGGCCCTGTCGGGCTCTGTCGGGCTCTACTGGGCCCTGTCGGGCCCTGTCGGGCTCTGTCGGGCTCTGTCGGGCCCTGTCGGGCTCTGTCGGGCTCTGTCGGGCTGTGTCGGGCTCTGTCGGGCTCTACTGGGCTCTACTGGGCTCTGTCGGGCTCTGTCGGGCTCTGTCGGGCTCTGTCGGGCTCTACTGGGCCCTGTCGGGCCCTGTCGGGCTCTGTCGGGCTCTGTCGGGCTCTGTTGGGCTCTACTGGGCCCTGTCGGGCCCTGTCGGGCTCTGTCGGGCTCTGTCGGGCTCTGTCGGGCTCTACTGGGCTCTACTGGGCTCTGTCGGGCTCTGTCGGGCTCTGTCGGGCTCTGTCGGGCCCTGTCGGGCTCTGTCGGGCTCTACTGGGCCCTGTCGGGCCCTGTCGGGCTCTGTCGGCCTCTGTCGGGCCCTGTCGGGCTCTGTCGGGCTCTGTCGGGCTGTGTCGGGCTCTGTCGGGCTCTACTGGGCTCTACTGGGCTCTGTCGGGCTCTGTCGGGCTCTGTCGGGCTCTGTCGGGCTCTACTGGGCCCTGTCGGGCCCTGTCGGGCTCTGTCGGGCTCTGTCGGGCTCTGTCGGGCTCTACTGGGCCCTGTCGGGCCCTGTCGGGCTCTGTCGGGCTCTGTCGGGCTCTGTCGGGCTCTACTGGGCTCTTCTGGGCTCTGTCGGGCTCTGTCGGGCTCTACTGGGCCCTGTCGGGCTCTGTCGGGCTCTGTCGGGACCTGTCGGGCCCTGTCGGGCTCTGTCGGGCTCTGTCGGGTTCTGTCGGGCTCTGTCGGGCTCTGTCGGGCTCTTCTGGGCCCTGTCGGGCCCTGTCGGGCTCTGTCGGGCCCTGTCGGGCTCTGTCGGGCTCTGTCGGGCTCTGTCGGGCTCTACTGGGCCCTGTCGGGCCCTGTCGGGCCCTGTCGGGCTCTGTCGGGCTCTGTCGGGCTCTACTGGGCTCTGTCGGGCCCAGTCGGGCCCTGTCGGGCTCTGTCGGGCTCTGTCGGGCCCTGTCGGGCCCTGTCGGGCTCTGTCGGGCTCTGTCGGGCTCTACTGGGCTCTGTCGGGCTCTGTCGGGCTCTGTCGGGCTCTGTCGGGCTCTACTGGGCCCTGTCGGGCTCTGTCGGGCTCTGTCGGGCTCTGTCGGGCCCTGTCGGGCTCTGTCGGGCTCTGTCGGGCTCTGTCGGGCTCTACTGGGCCCTGTCGGGCTCTGTCGGGCTCTGTCGGGCTCTGTCGGGCCCTGTCAGGCCCTGTCGGGCTCTGTCGGGCCCTGTCGGGCTCTGTCGGGCTCTACTGGGCCCTGTCGGGCCCTGTCGGGCTCTGTCGGGCTCTGTCGGGCCCTGTCGGGCTCTGTCGGGCTCTGTCGGGCTCTGTCGGGCTCTGTCGGGCTCTACTGGGCTCTACTGGGCTCTGTCGGGCTCTGTCGGGCTCTGTCGGGCTCTGTCGGGCTCTACTGGGCCCTGTCGGGCCCTGTCGGGCTCTGTCGGGCTCTGTCGGGCTCTGTCGGGCTCTACTGGGCCCTGTCGGGCCCTGTCGGGCTCTGTCGGGCTCTGTCGGGCTCTGTCGGGCTCTACTGGGCTCTACTGGGCTCTGTCGGGCTCTGTCGGGCTCTGTCGGGCCCTGTCGGGCTCTGTCGGGCTCTACTGGGCCCTGTCGGGCCCTGTCGGGCTCTACTGGGCTCTACTGGGCTCTGTCGGGCT
This sequence comes from Caloenas nicobarica, assembly GCF_036013445.1. Lineage (NCBI taxonomy): Eukaryota > Metazoa > Chordata > Aves > Columbiformes > Columbidae > Caloenas > Caloenas nicobarica. The sequence goes on from NW_027017064.1 coordinate 210,184, forward strand.
CTGTCGGGCTCTGTCGGGCTCTGTCGGGCTCTACTGGGCCCTGTCGGGCCCTGTCGGGCTCTGTCGGGCTCTGTCGGGCTCTGTCGGGCTCTACTGGGCCCTGTCGGGCTCTGTCGGGCCCTGTCGGGCTCTGTCGGGCTCTGTCGGGCTCTGTCGGGCTCTACTGGGCCCTGTCGGGCTCAGTCGGGCTCTGTCGGGCGCTGTCGGGCCCTGTCGGGCTCTGTCAGGCTCTGTCGGGCTCTGTCGGGCTCTACTGGGCCCTGTCGGGCTCTGTCGGGCTCTGTCGGGCCCTGTCGGGCTCTGTCGGGCTCTGTCGGGCTCTACTGGGCTCTGTCGGGCTCTGTCGGGCTCTGTCGGGCTCTGTCGGGCTCTACTGGGCCCTGTCGGGCTCTGTCGGGCTCTGTCGCGCCCTGTCGGGCTCTGTCGGGCTCTGTCGGGCCCTGTCGGGCCCTGTCGGGCTCTGTCGGGCTCTGTAGGGCTCTGTCGGGCTCTACTGGGCTCTGTCGGGCTCTACTGGGCTCTACTGGGCCCTGTCGGGCTCTGTCGGGCTCTGTCGGGCTCTGTCGGGCTCTACTGGGCTCTGTCGGGCCCTGTCGGGCTCTGTCGGGCTCTGTCGGGCTCTACTGGGCTCTGTCGGGCTCTGTCGGGCTCTGTCGGGCTCTGTGGGGCTCTACTGGGCCCTGTCGGGCCCTGTCGGGCTCTGTCGGGCTCTGTCGGGCTCTTTCGGGCTCAACTGGTCTCTGCCGGGCTCTGTCGGGTTCTGTCGGGCTCTGTCGGGCTCTGTCGGGCTCTACTGGGCTCTTCTGGGCTCTGTCGGGCTCTGTCGGGCTCTACTGGGCCCTGTCGGGCTCTGTCGGGCTCTGTCGGGCCCTGTCGGGCCCTGTCGGGCTCTGTCGGGCTCTGTCGGGTTCTGTCGGGCTCTGTCGGGCTCTGTCGGGCTCTTCTGGGCCCTGTCGGGCCCTGTCGGGCTCTGTCGGGCTCTGTCGGGCTCTGTCAGGCTCTACTGGGCCCTGTCGGGCCCTGTCGGGCCCTGTTGGGCTCTGTCGGGCACTGTCGGGCTCTGTCGGGCTCTACTGGGCTCTGTCGGGCTCTGTCGGGTTCTGTCGGGCTCTGTCGGGCTCTATCGGGCTCTACTGGGCTCTGTCGGGCCCTGTCGGGCCCTGTCGGGCTCTGTCAGGCCCTGTCGGGCCCTGTCGGGCTCTGTCGGGCTCTGTCGGGCTCTGTCGGGCTCTACTGGGCCCTGTCGGGCCCTGACGGGCCCTGACGGGCTCTGTCGGGCTCTACTGGGCTCTGTCGGGCTCTGTCGGGCTCTGTCGGGCCCTGTTGGGCTCTGTCGGGCTCTGTCGGGCCCTGTCGGGCTCTATCGGGCTCTGTCGGGATCTACTGGGCTCTGTCGGGCCCTGTCGGGCTCTGTCGGGCTCTGTCGGGCTCTGTCGGGCCCTGTCGGGCTCTGTCGGGCTCTGTCGTGCCCTGTCGGGCTCTGTCGGTATCTGTCGGGCCCTGTCGGGCTCTATCGGGCCCTGTCGGGCTCTGTCGGGCCCTGTCGGGCTCTATCGGGCCCTGTCGGGCCCTGTCGGGCCCTGTCGGGCTCTGTCGGGCTCTGTCGGGCCCTGTCGGGCTCTGTCGGGCTCTGTCGGGCTCTATCGGGCTCTACTGGGCCCTGTCGGGCTCTGTCGGGCTCTGTCGGGCCCTGTCGGGCCCTGTCGGGCTCTGTCGGGCTCTGTCGGGCTCTACTGGGCCCTGTCGGGCTCTGTCGGGCTCTGTCGGGCTCTGTCGGGCTCTGTCGGGCTCTACTGGGCCCTGTCGGGCTCAGTCGGGCTCTGTCTGGCCCTGTCGGGCCCTGTCGGGCTCTGTCAGGCTCTGTCGGGCTCTGTCGGGCTCTACTGGGCCCTGTCGGGCTCTGTCGGGCTCTGTCGGGCCCTGTCGGGCTCTGTCGGGCTCTGTCGGGCTCTGTCGGGCTCTACTGGGCTCTGTCGGGCTCTGTCGGGCTCTGTCGGGCTCTACTGGGCCCTGTCGGGCTCTGTCGGGCTCTGTCGGGCCCTGTCGGGCTCTGTCGGGCTCTGTCGGGCCCTGTCGGGCCCTGTCGGGCTCTGTCGGGCTCTGTCGGGCTCTGTCGGGCTCTACTGGGCTCTGTCGGGCTCTACTGGGCTCTGCTGGGCCCTGTCGGGCTCTGTCGGGCCCTGTCGGGCTCTGTCGGGCTCTGTCGGGCCCTGTCAGGCTCTGTCGGGCTCTGTCGGGCTCTGTCGGGCTCTAATGGGCTCTGTCGGGTTTTACTGGGCTCTACTGGGCCCTGTCGGGCTCTGTCGGGCTCTGTCGGGCCCTGTCGGGCTCTGTCGGGCTCTGTCGGGCTCTGTCGGGCCCTGTCGGGCTCTGTCGGGCTCTGTCGGGCTCTGTCGGGCCCTGTCAGGCTCTGTCGGGCTCTGTCGGGCCCTGTCGGGCCCTGTCGGGCTCTGTCGGGCTCTACTGGGCCCTGTCGGGCCCTGTCGGGCTCTGTCGGGCTCTGTCGGGCCCTGTCGGGCTCTGTCGGGCTCTGTCGGGCTGTGTCGGGCTCTGTCGGGCTCTACTGGGCTCTACTGGGCTCTGTCGGGCTCTGTCGGGCTCTGTCGGGCTCTGTCGGGCTCTACTGGGCCCTGTCGGGCCCTGTCGGGCTCTGTCGGGCTCTGTCGGGCTCTGTCGGGCTCTACTGGGCCCTGTCGGGCCCTGTCGGGCTCTGTCGGGCTCTGTCGGGCTCTGTCGGGCTCTACTGGGCTCTACTGGGCTCTGTCGGGCTCTGTCGGGCTCTGTCGGGCTCTGTCGGGCCCTGTCGGGCTCTGTCGGGCTCTACTGGGCCCTGTCGGGCCCTGTCGGGCTCTGTCGGGCTCTGTCGGGCCCTGTCGGGCTCTGTCGGGCTCTGTCGGGCTGTGTCGGGCTCTGTCGGGCTCTACTGGGCTCTACTGGGCTCTGTCGGGCTCTGTCGGGCTCTGTCGGGCTCTGTCGGGCTCTACTGGGCCCTGTCGGGCCCTGTCGGGCTCTGTCGGGCTCTGTCGGGCTCTGTCGGGCTCTACTGGGCCCTGTCGGGCCCTGTCGGGCTCTGTCGGGCTCTGTCGGGCTCTGTCGGGCTCTACTGGGCTCTTCTGGGCTCTGTCGGGCTCTGTCGGGCTCTACTGGGCCCTGTCGGGCTCTGTCGGGCTCTGTCGGGACCTGTCGGGCCCTGTCGGGCTCTGTCGGGCTCTGTCGGGTTCTGTCGGGCTCTGTCGGGCTCTGTCGGGCTCTTCTGGGCCCTGTCGGGCCCTGTCGGGCTCTGTCGGGCCCTGTCGGGCTCTGTCGGGCTCTGTCGGGCTCTGTCGGGCTCTACTGGGCCCTGTCGGGCCCTGTCGGGCCCTGTCGGGCTCTGTCGGGCTCTGTCGGGCTCTACTGGGCTCTGTCGGGCCCAGTCGGGCCCTGTCGGGCTCTGTCGGGCTCTGTCGGGCCCTGTCGGGCCCTGTCGGGCTCTGTCGGGCTCTGTCGGGCTCTACTGGGCTCTGTCGGGCTCTGTCGGGCTCTGTCGGGCTCTGTCGGGCTCTACTGGGCCCTGTCGGGCTCTGTCGGGCTCTGTCGGGCTCTGTCGGGCCCTGTGAGGCCCTGTCGGGCTCTGTCGGGCTCTACTGGGCTCTGTCGGGCTCTGTCGGGCTCTGTCGGGCTCTACTGGGCCCTGTCGGGCTCTGTCGGGCTCTGTGGGGCTCTGTCGGGCTCTGTCGGGCTCTGTCGGGCCCTGTCGGGCTCTGTCGGGCCCTGTCGGGCCCTGTCGGGCTCTGTCGGGCTCTGTCGGGCCCTGTCGGGCTCTGTCGGGCTCTGTCGGGCTCTGTCGGGCTCTACTGGGCCCTGTCGGGCTCTGTCGGGCTCTGTCGGGCCCTGTCGGGCTCTGTCGGGCCCTGTCGGGCCCTGTCGGGCTCTGTCGGGCTCTGTCGGGCTCTGTCGGGCTCTACTGGGCTCTACTGGGATCTGTCGGGCTCTGTCGGGTTCTGTCGGGCTCTGTCGGGCTCTGTCGGGCTCTGTCGGAACCTGTCGGGCTCTGTCGGGCTCTGTCGTGCCCTGTCGGGCCCTGTCGGGTTCTGTCGGGCCCTGTCGGGCTCTGTCGGGCCCTGTCGGGCCCTGTCGGGCTCTGTCGGGCTCTGTCGGGCCCTGTCGGGCTCTGTCGGGCTCTGTCGGGCTCTGTCGGGCTCTACTGGGCCCTGTCGGGCCCTGACGGGCCCTGTCGGGCTCTGTCGGGCTCTGTCGGGCTCTACTGGGCTCTGTCGGGCCCAGTCGGGCCCTGTCGGGCTCTGTCGGGCTCTGTCGGGCCCTGTCGGGCCCTGTCGGTCTCTGTCGGGCTCTGTCGGGCTCTACTGGGCTCTGTCGGGCTCTGTCGGGCTCTGTCGGGCTCTGTCGGGCTCTACTGGGCCCTGTCGGGCTCTGTCGGGCTCTGTCGGGCTCTGTCGGGCCCTGTGAGGCCGTGTCGGGCTCTGTCGGGCTCTCTCGGGCTCTACTGGGCTCTGTCGGGCTCTGTCGGGCTCTGTCGGGCTCTACTGGGCCCTGTCGGGCTCTGTCGGGCTCTGTCGGGCTCTGTCGGGCTCTGTCGGGCCCTGTCGGGCTCTGTCGGGCTCTGTCGGGCTCTGTCGGGCTCTACTGGGCCCTGTCGGGCTCTGTCGGGCTCTGTCGGGCTCTGTCGGGCCCTGTCAGGCCCTGTCGGGCTCTGTCGGGCCCTGTCGGGCTCTGTCGGGCTCTACTGGGCCCTGTCGGGCCCTGTCGGGCTCTGTCGGGCTCTGTCGGGCCCTGTCGGGCTCTGTCGGGCTCTGTCGGGCTCTGTCGGGCTCTGTCGGGCTCTACTGGGCTCTACTGGGCTCTGTCGGGCTCTGTCGGGCTCTGTCGGGCTCTGTCGGGCTCTACTGGGCCCTGTCGGGCCCTGTCGGGCTCTGTCGGGCTCTGTCGGGCTCTGTCGGGCTCTACTGGGCCCTGTCGGGCCCTGTCGGGCTCTGTCGGGCTCTGTCGGGCTCTGTCGGGCTCTACTGGGCTCTACTGGGCTCTGTCGGGCTCTGTCGGGCTCTGTCGGGCCCTGTCGGGCTCTGTCGGGCTCTACTGGGCCCTGTCGGGCCCTGTCGGGCTCTACTGGGCTCTACTGGGCTCTGTCGGGCTCTGTCGGGCTCTGTCGGGCTCTGTCGGGCTCTACTGGGCCCTGTCGGGCCCTGTCGGGCTCTGTCGGGCTCTGTCGGGCTCTGTCGGGCTCTACTGGGCCCTGTCGGGCTCTGTCGGGCCCTGTCGGGCTCTGTCGGGCTCTGTCGGGCTCTGTCGGGCTCTACTGGGCCCTGTCGGGCTCAGTCGGGCTCTGTCGGGCGCTGTCGGGCCCTGTCGGGCTCTGTCAGGCTCTGTCGGGCTCTGTCGGGCTCTACTGGGCCCTGTCGGGCTCTGTCGGGCTCTGTCGGGCCCTGTCGGGCTCTGTCGGGCTCTGTCGGGCTCTACTGGGCTCTGTCGGGCTCTGTCGGGCTCTGTCGGGCTCTGTCGGGCTCTACTGGGCCCTGTCGGGCTCTGTCGGGCTCTGTCGCGCCCTGTCGGGCTCTGTCGGGCTCTGTCGGGCCCTGTCGGGCCCTGTCGGGCTCTGTCGGGCTCTGTAGGGCTCTGTCGGGCTCTACTGGGCTCTGTCGGGCTCTACTGGGCTCTACTGGGCCCTGTCGGGCTCTGTCGGGCTCTGTCGGGCTCTGTCGGGCTCTACTGGGCTCTGTCGGGCCCTGTCGGGCTCTGTCGGGCTCTGTCGGGCTCTACTGGGCTCTGTCGGGCTCTGTCGGGCTCTGTCGGGCTCTGTGGGGCTCTACTGGGCCCTGTCGGGCCCTGTCGGGCTCTGTCGGGCTCTGTCGGGCTCTTTCGGGCTCAACTGGTCTCTGCCGGGCTCTGTCGGGTTCTGTCGGGCTCTGTCGGGCTCTGTCGGGCTCTACTGGGCTCTTCTGGGCTCTGTCGGGCTCTGTCGGGCTCTACTGGGCCCTGTCGGGCTCTGTCGGGCTCTGTCGGGCCCTGTCGGGCCCTGTCGGGCTCTGTCGGGCTCTGTCGGGTTCTGTCGGGCTCTGTCGGGCTCTGTCGGGCTCTTCTGGGCCCTGTCGGGCCCTGTCGGGCTCTGTCGGGCTCTGTCGGGCTCTGTCAGGCTCTACTGGGCCCTGTCGGGCCCTGTCGGGCCCTGTTGGGCTCTGTCGGGCACTGTCGGGCTCTGTCGGGCTCTACTGGGCTCTGTCGGGCTCTGTCGGGTTCTGTCGGGCTCTGTCGGGCTCTATCGGGCTCTACTGGGCTCTGTCGGGCCCTGTCGGGCCCTGTCGGGCTCTGTCAGGCCCTGTCGGGCCCTGTCGGGCTCTGTCGGGCTCTGTCGGGCTCTGTCGGGCTCTACTGGGCCCTGTCGGGCCCTGACGGGCCCTGACGGGCTCTGTCGGGCTCTACTGGGCTCTGTCGGGCTCTGTCGGGCTCTGTCGGGCCCTGTTGGGCTCTGTCGGGCTCTGTCGGGCCCTGTCGGGCTCTATCGGGCTCTGTCGGGATCTACTGGGCTCTGTCGGGCCCTGTCGGGCTCTGTCGGGCTCTGTCGGGCTCTGTCGGGCCCTGTCGGGCTCTGTCGGGCTCTGTCGTGCCCTGTCGGGCTCTGTCGGTATCTGTCGGGCCCTGTCGGGCTCTATCGGGCCCTGTCGGGCTCTGTCGGGCCCTGTCGGGCTCTATCGGGCCCTGTCGGGCCCTGTCGGGCCCTGTCGGGCTCTGTCGGGCTCTGTCGGGCCCTGTCGGGCTCTGTCGGGCTCTGTCGGGCTCTATCGGGCTCTACTGGGCCCTGTCGGGCTCTGTCGGGCTCTGTCGGGCCCTGTCGGGCCCTGTCGGGCTCTGTCGGGCTCTGTCGGGCTCTACTGGGCCCTGTCGGGCTCTGTCGGGCTCTGTCGGGCTCTGTCGGGCTCTGTCGGGCTCTACTGGGCCCTGTCGGGCTCAGTCGGGCTCTGTCTGGCCCTGTCGGGCCCTGTCGGGCTCTGTCAGGCTCTGTCGGGCTCTGTCGGGCTCTACTGGGCCCTGTCGGGCTCTGTCGGGCTCTGTCGGGCCCTGTCGGGCTCTGTCGGGCTCTGTCGGGCTCTGTCGGGCTCTACTGGGCTCTGTCGGGCTCTGTCGGGCTCTGTCGGGCTCTACTGGGCCCTGTCGGGCTCTGTCGGGCTCTGTCGGGCCCTGTCGGGCTCTGTCGGGCTCTGTCGGGCCCTGTCGGGCCCTGTCGGGCTCTGTCGGGCTCTGTCGGGCTCTGTCGGGCTCTACTGGGCTCTGTCGGGCTCTACTGGGCTCTGCTGGGCCCTGTCGGGCTCTGTCGGGCCCTGTCGGGCTCTGTCGGGCTCTGTCGGGCCCTGTCAGGCTCTGTCGGGCTCTGTCGGGCTCTGTCGGGCTCTAATGGGCTCTGTCGGGTTTTACTGGGCTCTACTGGGCCCTGTCGGGCTCTGTCGGGCTCTGTCGGGCCCTGTCGGGCTCTGTCGGGCTCTGTCGGGCTCTGTCGGGCCCTGTCGGGCTCTGTCGGGCTCTGTCGGGCTCTGTCGGGCCCTGTCAGGCTCTGTCGGGCTCTGTCGGGCCCTGTCGGGCCCTGTCGGGCTCTGTCGGGCTCTACTGGGCCCTGTCGGGCCCTGTCGGGCTCTGTCGGGCTCTGTCGGGCCCTGTCGGGCTCTGTCGGGCTCTGTCGGGCCCTGTCGGGCTCTGTCGGGCTCTACTGGGCTCTACTGGGCTCTGTCGGGCTCTGTCGGGCTCTGTCGGGCTCTGTCGGGCTCTACTGGGCCCTGTCGGGCCCTGTCGGGCTCTGTCGGGCTCTGTCGGGCTCTGTCGGGCTCTACTGGGCCCTGTCGGGCCCTGTCGGGCTCTGTCGGGCTCTGTCGGGCTCTGTCGGGCTCTACTGGGCTCTACTGGGCTCTGTCGGGCTCTGTCGGGCTCTGTCGGGCTCTGTCGGGCCCTGTCGGGCTCTGTCGGGCTCTACTGGGCCCTGTCGGGCCCTGTCGGGCTCTGTCGGGCTCTGTCGGGCCCTGTCGGGCTCTGTCGGGCTCTGTCGGGCTGTGTCGGGCTCTGTCGGGCTCTACTGGGCTCTACTGGGCTCTGTCGGGCTCTGTCGGGCTCTGTCGGGCTCTGTCGGGCTCTACTGGGCCCTGTCGGGCCCTGTCGGGCTCTGTCGGGCTCTGTCGGGCTCTGTCGGGCTCTACTGGGCCCTGTCGGGCCCTGTCGGGCTCTGTCGGGCTCTGTCGGGCTCTGTCGGGCTCTACTGGGCTCTTCTGGGCTCTGTCGGGCTCTGTCGGGCTCTACTGGGCCCTGTCGGGCTCTGTCGGGCTCTGTCGGGACCTGTCGGGCCCTGTCGGGCTCTGTCGGGCTCTGTCGGGTTCTGTCGGGCTCTGTCGGGCTCTGTCGGGCTCTTCTGGGCCCTGTCGGGCCCTGTCGGGCTCTGTCGGGCCCTGTCGGGCTCTGTCGGGCTCTGTCGGGCTCTGTCGGGCTCTACTGGGCCCTGTCGGGCCCTGTCGGGCCCTGTCGGGCTCTGTCGGGCTCTGTCGGGCTCTACTGGGCTCTGTCGGGCCCAGTCGGGCCCTGTCGGGCTCTGTCGGGCTCTGTCGGGCCCTGTCGGGCCCTGTCGGGCTCTGTCGGGCTCTGTCGGGCTCTACTGGGCTCTGTCGGGCTCTGTCGGGCTCTGTCGGGCTCTGTCGGGCTCTACTGGGCCCTGTCGGGCTCTGTCGGGCTCTGTCGGGCTCTGTCGGGCCCTGTGAGGCCCTGTCGGGCTCTGTCGGGCTCTACTGGGCTCTGTCGGGCTCTGTCGGGCTCTGTCGGGCTCTACTGGGCCCTGTCGGGCTCTGTCGGGCTCTGTGGGGCTCTGTCGGGCTCTGTCGGGCTCTGTCGGGCCCTGTCGGGCTCTGTCGGGCCCTGTCGGGCCCTGTCGGGCTCTGTCGGGCTCTGTCGGGCCCTGTCGGGCTCTGTCGGGCTCTGTCGGGCTCTGTCGGGCTCTACTGGGCCCTGTCGGGCTCTGTCGGGCTCTGTCGGGCCCTGTCGGGCTCTGTCGGGCCCTGTCGGGCCCTGTCGGGCTCTGTCGGGCTCTGTCGGGCTCTGTCGGGCTCTACTGGGCTCTACTGGGATCTGTCGGGCTCTGTCGGGTTCTGTCGGGCTCTGTCGGGCTCTGTCGGGCTCTGTCGGAACCTGTCGGGCTCTGTCGGGCTCTGTCGTGCCCTGTCGGGCCCTGTCGGGGTCTGTCGGGCCCTGTCGGGCTCTGTCGGGCCCTGTCGGGCCCTGTCGGGCTCTGTCGGGCTCTGTCGGGCCCTGTCGGGCTCTGTCGGGCTCTGTCGGGCTCTGTCGGGCTCTACTGGGCCCTGTCGGGCCCTGACGGGCCCTGTCGGGCTCTGTCGGGCTCTGTCGGGCTCTACTGGGCTCTGTCGGGCCCAGTCGGGCCCTGTCGGGCTCTGTCGGGCTCTGTCGGGCCCTGTCGGGCCCTGTCGGTCTCTGTCGGGCTCTGTCGGGCTCTACTGGGCTCTGTCGGGCTCTGTCGGGCTCTGTCGGGCTCTGTCGGGCTCTACTGGGCCCTGTCGGGCTCTGTCGGGCTCTGTCGGGCTCTGTCGGGCCCTGTGAGGCCGTGTCGGGCTCTGTCGGGCTCTCTCGGGCTCTACTGGGCTCTGTCGGGCTCTGTCGGGCTCTGTCGGGCTCTACTGGGCCCTGTCGGGCTCTGTCGGGCTCTGTGGGGCTCTGTCGGGCTCTGTCGGGCTCTGTCGGGCCCTGTCGGGCTCTGTCGGGCCCTGTCGGGCCCTGTCGGGCTCTGTCGGGCTCTGTCGGGCCCTGTCGGGCTCTGTCGGGCTCTGTCGGGCTCTGTCGGGCTCTACTGGGCCCTGTCGGGCTCTGTCGGGCTCTGTCGGGCCCTGTCGGGCTCTGTCGGGCTCTACTGGGCCCTGTCGGGCCCTGTCGGGTCCTGTCGGGCTCTGTCGGGCTCTGTCGGGCTCTGTCGGGCTCTACTGGGCTCTACTGGGCTCTGTCGGGCTCTACTGGGCCCTGTCGGGCCCTGTCGGGCTCTGTCGATCTCTGTCGGGCTCTGTCGGGCCCTGTCGGGCTCTGTCGGGCTCTGTCGTGCCCTGTCGGGCTCTGTCGGGCTCTGTCGGGCCCTGTCGGGCTCTATCGGGCCCTGTCGGGCTCTGTCGGGCCCTGTCGGGCTCTATCGGGCTCTGTCGGGCCCTGTCGGGCCCTGTCGGGCTCTGTCGGGCTCTGTCGGGCCCTGTCGGGCTCTGTTGGGCTCTGTCGGGCTCTATCGGGCTCTACTGGGCCCTGTCGGGCTCTGTCGGGCTCTGTCGGGCTCTGTCGGGCCCTGTCGGGCCCTGTCGGGCCCTGTCGGGCTCTGTCGGGCTCTGTCGGTCTCTACTGGGCCCTGTCGGGCTCTGTCGGGCTCTGTCGGGCTCTGTCGGGCTCTGTCGGTCTCTACTGGGCCCTGTCGGGCTCAGTCGGGCTCTGTCGGGCCCTGTCGGGCCCTGTCGGGCTCTGTCAGGCTCTGTCGGGCTCTGTCGGGCTCTACTGGGCCCTGTCGGGCTCTGTCGGGCTCTGTCGGGCCCTGTCGGGCTCTGTCGGGCTCTGTCGGGCTCTGTCGGGCTCTACTGGGCTCTGTCGGGCTCTGTCGGGCTCTGTCGGGCTCTGTCGGGCTCTACTGGGCCCTGTCGGGCTCTGTCGGGCTCTGTCGGGCCCTGTCGGGCTCTGTCGGGCTCTGTCGGGCCCTGTCGGGCCCTGTCGGGCTCTGTCGGGCTCTGTCGGGCTCTACTGGGCTCTGTCGGGCTCTACTGGGCTCTACTGGGCCCTGTCGGGCTCTGTCGGGCCCTGTCGGGCTCTGTCGGGCTCTGTCGGGCCCTGTCGGGCTCTGTCGGGCTCTGTCGGGCTCTACTGGGCTCTGTCGGGTTTTACTGGGCTCTACTGGGCCCTGTCGGGCTCTGTCGGGCTCTGTCGGGCTCTGTCGGGCCCTGTCGGGCTCTGTCGGGTCTGTCGGGCTCTGTCGGGCCCTGTCGGGCTCTGTCGGGCTCTGTCGGGCTCTACTGGGCCCTGTCGGGCTCTGTCGGGCTCTGTCGGGCTCTGTCGGGCCCTGTCAGGCCCTGTCGGGCTCTGTCGGGCCCTGTCGGGCTCTGTCGGGCTCTACTGGGCCCTGTCGGGCCCTGTCGGGCTCTGTCGGGCTCTGTCGGGCCCTGTCGGGTTCTGTCGGGCTCTGTCGGGCTGTGTCGGGCTCTGTCGGGCTCTACTGGGCTCTACTGGGCTCTGTCGGGCTCTGTCGGGCTGTGTCGGGCTCTGTCGGGCTCTACTGGGCTCTACTGGGCTCTGTCGGGCTCTGTCGGGCTCTGTCGGGCTCTGTCGGGCTCTACTGGGCCCTGTCGGGCCCTGTCGGGCTCTGTCGGGCTCTGTCGGGCTCTGTCGGGCTCTACTGGGCTCTACTGGGCTCTGTCGGGCTCTGTCGGGCTCTGTCGGGCTCTGTCGGGCCCTGTCGGGCTCTGTCGGGCTCTACTGGGCCCTGTCGGGCCCTGTCGGGCTCTACTGGGCTCTACTGGGCTCTGTCGGGCTCTGTCGGGCTCTGTCGGGCTCTGTCGGGCTCTACTGGGCCCTGTCGGGCCCTGTCGGGCTCTGTCGGGCTCTGTCGGGCTCTGTCGGGCTCTACTGGGCCCTGTCGGGCTCTGTCGGGCCCTGTCGGGCTCTGTCGGGCTCTGTCGGGCTCTGTCGGGCTCTACTGGGCCCTGTCGGGCTCAGTCGGGCTCTGTCGGGCGCTGTCGGGCCCTGTCGGGCTCTGTCAGGCTCTGTCGGGCTCTGTCGGGCTCTACTGGGCCCTGTCGGGCTCTGTCGGGCTCTGTCGGGCTCTGTCGGGATCTACTGGGCCCTGTCGGGCCCTGTCGGGCTCTGTCGGGCTCTGTCGGGCTCTGTCGGGCTCTACTGGGCTCTTCTGGGCTCTGTCGGGCTCTGTCGGGCTCTACTGGGCCCTGTCGGGCTCTGTCGGGCTCTGTCGGGACCTGTCGGGCCCTGTCGGGCTCTGTCGGGCTCTGTCGGGTTCTGTCGGGCTCTGTCGGGCTCTGTCGGGCTCTTCTGGGCCCTGTCGGGCCCTGTCGGGCTCTGTCGGGCCCTGTCGGGCTCTGTCGGGCTCTGTCGGGCTCTGTCGGGCTCTACTGGGCCCTGTCGGGCCCTGTCGGGCCCTGTCGGGCTCTGTCGGGCTCTGTCGGGCTCTACTGGGCTCTGTCGGGCCCAGTCGGGCCCTGTCGGGCTCTGTCGGGCTCTGTCGGGCCCTGTCGGGCCCTGTCGGGCTCTGTCGGGCTCTGTCGGGCTCTACTGGGCTCTGTCGGGCTCTGTCGGGCTCTGTCGGGCTCTGTCGGGCTCTACTGGGCCCTGTCGGGCTCTGTCGGGCTCTGTCGGGCTCTGTCGGGCCCTGTGAGGCCCTGTCGGGCTCTGTCGGGCTCTACTGGGCTCTGTCGGGCTCTGTCGGGCTCTGTCGGGCTCTACTGGGCTCTGTCGGGCTCTACTGGGCTCTACTGGGCCCTGTCGGGCTCTGTCGGGCCCTGTCGGGCTCTGTCGGGCTCTGTCGGGCCCTGTCGGGCTCTGTCGGGCTCTGTCGGGCTCTACTGGGCTCTGTCGGGTTTTACTGGGCTCTACTGGGCCCTGTCGGGCTCTGTCGGGCTCTGTCGGGCTCTGTCGGGCCCTGTCGGGCTCTACTGGGCTCTGTCGGGCTCTGTCGGGTTCTGTCGGGCTCTGTTGGGCTCTATCGGGCTCTACTGGGCTCTGTCGGGCCCTGTCGGGCCCTGTCGGGCTCTGTCGGGCCCTGTCGGGCCCTGTCGGGCTCTGTCGGGCTCTGTCGGGCTCTGTCGGGCTCTGTCGGGCTCTAGTGGGCTCTACTGGGCTCTGTCGGGCTCTGTCGGGCTCTACTGGGCCCTGTCGGGCTCTGTCGGGCTCTGTCGGGCTCTGTCGGGGTCTGTCGGGCTCTGTCGGGCTCTGTCGGGCTCTAGTGGGCTCTACTGGGCTCTGTCGGGCTCTGTCGGGCTCTACTGGGCCCTGTCGGGCCCTGACGGGCCCTGACGGGCTCTGTCGGGCTCTACTGGGCTCTGTCGGGCTCTGTCGGGCTCTGTCGGGCCCTGTTGGGCTCTGTCGGGCTCTGTCGGGCCCTGTCGGGCTCTATCGGGCTCTGTCGGGATCTACTGGGCTCTGTCGGGCCCTGTCGGGCTCTGTCGGGCTCTGTCGGGCTCTGTCGGGCCCTGTCGGGCTCTGTCGGGCTCTGTCGTGCCCTGTTGGGCTCTGTCGGGCTCTGTCGGGCCCTGTCGGGCTCTATCGGGCCCTGTCGGGCTCTGTCGGGCCCTGTCGGGCTCTATCGGGCCCTGTCGGGCCCTGTCGGGCCCTGTCGGGCTCTGTCGGGCTCTGTCGGGCCCTGTCGGGCTCTGTCGGGCTCTGTCGGGCTCTATCGGGCTCTACTGGGCCCTGTCGGGCTCTGTCGGGCTCTGTCGGGCCCTGTCGGGCCCTGTCGGGCTCTGTCGGGCTCTGTCGGGCTCTACTGGGCCCTGTCGGGCTCTGTCGGGCTCTGTCGGGCTCTGTCGGGCTCTGTCGGGCTCTACTGGGCCCTGTCGGGCTCAGTCGGGCTGTGTCTGGCCCTGTCGGGCCCTGTCGGGCTCTGTCAGGCTCTGTCGGGCTCTGTCGGGCTCTACTGGGCTCTGTCGGGCCCAGTCGGGCCCTGTCGGGCTCTGTCGGGCTCTGTCGGGCCCTGTCGGGCCCTGTCGGGCTCTGTCGGGCTCTCTCGGGCTCTACTGGGCTCTGTCGGGCTCTGTCGGGCTCTGTCGGGCTCTACTGGGCCCTGTCGGGCTCTGTCGGGCTCTGTCGGGCTCTGTCGGGCCCTGTGAGGCCCTGTCGGGCTCTGTCGGGCTCTACTGGGCTCTGTCGGGCTCTGTCGGGCTCTGTCGGGCTCTACTGGGCCCTGTCGGGCTCTGTCGGGCTCTGTGGGGCTCTGTCGGGCTCTGTCGGGCTCTGTCGGGCCCTGTCGGGCTCTATCGGGCTCTGTCGGGCCCTGTCGGGCCCTGTCGGGCTCTGTCGGGCTCTGTCGGGCCCTGTCGGGCTCTGTCGGGCTCTGTCGGGCTCTATCGGGCTCTACTGGGCCCTGTCGGGCTCTGTCGGGCTCTGTCGGGCTCTGTCGGGCCCTGTCGGGCCCTGTCGGGCCCTGTCGGGCTCTGTCGGGCTCTGTCGGTCTCTACTGGGCCCTGTCGGGCTCTGTCGGGCTCTGTCGGGCTCTGTCGGGCTCTGTCGGTCTCTACTGGGCCCTGTCGGGCTCAGTCGGGCTCTGTCGGGCCCTGTCGGGCCCTGTCGGGCTCTGTCAGGCTCTGTCGGGCTCTGTCGGGCTCTACTGGGCCCTGTCGGGCTCTGTCGGGCTCTGTCGGGCCCTGTCGGGCTCTGTCGGGCTCTGTCGGGCTCTGTCGGGCTCTACTGGGCTCTGTCGGGCTCTGTCGGGCTCTGTCGGGCTCTGTCGGGCTCTACTGGGCCCTGTCGGGCTCTGTCGGGCTCTATCGGGCCCTGTCGGGCTCTGTCGGGCTCTGTCGGGCCCTGTCGGGCCCTGTCGGGCTCTGTCGGGCTCTGTCGGGCTCTGTCGGGCTCTACTGGGCTCTGTCGGGCTCTACTGGGCTCTACTGGGCCCTGTCGGGCTCTGTCGGGCCCTGTCGGGCTCTGTCGGGCTCTGTCGGGCCCTGTCGGGCTCTGTCGGGCTCTGTCGGGCTCTACTGGGCTCTGTCGGGTTTTACTGGGCTCTACTGGGCCCTGTCGGGCTCTGTCGGGCTCTGTCGGGCTCTGTCGGGCCCTGTCGGGCTCTGTCGGGCTCTGTCGGGCTCTGTCGGGCCCTGTCGGGCTCTGTCGGGCTCTGTCGGGCTCTACTGGGCCCTGTCGGGCTCTGTCGGGCTCTGTCGGGCTCTGTCGGGCCCTGTCAGGCCCTGTCGGGCTCTGTCGGGCCCTGTCGGGCTCTGTCGGGCTCTACTGGGCCCTGTCGGGCCCTGTCGGGCTCTGTCGGGCTCTGTCGGGCCCTGTCGGGCTCTGTCGGGCTCTGTCGGGCTGTGTCGGGCTCTGTCGGGCTCTACTGGGCTCTACTGGGCTCTGTCGGGCTCTGTCGGGCTGTGTCGGGCTCTGTCGGGCTCTACTGGGCTCTACTGGGCTCTGTCGGGCTCTGTCGGGCTCTGTCGGGCTCTGTCGGGCTCTACTGGGCCCTGTCGGGCCCTGTCGGGCTCTGTCGGGCTCTGTCGGGCTCTGTCGGGCTCTACTGGGCTCTACTGGGCTCTGTCGGGCTCTGTCGGGCTCTGTCGGGCTCTGTCGGGCCCTGTCGGGCTCTGTCGGGCTCTACTGGGCCCTGTCGGGCCCTGTCGGGCTCTACTGGGCTCTACTGGGCTCTGTCGGGCTCTGTCGGGCTCTGTCGGGCTCTGTCGGGCTCTACTGGGCCCTGTCGGGCCCTGTCGGGCTCTGTCGGGCTCTGTCGGGCTCTGTCGGGCTCTACTGGGCCCTGTCGGGCTCTGTCGGGCCCTGTCGGGCTCTGTCGGGCTCTGTCGGGCTCTGTCGGGCTCTACTGGGCCCTGTCGGGCTCAGTCGGGCTCTGTCGGGCGCTGTCGGGCCCTGTCGGGCTCTTTCAGGCTCTGTCGGGCTCTGTCGGGCTCTACTGGGCCCTGTCGGGCTCTGTCGGGCTCTGTCGGGCTCTGTCGGGCTCTACTGGGCCCTGTCGGGCCCTGTCGGGCTCTGTCGGGCTCTGTCGGGCTCTGTCGGGCTCTACTGGGCTCTTCTGGGCTCTGTCGGGCTCTGTCGGGCTCTACTGGGCCCTGTCGGGCTCTGTCGGGCTCTGTCGGGACCTGTCGGGCCCTGTCGGGCTCTGTCGGGCTCTGTCGGGTTCTGTCGGGCTCTGTCGGGCTCTGTCGGGCTCTTCTGGGCCCTGTCGGGCCCTGTCGGGCTCTGTCGGGCCCTGTCGGGCTCTGTCGGGCTCTGTCGGGCTCTGTCGGGCTCTACTGGGCCCTGTCGGGCCCTGTCGGGCCCTGTCGGGCTCTGTCGGGCTCTGTCGGGCTCTACTGGGCTCTGTCGGGCCCAGTCGGGCCCTGTCGGGCTCTGTCGGGCTCTGTCGGGCCCTGTCGGGCCCTGTCGGGCTCTGTCGGGCTCTGTCGGGCTCTACTGGGCTCTGTCGGGCTCTGTCGGGCTCTGTCGGGCTCTGTCGGGCTCTACTGGGCCCTGTCGGGCTCTGTCGGGCTCTGTCGGGCTCTGTCGGGCCCTGTGAGGCCCTGTCGGGCTCTGTCGGGCTCTACTGGGCTCTGTCGGGCTCTGTCGGGCTCTGTCGGGCTCTACTGGGCTCTGTCGGGCTCTACTGGGCTCTACTGGGCCCTGTCGGGCTCTGTCGGGCCCTGTCGGGCTCTGTCGGGCTCTGTCGGGCCCTGTCGGGCTCTGTCGGGCTCTGTCGGGCTCTACTGGGCTCTGTCGGGTTTTACTGGGCTCTACTGGGCCCTGTCGGGCTCTGTCGGGCTCTGTCGGGCTCTGTCGGGCCCTGTCGGGCTCTACTGGGCTCTGTCGGGCTCTGTCGGGTTCTGTCGGGCTCTGTTGGGCTCTATCGGGCTCTACTGGGCTCTGTCGGGATCTGTCGGGCCCTGTCGGGCTCTGTCGGGCCCTGTCGGGCCCTGTCGGGCTCTGTCGGGCTCTGTCGGGCTCTGTCGGGCTCTACTGGGCCCTGTCGGGCCCTGTCGGGCTCTGTCGGGCTCTGTCGGGGTCTGTCGGGCTCTGTCGGGCTCTGTCGGGCTCTGTCGGGCTCTAGTGGGCTCTACTGGGCTCTGTCGGGCTCTGTCGGGCTCTACTGGGCCCTGTCGGGCCCTGACGGGCCCTGACGGGCTCTGTCGGGCTCTACTGGGCTCTGTCGGGCTCTGTCGGGCTCTGTCGGGCCCTGTTGGGCTCTGTCGGGCTCTGTCGGGCCCTGTCGGGCTCTATCGGGCTCTGTCGGGATCTACTGGGCTCTGTCGGGCCCTGTCGGGCTCTGTCGGGCTCTGTCGGGCTCTGTCGGGCCCTGTCGGGCTCTGTCGGGCTCTGTCGTGCCCTGTTGGGCTCTGTCGGGCTCTGTCGGGCCCTGTCGGGCTCTATCGGGCCCTGTCGGGCTCTGTCGGGCCCTGTCGGGCTCTATCGGGCCCTGTCGGGCCCTGTCGGGCTCTGTCGGGCTCTGTCGGGCCCTGTCGGGCTCTGTCGGGCTCTGTCGGGCTCTATCGGGCTCTACTGGGCCCTGTCGGGCTCTGTCGGGCTCTGTCGGGCCCTGTCGGGCCCTGTCGGGCTCTGTCGGGCTCTGTCGGGCTCTACTGGGCCCTGTCGGGCTCTGTCGGGCTCTGTCGGGCTCTGTCGGGCTCTGTCGGGCTCTACTGGGCCCTGTCGGGCTCAGTCGGGCTCTGTCTGGCCCTGTCGGGCCCTGTCGGGCTCTGTCAGGCTCTGTCGGGCTCTGTCGGGCTCTACTGGGCTCTGTCGGGCCCAGTCGGGCCCTGTCGGGCTCTGTCGGGCTCTGTCGGGCCCTGTCGGGCCCTGTCGGGCTCTGTCGGGCTCTGTCGGGCTCTACTGGGCTCTGTCGGGCTCTGTCGGGCTCTGTCGGGCTCTGTCGGGCTCTACTGGGCCCTGTCGGGCTCTGTCGGGCTCTGTCGGGCTCTGTCGGGCCCTGTGAGGCCCTGTCGGGCTCTGTCGGGCTCTACTGGGCTCTGTCGGGCTCTGTCGGGCTCTGTCGGGCTCTACTGGGCCCTGTCGGGCTCTGTCGGGCTCTGTGGGGCTCTGTCGGGCTCTGTCGGGCTCTGTCGGGCCCTGTCGGGCTCTGTCGGGCCCTGTCGGGCCCTGTCGGGCTCTGTCGGGCTCTGTCGGGCCCTGTCGGGCTCTGTCGGGCTCTGTCGGGCTCTGTCGGGCTCTACTGGGCCCTGTCGGGCTCTGTCGGGCTCTGTCGGGCCCTGTCGGGCTCTGTCGGGCCCTGTCGGGCCCTGTCGGGCTCTGTCGGGCTCTGTCGGGCTCTGTCGGGCTCTACTGGGCTCTACTGGGATCTGTCGGGCTCTGTCGGGTTCTGTCGGGCTCTGTCGGGCTCTGTCGGGCTCTGTCGGAACCTGTCGGGCTCTGTCGGGCTCTGTCGTGCCCTGTCGGGCCCTGTCGGGGTCTGTCGGGCCCTGTCGGGCTCTGTCGGGCCCTGTCGGGCCCTGTCGGGCTCTGTCGGGCTCTGTCGGGCCCTGTCGGGCTCTGTCGGGCTCTGTCGGGCTCTGTCGGGCTCTACTGGGCCCTGTCGGGCCCTGTCGGGCCCTGTCGGGCTCTGTCGGGCTCTGTCGGGGTCTGTCGGGCTCTGTCGGGCTCTGTCGGGCTCTGTCGGGCTCTAGTGGGCTCTACTGGGCTCTGTCGGGCTCTGTCGGGCTCTACTGGGCCCTGTCGGGCCCTGACGGGCCCTGACGGGCTCTGTCGGGCTCTACTGGGCTCTGTCGGGCTCTGTCGGGCTCTGTCGGGCCCTGTTGGGCTCTGTCGGGCTCTGTCGGGCCCTGTCGGGCTCTATCGGGCTCTGTCGGGATCTACTGGGCTCTGTCGGGCCCTGTCGGGCTCTGTCGGGCTCTGTCGGGCTCTGTCGGGCCCTGTCGGGCTCTGTCGGGCTCTGTCGTGCCCTGTTGGGCTCTGTCGGGCTCTGTCGGGCCCTGTCGGGCTCTATCGGGCCCTGTCGGGCTCTGTCGGGCCCTGTCGGGCTCTATCGGGCCCTGTCGGGCCCTGTCGGGCCCTGTCGGGCTCTGTCGGGCTCTGTCGGGCCCTGTCGGGCTCTGTCGGGCTCTGTCGGGCTCTATCGGGCTCTACTGGGCCCTGTCGGGCTCTGTCGGGCTCTGTCGGGCCCTGTCGGGCTCTGTCGGGCTCTGTCGGGCTCTACTGGGCCCTGTCGGGCTCTGTCGGGCTCTGTCGGGCTCTGTCGGGCTCTGTCGGGCTCTACTGGGCCCTGTCGGGCTCAGTCGGGCTCTGTCTGGCCCTGTCGGGCCCTGTCGGGCTCTGTCAGGCTCTGTCGGGCTCTGTCGGGCTCTACTGGGCTCTGTCGGGCCCAGTCGGGCCCTGTCGGGCTCTGTCGGGCTCTGTCGGGCCCTGTCGGGCCCTGTCGGGCTCTGTCGGGCTCTGTCGGGCTCTACTGGGCTCTGTCGGGCTCTGTCGGGCTCTGTCGGGCTCTGTCGGGCTCTACTGGGCCCTGTCGGGCTCTGTCGGGCTCTGTCGGGCTCTGTCGGGCCCTGTGAGGCCCTGTCGGGCTCTGTCGGGCTCTACTGGGCTCTGTCGGGCTCTGTCGGGCTCTGTCGGGCTCTACTGGGCCCTGTCGGGCTCTGTCGGGCTCTGTGGGGCTCTGTCGGGCTCTGTCGGGCTCTGTCGGGCCCTGTCGGGCTCTGTCGGGCCCTGTCGGGCCCTGTCGGGCTCTGTCGGGCTCTGTCGGGCCCTGTCGGGCTCTGTCGGGCTCTGTCGGGCTCTGTCGGGCTCTACTGGGCCCTGTCGGGCTCTGTCGGGCTCTGTCGGGCCCTGTCGGGCTCTGTCGGGCCCTGTCGGGCCCTGTCGGGCTCTGTCGGGCTCTGTCGGGCTCTGTCGGGCTCTACTGGGCTCTACTGGGATCTGTCGGGCTCTGTCGGGTTCTGTCGGGCTCTGTCGGGCTCTGTCGGGCTCTGTCGGAACCTGTCGGGCTCTGTCGGGCTCTGTCATGCCCTGTCGGGCCCTGTCGGGGTCTGTCGGGCTCTGTCGGGTTCTGTCGGGCTCTGTCGGGCTCTGTCGGGCTCTTCTGGGCCCTGTCGGGCCCTGTCGGGCTCTGTCGGGCCCTGTCGGGCTCTGTCGGGCTCTGTCGGGCTCTGTCGGGCTCTACTGGGCCCTGTCGGGCCCTGTCGGGCCCTGTCGGGCTCTGTCGGGCTCTGTCGGGCTCTACTGGGCTCTGTCGGGCCCAGTCGGGCCCTGTCGGGCTCTGTCGGGCTCTGTCGGGCCCTGTCGGGCCCTGTCGGGCTCTGTCGGGCTCTGTCGGGCTCTACTGGGCTCTGTCGGGCTCTGTCGGGCTCTGTCGGGCTCTGTCGGGCTCTACTGGGCCCTGTCGGGCTCTGTCGGGCTCTGTCGGGCTCTGTCGGGCCCTGTGAGGCCCTGTCGGGCTCTGTCGGGCTCTACTGGGCTCTGTCGGGCTCTGTCGGGCTCTGTCGGGCTCTACTGGGCTCTGTCGGGCTCTACTGGGCTCTACTGGGCCCTGTCGGGCTCTGTCGGGCCCTGTCGGGCTCTGTCGGGCTCTGTCGGGCCCTGTCGGGCTCTGTCGGGCTCTGTCGGGCTCTACTGGGCTCTGTCGGGTTTTACTGGGCTCTACTGGGCCCTGTCGGGCTCTGTCGGGCTCTGTCGGGCTCTGTCGGGCCCTGTCGGGCTCTACTGGGCTCTGTCGGGCTCTGTCGGGTTCTGTCGGGCTCTGTTGGGCTCTATCGGGCTCTACTGGGCTCTGTCGGGATCTGTCGGGCCCTGTCGGGCTCTGTCGGGCCCTGTCGGGCCCTGTCGGGCTCTGTCGGGCTCTGTCGGGCTCTGTCGGGCTCTACTGGGCCCTGTCGGGCCCTGTCGGGCTCTGTCGGGCTCTGTCGGGGTCTGTCGGGCTCTGTCGGGCTCTGTCGGGCTCTGTCGGGCTCTAGTGGGCTCTACTGGGCTCTGTCGGGCTCTGTCGGGCTCTACTGGGCCCTGTCGGGCCCTGACGGGCCCTGACGGGCTCTGTCGGGCTCTACTGGGCTCTGTCGGGCTCTGTCGGGCTCTGTCGGGCCCTGTTGGGCTCTGTCGGGCTCTGTCGGGCCCTGTCGGGCTCTATCGGGCTCTGTCGGGATCTACTGGGCTCTGTCGGGCCCTGTCGGGCTCTGTCGGGCTCTGTCGGGCTCTGTCGGGCCCTGTCGGGCTCTGTCGGGCTCTGTCGTGCCCTGTTGGGCTCTGTCGGGCTCTGTCGGGCCCTGTCGGGCTCTATCGGGCCCTGTCGGGCTCTGTCGGGCCCTGTCGGGCTCTATCGGGCCCTGTCGGGCCCTGTCGGGCCCTGTCGGGCTCTGTCGGGCTCTGTCGGGCCCTGTCGGGCTCTGTCGGGCTCTGTCGGGCTCTATCGGGCTCTACTGGGCCCTGTCGGGCTCTGTCGGGCTCTGTCGGGCCCTGTCGGGCCCTGTCGGGCTCTGTCGGGC
Source organism: Caloenas nicobarica (assembly GCF_036013445.1). Lineage (NCBI taxonomy): Eukaryota > Metazoa > Chordata > Aves > Columbiformes > Columbidae > Caloenas > Caloenas nicobarica. The sequence goes on from NW_027017064.1 coordinate 231,312, forward strand.
TCTGTCGGGCTCTACTGGGCCCTGTCGGGCTCTGTCGGGCTCTGTCGGGCTCTGTCGGGCTCTGTCGGGCTCTACTGGGCCCTGTCGGGCTCAGTCGGGCTCTGTCTGGCCCTGTCGGGCCCTGTCGGGCTCTGTCAGGCTCTGTCGGGCTCTGTCGGGCTCTACTGGGCTCTGTCGGGCCCAGTCGGGCCCTGTCGGGCTCTGTCGGGCTCTGTCGGGCCCTGTCGGGCCCTGTCGGGCTCTGTCGGGCTCTGTCGGGCTCTACTGGGCTCTGTCGGGCTCTGTCGGGCTCTGTCGGGCTCTGTCGGGCTCTACTGGGCCCTGTCGGGCTCTGTCGGGCTCTGTCGGGCTCTGTCGGGCCCTGTGAGGCCCTGTCGGGCTCTGTCGGGCTCTACTGGGCTCTGTCGGGCTCTGTCGGGCTCTGTCGGGCTCTACTGGGCCCTGTCGGGCTCTGTCGGGCTCTGTGGGGCTCTGTCGGGCTCTGTCGGGCTCTGTCGGGCCCTGTCGGGCTCTGTCGGGCCCTGTCGGGCCCTGTTGGGCTCTGTCGGGCTCTGTCGGGCCCTGTCGGGCTCTGTCGGGCTCTGTCGGGCTCTGTCGGGCTCTACTGGGCCCTGTCGGGCTCTGTCGGGCTCTGTCGGGCCCTGTCGGGCTCTGTCGGGCCCTGTCGGGCCCTGTCGGGCTCTGTCGGGCTCTGTCGGGCTCTGTCGGGCTCTACTGGGCTCTACTGGGATCTGTCGGGCTCTGTCGGGTTCTGTCGGGCTCTGTCGGGCTCTGTCGGGCTCTGTCGGAACCTGTCGGGCTCTGTCGGGCTCTGTCGTGCCCTGTCGGGCCCTGTCGGGGTCTGTCGGGCCCTGTCGGGCTCTGTCGGGCCCTGTCGGGCCCTGTCGGGCTCTGTCGGGCTCTGTCGGGCCCTGTCGGGCTCTGTCGGGCTCTGTCGGGCTCTGTCGGGCTCTACTGGGCCCTGTCGGGCCCTGTCGGGCCCTGTCGGGCTCTGTCGGGCTCTGTCGGGGTCTGTCGGGCTCTGTCGGGCTCTGTCGGGCTCTGTCGGGCTCTAGTGGGCTCTACTGGGCTCTGTCGGGCTCTGTCGGGCTCTACTGGGCCCTGTCGGGCCCTGACGGGCCCTGACGGGCTCTGTCGGGCTCTACTGGGCTCTGTCGGGCTCTGTCGGGCTCTGTCGGGCCCTGTTGGGCTCTGTCGGGCTCTGTCGGGCCCTGTCGGGCTCTATCGGGCTCTGTCGGGATCTACTGGGCTCTGTCGGGCCCTGTCGGGCTCTGTCGGGCTCTGTCGGGCTCTGTCGGGCCCTGTCGGGCTCTGTCGGGCTCTGTCGTGCCCTGTTGGGCTCTGTCGGGCTCTGTCGGGCCCTGTCGGGCTCTGTCGGGCCCTGTCGGGCTCTATCGGGCCCTGTCGGGCCCTGTCGGGCCCTGTCGGGCTCTGTCGGGCTCTGTCGGGCCCTGTCGGGCTCTGTCGGGCTCTGTCGGGCTCTATCGGGCTCTACTGGGCCCTGTCGGGCTCTGTCGGGCTCTGTCGGGCCCTGTCGGGCCCTGTCGGGCTCTGTCGGGCTCTGTCGGGCTCTACTGGGCCCTGTCGGGCTCTGTCGGGCTCTGTCGGGCTCTGTCGGGCTCTGTCGGGCTCTACTGGGCCCTGTCGGGCTCAGTCGGGCTCTGTCTGGCCCTGTCGGGCCCTGTCGGGCTCTGTCAGGCTCTGTCGGGCTCTGTCGGGCTCTACTGGGCTCTGTCGGGCCCAGTCGGGCCCTGTCGGGCTCTGTCGGGCTCTGTCGGGCCCTGTCGGGCCCTGTCGGGCTCTGTCGGGCTCTGTCGGGCACAACTGGGCTCTGTCGGGCTCTGTCGGGCTCTGTCGGGCTCTGTCGGGCTCTACTGGGCCCTGTCGGGCTCTGTCGGGCTCTGTCGGGCTCTGTCGGGCCCTGTGAGGCCCTGTCGGGCTCTGTCGGGCTCTACTGGGCTCTGTCGGGCTCTGTCGGGCTCTGTCGGGCTCTACTGGGCCCTGTCGGGCTCTGTCGGGCTCTGTGGGGCTCTGTCGGGCTCTGTCGGGCTCTGTCGGGCCCTGTCGGGCTCTGTCGGGCCCTGTCGGGCCCTGTCGGGCTCTGTCGGGCTCTGTCGGGCCCTGTCGGGCTCTGTCGGGCTCTGTCGGGCTCTGTCGGGCTCTACTGGGCCCTGTCGGGCTCTGTCGGGCTCTGTCGGGCCCTGTCGGGCTCTGTCGGGCCCTGTCGGGCCCTGTCGGGCTCTGTCGGGCTCTGTCGGGCTCTGTCGGGCTCTACTGGGCTCTACTGGGATCTGTCGGGCTCTGTCGGGTTCTGTCGGGCTCTGTCGGGCTCTGTCGGGCTCTTTCGGAACCTGTCGGGCTCTGTCGGGCTCTGTCGTGCCCTGTCGGGCCCTGTCGGGGTCTGTCGGGCCCTGTCGGGCTCTGTCGGGCCCTGTCGGGCTCTGTCGGGCTCTGTCGGGCCCTGTCGGGCTCTGTCGGGCTCTGTCGGGCTCTGTCGGGCTCTACTGGGCCCTGTCGGGCCCTGACGGGCCCTGTCGGGCTCTGTCGGGCTCTGTCGGGCTCTACTGGGCTCTGTCGGGCCCAGTCGGGCCCTGTCGGGCTCTGTCGGGCTCTGTCGGGCCCTGTCGGGCCCTGTCGGTCTCTGTCGGGCTCTGTCGGGCTCTACTGGGCTCTGTCGGGCTCTGTCGGGCTCTGTCGGGCTCTGTCGGGCTCTACTGGGCCCTGTCGGGCTCTGTCGGGCTCTGTCGGGCTCTGTCGGGCCCTGTGAGGCCGTGTCGGGCTCTGTCGGGCTCTCTCGGGCTCTACTGGGCTCTGTCGGGCTCTGTCGGGCTCTGTCGGGCTCTACTGGGCCCTGTCGGGCTCTGTCGGGCTCTGTCGGGCCCTGTCGGGCTCTGTCGGGCCCTGTCGGGCCCTGTCGGGCTCTGTCGGGCCCTGTCGGGCTCTGTCGGGCTCTGTCGGGCCCTGTCGGGCTCTGTCGGGCTCTGTCGGGCCCTGTCGGGCTCTGTCGGGCTCTGTCGGGCTCTGTCGGGCTCTACTGGGCCCTGTCGGGCTCTGTCGGGCTCTGTCGGGCCCTGTCGGGCTCTGTCGGGCTCTACTGGGCCCTGTCGGGCCCTGTCGGGCCCTGTCGGGCTCTGTCGGGCTCTGTCGGGCTCTGTCGGGCTCTACTGGGCTCTACTGGGCTCTGTCGGGCTCTACTGGGCCCTGTCGGGCCCTGTCGGGCTCTGTCGATCTCTGTCGGGCTCTGTCGGGCCCTGTCGGGCTCTGTCGGGCTCTGTCGTGCCCTGTCGGGCTCTGTCGGGCTCTGTCGGGCCCTGTCGGGCTCTATCGGGCCCTGTCGGGCTCTGTCGGGCCCTGTCGGGCTCTATCGGGCTCTGTCGGGCCCTGTCGGGCCCTGTCGGGCTCTGTCGGGCTCTGTCGGGCCCTGTCGGGCTCTGTCGGGCTCTGTCGGGCTCTATCGGGCTCTACTGGGCCCTGTCGGGCTCTGTCGGGCTCTGTCGGGCTCTGTCGGGCCCTGTCGGGCCCTGTCGGGCCCTGTCGGGCTCTGTCGGGCTCTGTCGGTCTCTACTGGGCCCTGTCGGGCTCTGTCGGGCTCTGTCGGGCTCTGTCGGGCTCTGTCGGTCTCTACTGGGCCCTGTCGGGCTCAGTCGGGCTCTGTCGGGCCCTGTCGGGCCCTGTCGGGCTCTGTCAGGCTCTGTCGGGCTCTGTCGGGCTCTACTGGGCCCTGTCGGGCTCTGTCGGGCTCTGTCGGGCCCTGTCGGGCTCTGTCGGGCTCTGTCGGGCTCTGTCGGGCTCTACTGGGCTCTGTCGGGCTCTGTCGGGCTCTGTCGGGCTCTGTCGGGCTCTACTGGGCCCTGTCGGGCTCTGTCGGGCTCTGTCGGGCCCTGTCGGGCCCTGTCGGGCTCTGTCGGGCTCTGTCGGGCTCTGTCGGGCTCTACTGGGCTCTGTCGGGCTCTACTGGGCTCTACTGGGCCCTGTCGGGCTCTGTCGGGCCCTGTCGGGCTCTGTCGGGCTCTGTCGGGCCCTGTCGGGCTCTGTCGGGCTCTGTCGGGCTCTACTGGGCTCTGTCGGGTTTTACTGGGCTCTACTGGGCCCTGTCGGGCTCTGTCGGGCTCTGTCGGGCTCTGTCGGGCCCTGTCGGGCTCTGTCGGGCTCTGTCGGGCTCTGTCGGGCCCTGTCGGGCTCTGTCGGGCTCTGTCGGGCTCTACTGGGCCCTGTCGGGCTCTGTCGGGCTCTGTCGGGCTCTGTCGGGCCCTGTCAGGCCCTGTCGGGCTCTGTCGGGCCCTGTCGGGCTCTGTCGAGCCCTGTCGGGCTCTGTCGGGCTCTACTGGGCCCTGTCGGGCCCTGTCGGGCTCTGTCGGGCTCTGTCGGGCCCTGTCGGGCTCTGTCGGGCTCTGTCGGGCTGTGTCGGGCTCTGTCGGGCTCTACTGGGCTCTACTGGGCTCTGTCGGGCTCTGTCGGGCTGTGTCGGGCTCTGTCGGGCTCTACTGGGCTCTACTGGGCTCTGTCGGGCTCTGTCAGGCTCTGTCGGGCTCTGTCGGGCTCTACTGGGCCCTGTCGGGCCCTGTCGGGCTCTGTCGGGCTCTGTCGGGCTCTGTCGGGCTCTACTGGGCTCTACTGGGCTCTGTCGGGCTCTGTCGGGCTCTGTCGGGCTCTGTCGGGCCCTGTCGGGCTCTGTCGGGCTCTACTGGGCCCTGTCGGGCCCTGTCGGGCTCTACTGGGCTCTACTGGGCTCTGTCGGGCTCTGTCGGGCTCTGTCGGGCTCTGTCGGGCTCTACTGGGCCCTGTCGGGCCCTGTCGGGCTCTGTCGGGCTCTGTCGGGCTCTGTCGGGCTCTACTGGGCCCTGTCGGGCTCTGTCGGGCCCTGTCGGGCTCTGTCGGGCTCTGTCGGGCTCTGTCGGGCTCTACTGGGCCCTGTCGGGCTCAGTCGGGCTCTGTCGGGCGCTGTCGGGCCCTGTCGGGCTCTGTCAGGCTCTGTCGGGCTCTGTCGGGCTCTACTGGGCCCTGTCGGGCTCTGTCGGGCTCTGTCGGGCCCTGTCGGGCTCTGTCGGGCCCTGTCGGGCTCTGTCGGGCCCTGTCGGACTCTATCGGGCTCTGTCGGGCCCTGTCGGGCCCTGTCGGGCTCTGTCGGGCTCTGTCGGGCCCTGTCGGGCTCTGTCGGGCTCTGTCGGGCTCTATCGGGCTCTACTGGGCCCTGTCGGGCTCTGTCGGGCTCTGTCGGGCTCTGTCGGGCCCTGTCGGGCCCTGTCGGGCCCTGTCGGGCTCTGTCGGGCTCTGTCGGTCTCTACTGGGCCCTGTCGGGCTCTGTCGGGCTCTGTCGGGCTCTGTCGGGCTCTGTCGGTCTCTACTGGGCCCTGTCGGGCTCAGTCGGGCTCTGTCGGGCCCTGTCGGGCCCTGTCGGGCTCTGTCAGGCTCTGTCGGGCTCTGTCGGGCTCTACTGGGCCCTGTCGGGCTCTGTCGGGCTCTGTCGGGCCCTGTCGGGCTCTGTCGGGCTCTGTCGGGCTCTGTCGGGCTCTACTGGGCTCTGTCGGGCTCTGTCGGGCTCTGTCGGGCTCTGTCGGGCTCTACTGGGCCCTGTCGGGCTCTGTCGGGCTCTGTCGGGCCCTGTCGGGCTCTGTCGGGCTCTGTCGGGCCCTGTCGGGCCCTGTCGGGCTCTGTCGGGCTCTGTCGGGCTCTGTCGGGCTCTACTGGGCTCTGTCGGGCTCTACTGGGCTCTACTGGGCCCTGTCGGGCTCTGTCGGGCCCTGTCGGGCTCTGTCGGGCTCTGTCGGGCCCTGTCGGGCTCTGTCGGGCTCTGTCGGGCTCTACTGGGCTCTGTCGGGTTTTACTGGGCTCTACTGGGCCCTGTCGGGCTCTGTCGGGCTCTGTCGGGCCCTGTCGGGCTCTGTCGGGCTCTGTCGGGCTCTGTCGGGCCCTGTCGGGCTCTGTCGGGCTCTGTCGGGCTCTACTGGGCCCTGTCGGGCTCTGTCGGGCTCTGTCGGGCTCTGTCGGGCCCTGTCAGGCCCTGTCGGGCTCTGTCGGGCCCTGTCGGGCTCTGTCGGGCTCTACTGGGCCCTGTCGGGCCCTGTCGGGCTCTGTCGGGCTCTGTCGGGCCCTGTCGGGCTCTGTCGGGCTCTGTCGGGCTGTGTCGGGCTCTGTCGGGCTCTACTGGGCTCTACTGGGCTCTGTCGGGCTCTGTCGGGCTGTGTCGGGCTCTGTCGGGCTCTACTGGGCTCTACTGGGCTCTGTCGGGCTCTGTCGGGCTCTGTCGGGCTCTGTCGGGCTCTACTGGGCCCTGTCGGGCCCTGTCGGGCTCTGTCGGGCTCTGTCGGGCTCTGTCGGGCTCTACTGGGCTCTACTGGGCTCTGTCGGGCTCTGTCGGGCTCTGTCGGGCTCTGTCGGGCCCTGTCGGGCTCTGTCGGGCTCTACTGGGCCCTGTCGGGCCCTGTCGGGCTCTACTGGGCTCTACTGGGCTCTGTCGGGCTCTGTCGGGCTCTGTCGGGCTCTGTCGGGCTCTACTGGGCCCTGTCGGGCCCTGTCGGGCTCTGTCGGGCTCTGTCGGGCTCTGTCGGGCTCTACTGGGCCCTGTCGGGCTCTGTCGGGCCCTGTCGGGCTCTGTCGGGCTCTGTCGGGCTCTGTCGGGCTCTACTGGGCCCTGTCGGGCTCAGTCGGGCTCTGTCGGGCGCTGTCGGGCCCTGTCGGGCTCTGTCAGGCTCTGTCGGGCTCTGTCGGGCTCTACTGGGCCCTGTCGGGCTCTGTCGGGCTCTGTCGGGCCCTGTCGGGCTCTGTCGGGCTCTGTCGGGCTCTACTGGGCTCTGTCGGGCTCTGTCGGGCTCTGTCGGGCCCTGTCGGTCTCTGTCGGGCTCTGTCGGGCCCTGTCGGGCCCTGTCGGGCTCTGTCGGGCTCTGTCGGGCTCTGTCGGGCTCTACTGGGCTCTGTCGGGCTCTACTGGGCTCTACTGGGCCCTGTCGGGCTCTGTCGGGCTCTGTCGGGCTCTGTCGGGCTCTACTGGGCTCTGTCGGGCCCTGTCGGGCTCTGTCGGGCTCTGTCGGGCTCTGTCGGGCTCTACTGGGCTCTGTCGGGCTCTGTCGGGCTCTGTCGGGCTCTGTGGTGCTCTACTGGGCCCTGTCGGGCCCTGTCGGGCTCTGTCGGGCTCTGTCGGGCTCTGTCGGGCTCAACTGGTCTCTGCCGGGCTCTGTCGGGTTCTGTCGGGCTCTGTCGGGCTCTGTCGGGCTCTACTGGGCTCTTCTGGGCTCTGTCGGGCTCTGTCGGGCTCTACTGGGCCCTGTCGGGCTCTGTCGGGCTCTGTCGGGCCCTGTCGGGCCCTGTCGGGCTCTGTCGGGCTCTGTCGGGTTCTGTCGGGCTCTGTCGGGCTCTGTCGGGCTCTTCTGGGCCCTGTCGGGCCCTGTCGGGCTCTGTCGGGCTCTGTCGGGCTCTGTCGGGCTCTACTGGGCCCTGTCGGGCCCTGTCGGGCCCTGTCGGGCTCTGTCGGGCTCTGTCGGGCTCTGTCGGGCTCTACTGGGCTCTGTCGGGCTCTGTCGGGTTCTGTCGGGCTCTGTTGGGCTCTATCGGGCTCTACTGGGCTCTGTCGGGCCCTGTCGGGCCCTGTCGGGCTCTGTCGGGCCCTGTCGGGCCCTGTCGGGCTCTGTCGGGCTCTGTCGGGCTCTGTCGGGCTCTACTGGGCCCTGTCGGGCCCTGTCGGGCTCTGTCGGGCTCTGTCGGGGTCTGTCGGGCTCTGTCGGGCTCTGTCGGGCTCTCTCGGGCTCTAGTGGGCTCTACTGGGCTCTGTCGGGCTCTGTCGGGCTCTACTGGGCCCTGTCGGGCCCTGACGGGCCCTGACGGGCTCTGTCGGGCTCTACTGGGCTCTGTCGGGCTCTGTCGGGCTCTGTCGGGCCCTGTTGGGCTCTGTCGGGCTCTGTCGGGCCCTGTCGGGCTCTATCGGGCTCTGTCGGGATCTACTGGGCTCTGTCGGGCCCTGTCGGGCTCTGTCGGGCTCTGTCGGGCTCTGTCGGGCCCTGTCGGGCTCTGTCGGGCTCTGTCGTGCCCTGTTGGGCTCTGTCGGGCTCTGTCGGGCCCTGTCGGGCTCTATCGGGCCCTGTCGGGCTCTGTCGGGCCCTGTCGGGCTCTATCGGGCCCTGTCGGGCCCTGTCGGGCCCTGTCGGGCTCTGTCGGGCTCTGTCGGGCCCTGTCGGGCTCTGTCGGGCTCTGTCGGGCTCTGTCGGGCTCTACTGGGCTCTGTCGGGCTCTGTCGGGCTCTGTCGGGCTCTACTGGGCCCTGTCGGGCTCTGTCGGGCTCTGTCGGGCCCTGTCGGGCTCTGTCGGGCTCTGTCGGGCCCTGTCGGGCCCTGTCGGGCTCTGTCGGGCTCTGTCGGGCTCTGTCGGGCTCTACTGGGCTCTGTCGGGCTCTACTGGGCTCTACTGGGCCCTGTCGGGCTCTGTCGGGCCCTGTCGGGCTCTGTCGGGCTCTGTCGGGCCCTGTCAGGCTCTGTCGGGCTCTGTCGGGCTCTGTCGGGCTCTAATGGGCTCTATCGGGTTTTACTGGGCTCTACTGGGCCCTGTCGGGCTCTGTCGGGCTCTGTCGGGCCCTGTCGGGCCCTGTCGGGCTCTGTCGGGCTCTGTCGGGCCGTGTCGGGCTCTGTCGGGCTCTGTCGGGCTCTGTCGGGCTCTACTGGGCCCTGTCGGGCTCTGTCGGGCTCTGTCGGGCTCTGTCGGGCCCTGTCAGGCTCTGTCGGGCTCTGTCGGGCCCTGTCGGGCTCTGTCGGGCTCTACTGGGCCCTGTCGGGCCCTGTCGGGCTCTGTCGGGCTCTGTCGGGCCCTGTCGGGCTCTGTCGGGCTCTGTCGGGCTGTGTCGGGCTCTGTCGGGCTCTACTGGGCTCTACTGGGCTCTGTCGGGCTCTGTCGGGCTCTGTCGGGCTCTGTCGGGCTCTACTGGGCCCTGTCGGGTCCTGTCGGGCTCTGTCGGGCTCTGTCGGGCTCTGTCGGGCTCTACTGGGCCTTGTCGGGCCCTGTCGGGCTCTGTCGGGCTCTGTCGGGCTCTGTCGGGCTCTACTGGGCTCTACTGGGCTCTGTCGGGCTCTGTCGGGCTCTGTCGGACTCTGTCGGGCCCTGTCGGGCTCTGTCGGGCTCTACTGGGCCCTGTCGGGCCCTGTCGGGCTCCGTCGGGCTCTGTCGGGCCCTGTCGGGCTCTGTCGGGCTCTGTCGGGCTGTGTCGGGCTCTGTCGGGCTCTACTGGGCTCTACTGGGCTCTGTCGGGCTCTGTCGGGCTCTGTCGGGCTCTGTCGGGCTCTACTGGGCCCTGTCGGGCCCTGTCGGGCTCTGTCGGGCTCTGTCGGGCTCTGTCAGGCTCTACTGGGCCCTGTCGGGCCCTGTCGGGCTCTGTCGGGCTCTGTCGGGCTCTGTCGGGCTCTACTGGGCTCTTCTGGGCTCTGTCGGGCTCTGTCGGGCTCTACTGGGCCCTGTCGGGCTCTGTCGGGCTCTGTCGGGCCCTGTCGGGCCCTGTCGGGCTCTGTCGGGCTCTGTCGGGTTCTGTCGGGCTCTGTCGGGCTCTGTCGGGCTCTTCTGGGCCCTGTCGGGCCCTGTCGGGCTCTGTCGGGCTCTGTCGGGCTCTGTCGGGCTCTGTCGGGCTCTACTGGGCTCTACTGGGCTCTGTCGGGCTCTGTCGGGCTCTGTCGGGCTCTGTCGGGCCCTGTCGGGCTCTGTCGGGCTCTACTGGGCCCTGTCGGGCCCTGTCGGGCTCTGTCGGGCTCTGTCGGGCCCTGTCGGGCCCTGTCGGGCTCTGTCGGGCTCTGTCGGGCTCTACTGGGCTCTGTCGGGCTCTGTCGGGCTCTGTCGGGCTCTGTCGGGCTCTACTGGGCCCTGTCGGGCTCTGTCGGGCTCTGTCGGGCTCTGTCGGGCCCTGTGAGGCCCTGTCGGGCTCTGTCGGGCTCTCTCGGGCTCTACTGGGCTCTGTCGGGCTCTGTCGGGCTCTGTCGGGCTCTACTGGGCCCTGTCGGGCTCTGTCGGGCTCTGTGGGGCTCTGTCGGGCTCTGTCGGGCTCTGTCGGGCCCTGTCGGGCTCTGTCGGGCCCTGTCGGGCCCTGTCGGGCTCTGTCGGGCTCTGTCGGGCCCTGTCGGGCTCTGTCGGGCTCTGTCGGGCTCTGTCGGGCTCTACTGGGCCCTGTCGGGCTCTGTCGGGCTCTGTCGGGCCCTCTCGGGCTCTGTCGGGCTCTACTGGGCCCTGTCGGGCCCTGTCGGGCCCTGTCGGGCTCTGTCGGGCTCTGTCGGGCTCTGTCGGGCTCTACTGGGCTCTACTGGGCTCTGTCGGGCTCTACTGGGCCCTGTCGGGCCCTGTCGGGCTCTGTCGGGCTCTGTCGGGCTCTGTCGGGCCCTGTCGGGCTCTGTCGGGCTCTGTCGTGCCCTGTCGGGCTCTGTCGGGCTCTGTCGGGCCCTGTCGGGCTCTATCGGGCCCTGTCGGGCTCTGTCGGGCCCTGTCGGGCTCTATCGGGCCCTGTCGGGCTCTATCGGGCCCTGTCGGGCCCTGTCGGGCTCTGTCGGGCTCTGTCGTGCCCTGTAGGGCTCTGTCGGGCTCTGTCGGGCTCTATCGGGCTCTACTGGGCCCTGTCGGGCTCTGTCGGGCTCTGTCGGGCTGTGTCGGGCCCTGTCGGGCTCTGTCGGGCTCTGTCGGGCTCTACTGGGCCCTGTCGGGCTCTGTCGGGCTCTGTCGGGCTCTGTCGGGCTCTACTGGGCCCTGTCGGGCTCAGTCGGGCTCTGTCGGGCCCTGTCGGGCCCTGTCGGGCTCTGTCAGGCTCTGTCGGGCTCTGTCGGGCTCTACTGGGCCCTGTCGGGCTCTGTCGGGCTCTGTCGGGCCCTGTCGGGCTCTGTCGGGCTCTGTCGGGCTCTGTCGGGCTCTGTCAGGCTCTACTGGGCCTTGTCGGGCCCTGTCGGGCTCTGTCGGGCTCTGTCGGGCTCTGTCGGGCTCTACTGGGCTCTTCTGGGCTCTGTCGGGCTCTGTCGGGCTCTACTGGGCCCTGTCGGGCTCTGTCGGGCTCTGTCGGGCTCTACTGGGCCCTGTCGGGCTCTGTCGGGCTCTGTGGGGCTCTGTCGGGCTCTGTCGGGCTCTCTCGGGCTCTACTGGGCTCTGTCGGGCTCTGTCGGGCTCTGTCGGGCTCTACTGGGCCCTGTCGGGCTCTGTCGGGCTCTGTGGGGCTCTGTCGGGCTCTGTCGGGCTCTGTCGGGCCCTGTCGGGCTCTGTCGGGCCCTGTCGGGCCCTGTCGGGCTCTGTCGGGCTCTGTCGGGCCCTGTCGGGCTCTGTCGGGCTCTGTCGGGCTCTGTCGGGCTCTACTGGGCCCTGTCGGGCTCTGTCGGGCTCTGTCGGGCCCTCTCGGGCTCTGTCGGGCTCTACTGGGCCCTGTCGGGCCCTGTCGGGCCCTGTCGGGCTCTGTCGGGCTCTGTCGGGCTCTGTCGGGCTCTACTGGGCTCTACTGGGCTCTGTCGGGCTCTACTGGGCCCTGTCGGGCCCTGTCGGGCTCTGTCGGGCTCTGTCGGGCTCTGTCGGGCCCTGTCGGGCTCTGTCGGGCTCTGTCGTGCCCTGTCGGGCTCTGTCGGGCTCTGTCGGGCCCTGTCGGGCTCTATCGGGCCCTGTCGGGCTCTGTCGGGCCCTGTCGGGCTCTATCGGGCCCTGTCGGGCTCTATCGGGCCCTGTCGGGCCCTGTCGGGCTCTGTCGGGCTCTGTCGTGCCCTGTAGGGCTCTGTCGGGCTCTGTCGGGCTCTATCGGGCTCTACTGGGCCCTGTCGGGCTCTGTCGGGCTCTGTCGGGCTGTGTCGGGCCCTGTCGGGCTCTGTCGGGCTCTGTCGGGCTCTACTGGGCCCTGTCGGGCTCTGTCGGGCTCTGTCGGGCTCTGTCGGGCTCTACTGGGCCCTGTCGGGCTCAGTCGGGCTCTGTCGGGCCCTGTCGGGCCCTGTCGGGCTCTGTCAGGCTCTGTCGGGCTCTGTCGGGCTCTACTGGGCCCTGTCGGGCTCTGTCGGGCTCTGTCGGGCCCTGTCGGGCTCTGTCGGGCTCTGTCGGGCTCTGTCGGGCTCTGTCAGGCTCTACTGGGCCTTGTCGGGCCCTGTCGGGCTCTGTCGGGCTCTGTCGGGCTCTGTCGGGCTCTACTGGGCTCTTCTGGGCTCTGTCGGGCTCTGTCGGGCTCTACTGGGCCCTGTCGGGCTCTGTCGGGCTCTGTCGGGCCCTGTCGGGCCCTGTCGGGCTCTGTCGGGCTCTGTCGGGTTCTGTCGGGCTCTGTCGGGCTCTGTCGGGCTCTTCTGGGCCCTGTCGGGCCCTGTCGGGCTCTGTCGGGCTCTGTCGGGCTCTGTCGGGCTCTGTCGGGCTCTACTGGGCTCTACTGGGCTCTGTCGGGCTCTGTCGGGCTCTGTCGGGCTCTGTCGGGCCCTGTCGGGCTCTGTCGGGCTCTACTGGGCCCTGTCGGGCCCTGTCGGGCTCTGTCGGGCTCTGTCGGGCCCTGTCGGGCCCTGTCGGGCTCTGTCGGGCTCTGTCGGGCTCTACTGGGCTCTGTCGGGCTCTGTCGGGCTCTGTCGGGCTCTGTCGGGCTCTACTGGGCCCTGTCGGGCTCTGTCGGGCTCTGTCGGGCTCTGTCGGGCCCTGTGAGGCCCTGTCGGGCTCTGTCGGGCTCTCTCGGGCTCTACTGGGCTCTGTCGGGCTCTGTCGGGCTCTGTCGGGCTCTACTGGGCCCTGTCGGGCTCTGTCGGGCTCTGTGGGGCTCTGTCGGGCTCTGTCGGGCTCTGTCGGGCCCTGTCGGGCTCTGTCGGGCCCTGTCGGGCCCTGTCGGGCTCTGTCGGGCTCTGTCGGGCTCTGTCGGGCTCTGTCGGGCCCTGTCGGGCTCTGTCGGGCCCTGTCGGGCTCTATCGGGCTCTGTCGGGCCCTGTCGGGCCCTGTCGGGCTCTGTCGGGCTCTGTCGGGCCCTGTCGGGCTCTGTCGGGCTCTGTCGGGCTCTATCGGGCTCTACTGGGCCCTGTCGGGCTCTGTCGGGCTCTGTCGGGCTCTGTCGGGCCCTGTCGGGCCCTGTCGGGCCCTGTCGGGCTCTGTCGGGCTCTGTCGGTCTCTACTGGGCCCTGTCGGGCTCTGTCGGGCTCTGTCGGGCTCTGTCGGGCTCTGTCGGTCTCTACTGGGCCCTGTCGGGCTCAGTCGGGCTCTGTCGGGCCCTGTCGGGCCCTGTCGGGCTCTGTCAGGCTCTGTCGGGCTCTGTCGGGCTCTACTGGGCCCTGTCGGGCTCTGTCGGGCTCTGTCGGGCCCTGTCGGGCTCTGTCGGGCTCTGTCGGGCTCTGTCGGGCTCTACTGGGCTCTGTCGGGCTCTGTCGGGCTCTGTCGGGCTCTGTCGGGCTCTACTGGGCCCTGTCGGGCTCTGTCGGGCTCTGTCGGGCCCTGTCGGGCTCTGTCGGGCTCTGTCGGGCCCTGTCGGGCCCTGTCGGGCTCTGTCGGGCTCTGTCGGGCTCTGTCGGGCTCTACTGGGCCCTGTCGGGCTCTGTCGGGCTCTGTCGGGCCCTGTCGGGCTCTGTCGGGCTCTGTCGGGCCCTGTCGGGCCCTGTCGGGCTCTGTCGGGCTCTGTCGGGCTCTGTCGGGCTCTACTGGGCTCTGTCGGGCTCTACTGGGCTCTACTGGGCCCTGTCGGGCTCTGTCGGGCCCTGTCGGGCTCTGTCGGGCTCTGTCGGGCCCTGTCGGGCTCTGTCGGGCCCTGTCGGGCTCTGTCGGGCTCTACTGGGCCCTGTCGGGCCCTGTCGGGCTCTGTCGGGCTCTGTCGGGCCCTGTCGGGCTCTGTCGGGCTCTGTCGGGCTGTGTCGGGCTCTGTCGGGCTCTACTGGGCTCTACTGGGCTCTGTCGGGCTCTGTCGGGCTGTGTCGGGCTCTGTCGGGCTCTACTGGGCTCTACTGGGCTCTGTCGGGCTCTGTCGGGCTCTGTCGGGCTCTGTCGGGCTCTACTGGGCCCTGTCGGGCCCTGTCGGGCTCTGTCGGGCTCTGTCGGGCTCTGTCGGGCTCTACTGGGCTCTACTGGGCTCTGTCGGGCTCTGTCGGGCTCTGTCGGGCTCTGTCGGGCCCTGTCGGGCTCTGTCGGGCTCTACTGGGCCCTGTCGGGCCCTGTCGGGCTCTACTGGGCTCTACTGGGCTCTGTCGGGCTCTGTCGGGCTCTGTCGGGCTCTGTCGGGCTCTACTGGGCCCTGTCGGGCCCTGTCGGGCTCTGTCGGGCTCTGTCGGGCTCTGTCGGGCTCTACTGGGCCCTGTCGGGCTCTGTCGGGCCCTGTCGGGCTCTGTCGGGCTCTGTCGGGCTCTGTCGGGCTCTACTGGGCCCTGTCGGGCTCAGTCGGGCTCTGTCGGGCGCTGTCGGGCCCTGTCGGGCTCTGTCAGGCTCTGTCGGGCTCTGTCGGGCTCTACTGGGCCCTGTCGGGCTCTGTCGGGCTCTGTCGGGCCCTGTCGGGCTCTGTCGGGCTCTGTCGGGCTCTACTGGGCTCTGTCGGGCTCTGTCGGGCTCTGTCGGGCCCTGTCGGTCTCTGTCGGGCTCTGTCGGGCCCTGTCGGGCCCTGTCGGGCTCTGTCGGGCTCTGTCGGGCTCTGTCGGGCTCTACTGGGCTCTGTCGGGCTCTACTGGGCTCTACTGGGCCCTGTCGGGCTCTGTCGGGCTCTGTCGGGCTCTGTCGGGCTCTACTGGGCTCTGTCGGGCCCTGTCGGGCTCTGTCGGGCTCTGTCGGGCTCTGTCGGGCTCTACTGGGCTCTGTCGGGCTCTGTCGGGCTCTGTCGGGCTCTGTGGTGCTCTACTGGGCCCTGTCGGGCCCTGTCGGGCTCTGTCGGGCTCTGTCGGGCTCTGTCGGGCTCAACTGGTCTCTGCCGGGCTCTGTCGGGTTCTGTCGGGCTCTGTCGGGCTCTGTCGGGCTCTACTGGGCTCTTCTGGGCTCTGTCGGGCTCTGTCGGGCTCTACTGGGCCCTGTCGGGCTCTGTCGGGCTCTGTCGGGCCCTGTCGGGCCCTGTCGGGCTCTGTCGGGCTCTGTCGGGTTCTGTCGGGCTCTGTCGGGCCCTGTCGGGCTCTTCTGGGCCCTGTCGGGCCCTGTCGGGCTCTGTCGGGCTCTGTCGGGCTCTGTCGGGCTCTACTGGGCCCTGTCGGGCCCTGTCGGGCCCTGTCGGGCTCTGTCGGGCTCTGTCGGGCTCTGTCGGGCTCTACTGGGCTCTGTCGGGCTCTGTCGGGTTCTGTCGGGCTCTGTTGGGCTCTATCGGGCTCTACTGGGCTCTGTCGGGCCCTGTCGGGCCCTGTCGGGCTCTGTCGGGCCCTGTCGGGCCCTGTCGGGCTCTGTCGGGCTCTGTCGGGCTCTGTCGGGCTCTACTGGGCCCTGTCGGGCCCTGTCGGGCTCTGTCGGGCTCTGTCGGGGTCTGTCGGGCTCTGTCGGGCTCTGTCGGGCTCTCTCGGGCTCTAGTGGGCTCTACTGGGCTCTGTCGGGCTCTGTCGGGCTCTACTGGGCCCTGTCGGGCCCTGACGGGCCCTGACGGGCTCTGTCGGGCTCTACTGGGCTCTGTCGGGCTCTGTCGGGCTCTGTCGGGCCCTGTTGGGCTCTGTCGGGCTCTGTCGGGCCCTGTCGGGCTCTATCGGGCTCTGTCGGGATCTACTGGGCTCTGTCGGGCCCTGTCGGGCTCTGTCGGGCTCTGTCGGGCTCTGTCGGGCCCTGTCGGGCTCTGTCGGGCTCTGTCGTGCCCTGTTGGGCTCTGTCGGGCTCTGTCGGGCCCTGTCGGGCTCTATCGGGCCCTGTCGGGCTCTGTCGGGCCCTGTCGGGCTCTATCGGGCCCTGTCGGGCCCTGTCGGGCCCTGTCGGGCTCTGTCGGGCCCTGTCGGGCTCTGTCGGGCTCTGTCGGGCTCTGTCGGGCTCTACTGGGCTCTGTCGGGCTCTGTCGGGCTCTGTCGGGCTCTACTGGGCCCTGTCGGGCTCTGTCGGGCTCTGTCGGGCCCTGTCGGGCTCTGTCGGGCTCTGTCGGGCCCTGTCGGGCCCTGTCGGGCTCTGTCGGGCTCTGTCGGGCTCTGTCGGGCTCTACTGGGCTCTGTCGGGCTCTACTGGGCTCTACTGGGCCCTGTCGGGCTCTGTCGGGCCCTGTCGGGCTCTGTCGGGCTCTGTCGGGCCCTGTCAGGCTCTGTCGGGCTCTGTCGGGCTCTGTCGGGCTCTAATGGGCTCTATCGGGTTTTACTGGGCTCTACTGGGCCCTGTCGGGCTCTGTCGGGCTCTGTCGGGCTCTGTCGGGCCCTGTCGGGCCCTGTCGGGCTCTGTCGGGCTCTGTCGGGCCGTGTCGGGCTCTGTCGGGCTCTGTCGGGCTCTGTCGGGCTCTACTGGGCCCTGTCGGGCTCTGTCGGGCTCTGTCGGGCTCTGTCGGGCCCTGTCAGGCTCTGTCGGGCTCTGTCGGGCCCTGTCGGGCTCTGTCGGGCTCTACTGGGCCCTGTCGGGCCCTGTCGGGCTCTGTCGGGCTCTGTCGGGCCCTGTCGGGCTCTGTCGGGCTCTGTCGGGCTGTGTCGGGCTCTGTCGGGCTCTACTGGGCTCTACTGGGCTCTGTCGGGCTCTGTCGGGCTCTGTCGGGCTCTGTCGGGCTCTACTGGGCCCTGTCGGGTCCTGTCGGGCTCTGTCGGGCTCTGTCGGGCTCTGTCGGGCTCTACTGGGCCTTGTCGGGCCCTGTCGGGCTCTGTCGGGCTCTGTCGGGCTCTGTCGGGCTCTACTGGGCTCTACTGGGCTCTGTCGGGCTCTGTCGGGCTCTGTCGGACTCTGTCGGGCCCTGTCGGGCTCTGTCGGGCTCTACTGGGCCCTGTCGGGCCCTGTCGGGCTCCGTCGGGCTCTGTCGGGCCCTGTCGGGCTCTGTCGGGCTCTGTCGGGCTGTGTCGGGCTCTGTCGGGCTCTACTGGGCTCTACTGGGCTCTGTCGGGCTCTGTCGGGCTCTGTCGGGCTCTGTCGGGCTCTACTGGGCCCTGTCGGGCCCTGTCGGGCTCTGTCGGGCTCTGTCGGGCTCTGTCAGGCTCTACTGGGCCCTGTCGGGCCCTGTCGGGCTCTGTCGGGCTCTGTCGGGCTCTGTCGGGCTCTACTGGGCTCTTCTGGGCTCTGTCGGGCTCTGTCGGGCTCTACTGGGCCCTGTCGGGCTCTGTCGGGCTCTGTCGGGCCCTGTCGGGCCCTGTCGGGCTCTGTCGGGCTCTGTCGGGTTCTGTCGGGCTCTGTCGGGCTCTGTCGGGCTCTTCTGGGCCCTGTCGGGCCCTGTCGGGCTCTGTCGGGCTCTGTCGGGCTCTGTCGGGCTCTGTCGGGCTCTACTGGGCTCTACTGGGCTCTGTCGGGCTCTGTCGGGCTCTGTCGGGCTCTGTCGGGCCCTGTCGGGCTCTGTCGGGCTCTACTGGGCCCTGTCGGGCCCTGTCGGGCTCTGTCGGGCTCTGTCGGGCCCTGTCGGGCCCTGTCGGGCTCTGTCGGGCTCTGTCGGGCTCTACTGGGCTCTGTCGGGCTCTGTCGGGCTCTGTCGGGCTCTGTCGGGCTCTACTGGGCCCTGTCGGGCTCTGTCGGGCTCTGTCGGGCTCTGTCGGGCCCTGTGAGGCCCTGTCGGGCTCTGTCGGGCTCTCTCGGGCTCTACTGGGCTCTGTCGGGCTCTGTCGGGCTCTGTCGGGCTCTACTGGGCCCTGTCGGGCTCTGTCGGGCTCTGTGGGGCTCTGTCGGGCTCTGTCGGGCTCTGTCGGGCCCTGTCGGGCTCTGTCGGGCCCTGTCGGGCCCTGTCGGGCTCTGTCGGGCTCTGTCGGGCCCTGTCGGGCTCTGTCGGGCTCTGTCGGGCTCTGTCGGGCTCTACTGGGCCCTGTCGGGCTCTGTCGGGCTCTGTCGGGCCCTCTCGGGCTCTGTCGGGCTCTACTGGGCCCTGTCGGGCCCTGTCGGGCCCTGTCGGGCTCTGTCGGGCTCTGTCGGGCTCTGTCGGGCTCTACTGGGCTCTACTGGGCTCTGTCGGGCTCTACTGGGCCCTGTCGGGCCCTGTCGGGCTCTGTCGGGCTCTGTCGGGCTCTGTCGGGCCCTGTCGGGCTCTGTCGGGCTCTGTCGTGCCCTGTCGGGCTCTGTCGGGCTCTGTCGGGCCCTGTCGGGCTCTATCGGGCCCTGTCGGGCTCTGTCGGGCCCTGTCGGGCTCTATCGGGCCCTGTCGGGCCCTGTCGGGCTCTGTCGGGCTCTGTCGTGCCCTGTAGGGCTCTGTCGGGCTCTGTCGGGCTCTATCGGGCTCTACTGGGCCCTGTCGGGCTCTGTCGGGCTCTGTCGGGCTGTGTCGGGCCCTGTCGGGCTCTGTCGGGCTCTGTCGGGCTCTACTGGGCCCTGTCGGGCTCTGTCGGGCTCTGTCGGGCTCTGTCGGGCTCTACTGGGCCCTGTCGGGCTCAGTCGGGCTCTGTCGGGCCCTGTCGGGCCCTGTCGGGCTCTGTCAGGCTCTGTCGGGCTCTGTCGGGCTCTACTGGGCCCTGTCGGGCTCTGTCGGGCTCTGTCGGGCCCTGTCGGGCTCTGTCGGGCTCTGTCGGGCTCTGTCGGGCTCTGTCAGGCTCTACTGGGCCTTGTCGGGCCCTGTCGGGCTCTGTCGGGCTCTGTCGGGCTCTGTCGGGCTCTACTGGGCTCTTCTGGGCTCTGTCGGGCTCTGTCGGGCTCTACTGGGCCCTGTCGGGCTCTGTCGGGCTCTGTCGGGCCCTGTCGGGCCCTGTCGGGCTCTGTCGGGCTCTGTCGGGTTCTGTCGGGCTCTGTCGGGCTCTGTCGGGCTCTTCTGGGCCCTGTCGGGCCCTGTCGGGCTCTGTCGGGCTCTGTCGGGCTCTGTCGGGCTCTGTCGGGCTCTACTGGGCTCTACTGGGCTCTGTCGGGCTCTGTCGGGCTCTGTCGGGCTCTGTCGGGCCCTGTCGGGCTCTGTCGGGCTCTACTGGGCCCTGTCGGGCCCTGTCGGGCTCTGTCGGGCTCTGTCGGGCCCTGTCGGGCCCTGTCGGGCTCTGTCGGGCTCTGTCGGGCTCTACTGGGCTCTGTCGGGCTCTGTCGGGCTCTGTCGGGCTCTGTCGGGCTCTACTGGGCCCTGTCGGGCTCTGTCGGGCTCTGTCGGGCTCTGTCGGGCCCTGTGAGGCCCTGTCGGGCTCTGTCGGGCTCTCTCGGGCTCTACTGGGCTCTGTCGGGCTCTGTCGGGCTCTGTCGGGCTCTACTGGGCCCTGTCGGGCTCTGTCGGGCTCTGTGGGGCTCTGTCGGGCTCTGTCGGGCTCTGTCGGGCCCTGTCGGGCTCTGTCGGGCCCTGTCGGGCCCTGTCGGGCTCTGTCGGGCTCTGTCGGGCCCTGTCGGGCTCTGTCGGGCTCTGTCGGGCTCTGTCGGGCTCTACTGGGCCCTGTCGGGCTCTGTCTGGCTCTGTCGGGCCCTCTCGGGCTCTGTCGGGCTCTACTGGGCCCTGTCGGGCCCTGTCGGGCCCTGTCGGGCTCTGTCGGGCTCTGTCGGGCTCTGTCGGGCTCTACTGGGCTCTACTGGGCTCTGTCGGGCTCTACTGGGCCCTGTCGGGCCCTGTCGGGCTCTGTCGGGCTCTGTCGGGCTCTGTCGGGCCCTGTCGGGCTCTGTCGGGCTCTGTCGTGCCCTGTCGGGCTCTGTCGGGCTCTGTCGGGCCCTGTCGGGCTCTATCGGGCCCTGTCGGGCTCTGTCGGGCCCTGTCGGGCTCTATCGGGCCCTGTCGGGCCCTGTCGGGCTCTGTCGGGCTCTGTCGTGCCCTGTAGGGCTCTGTCGGGCTCTGTCGGGCTCTATCGGGCTCTACTGGGCCCTGTCGGGCTCTGTCGGGCTCTGTCGGGCTGTGTCGGGCCCTGTCGGGCTCTGTCGGGCTCTGTCGGGCTCTACTGGGCCCTGTCGGGCTCTGTCGGGCTCTGTCGGGCTCTGTCGGGCTCTACTGGGCCCTGTCGGGCTCAGTCGGGCTCTGTCGGGCCCTGTCGGGCCCTGTCGGGCTCTGTCAGGCTCTGTCGGGCTCTGTCGGGCTCTACTGGGCCCTGTCGGGCTCTGTCGGGCTCTGTCGGGCCCTGTCGGGCTCTGTCGGGCTCTGTCGGGCTCTGTCGGGCTCTACTGGGCTCTGTCGGGCTCTGTCGGGCTCTGTCGGGCTCTGTCGGGCTCTACTGGGTCCTGTCGGGCTCTGTCGGGCTCTGTCGCGCCCTGTCGGGCCCTGTCGGGCTCTGTCGGGCTCTGTCGGGCTCTGTCGGGCTCTACTGGGCTCTGTCGGGCTCTACTGGGCTCTACTGGGCCCTGTCGGGCTCTGTCGGGCTCTGTCGGGCTCTGTCGGGCTCTACTGGGCTCTGTCGGGCCCTGTCGGGCTCTGTCGGGCTCTGTCGGGCTCTGTCGGGCTCTACTGGGCTCTGTCGGGCTCTGTCGGGCTCTGTCGGGCTCTGTCGGGCTCTACTGGCCCCTGTCGGGCCCTGTCGGGCTCTGTCGGGCTCTGTCGGGCTCTGTCGGGCTCAACTGGTCTCTGCCGGGCTCTGTCGGGTTCTGTCGGGCTCTGTCGGGCTCTGTCGGGCTCTACTGGGCTCTTCTGGGCTCTGTCGGGCTCTGTCGGGCTCTACTGGGCCCTGTCGGGCTCTGTCGGGCTCTGTCGGGCCCTGTCGGGCCCTGTCGGGCTCTGTCGGGCTCTGTCGGGTTCTGTCGGGCTCTGTCGGGCTCTGTCGGGCTCTTCTGGGCCCTGTCGGGCCCTGTCGGGCTCTGTCGGGCTCTGTCGGGCTCTGTCGGGCTCTACTGGGCCCTGTCGGGCCCTGTCGGGCCCTGTCGGGCTCTGTCGGGCTCTGTCGGGGTCTGTCGGGCTCTACTGGGCTCTGTCGGGCTCTGTCGGGTTCTGTCGGGCTCTGTCGGGCTCTATCGGGCTCTACTGGGCTCTGTCGGGCCCTGTCGGGCCCTGTCGGGCTCTGTCGGGCCCTGTCGGGCCCTGTCGGGCCCTGTCGGGCTCTGTCGGGCTCTGTCGGGCTCTACTGGGCTCTGTCGGGCCCAGTCGGGCCCTGTCGGGCTCTGTCGGGCTCTGTCGGGCCCTGTCGGGCCCTGTCGGGCTCTGTCGGGCTCTGTCGGGCTCTACTGGGCTCTGTCGGGCTCTGTCGGGCTCTGTCGGGCTCTGTCGGGCTCTACTGGGCCCTGTCGGGCTCTGTCGGGCTCTGTCGGGCTCTGTCGGGCCCTGTGAGGCCCTGTCGGGCTCTGTCGGGCTCTCTCGGGCTCTACTGGGCTCTGTCGGGCTCTGTCGGGCTCTGTCGGGCTCTACTGGGCCCTGTCGGGCTCTGTCGGGCTCTGTGGGGCTCTGTCGGGCTCTGTCGGGCTCTGTCGGGCCCTGTCGGGCTCTGTCGGGCCCTGTCGGGCCCTGTCGGGCTCTGTCGGGCTCTATCGGGCCCTGTCGGGCTCTGTCGGGCCCTGTCGGGCTCTATCGGGCCCTGTCGGGCCCTGTCGGGCCCTGTCGGGCTCTGTCGGGCTCTGTCGGGCCCTGTCGGGCTCTGTCGGGCTCTGTCGGGCTCTATCGGGCTCTACTGGGCCCTGTCGGGCTCTGTCGGGCTCTGTCGGGCCCTGTCGGGCCCTGTCGGGCTCTGTCGGGCTCTGTCGGGCTCTACTGGGCCCTGTCGGGCTCTGTCGGGCTCTGTCGGGCTCTGTCGGGCTCTGTCGGGTTCTACTGGGCCCTGTCGGGCTCAGTCGGGCTCTGTCTGGCCCTGTCGGGCCCTGTCGGGCTCTGTCAGGCTCTGTCGGGCTCTGTCGGGCTCTGTCGGGCCCTGTCGGGCTCTGTCGGGCTCTGTCGGGCCCTGTCGGGCTCTGTCGGGCTCTGTCGGGCTCTGTCGGGCTCTACTGGGCTCTGTCGGGCTCTGTCGGGCTCTGTCGGGCTCTACTGGGCCCTGTCGGGCTCTGTCGGGCTCTGTCGGGCCCTGTCGGGCTCTGTCGGGCTCTGTCGGGCCCTGTCGGGCCCTGTCGGGCTCTGTCGGGCTCTGTCGGGCTCTGTCGGGCTCTACTGGGCTCTGTCGGGCTCTACTGGGCTCTACTGGGCCCTGTCGGGCTCTGTCGGGCCCTGTCGGGCTCTGTCGGGCTCTGTCGGGCCCTGTCAGGCTCTGTCGGGCTCTGTCGGGCTCTGTCGGGCTCTAATGGGCTCTATCGGGTTTTACTGGGCTCTACTGGGCCCTGTCGGGCTCTGTCGGGCTCTGTCGGGCTCTGTCGGGCCCTGTCGGGCCCTGTCGGGCTCTGTCGGGCTCTGTCGGGCCGTGTCGGGCTCTGTCGGGCTCTGTCGGGCTCTGTCGGGCTCTACTGGGCCCTGTCGGGCTCTGTCGGGCTCTGTCGGGCTCTGTCGGGCCCTGTCAGGCTCTGTCGGGCTCTGTCGGGCCCTGTCGGGCTCTGTCGGGCTCTACTGGGCCCTGTCGGGCCCTGTCGGGCTCTGTCGGGCTCTGTCGGGCCCTGTCGGGCTCTGTCGGGCTCTGTCGGGCTGTGTCGGGCTCTGTCGGGCTCTACTGGGCTCTACTGGGCTCTGTCGGGCTCTGTCGGGCTCTGTCGGGCTCTGTCGGGCTCTACTGGGCCCTGTCGGGTCCTGTCGGGCTCTGTCGGGCTCTGTCGGGCTCTGTCGGGCTCTACTGGGCCTTGTCGGGCCCTGTCGGGCTCTGTCGGGCTCTGTCGGGCTCTGTCGGGCTCTACTGGGCTCTACTGGGCTCTGTCGGGCTCTGTCGGGCTCTGTCGGACTCTGTCGGGCCCTGTCGGGCTCTGTCGGGCTCTACTGGGCCCTGTCGGGCCCTGTCGGGCTCTGTCGGGCTCTGTCGGGCCCTGTCGGGCTCTGTCGGGCTCTGTCGGGCTGTGTCGGGCTCTGTCGGGCTCTACTGGGCTCTACTGGGCTCTGTCGGGCTCTGTCGGGCTCTGTCGGGCTCTGTCGGGCTCTACTGGGCCCTGTCGGGCCCTGTCGGGCTCTGTCGGGCTCTGTCGGGCTCTGTCAGGCTCTACTGGGCCCTGTCGGGCCCTGTCGGGCTCTGTCGGGCTCTGTCGGGCTCTGTCGGGCTCTACTGGGCTCTTCTGGGCTCTGTCGGGCTCTGTCGGGCTCTACTGGGCCCTGTCGGGCTCTGTCGGGCTCTGTCGGGCCCTGTCGGGCCCTGTCGGGCTCTGTCGGGCTCTGTCGGGTTCTGTCGGGCTCTGTCGGGCTCTGTCGGGCTCTTCTGGGCCCTGTCGGGCCCTGTCGGGCTCTGTCGGGCTCTGTCGGGCTCTGTCGGGCTCTGTCGGGCTCTACTGGGCTCTACTGGGCTCTGTCGGGCTCTGTCGGGCTCTGTCGGGCTCTGTCGGGCCCTGTCGGGCTCTGTCGGGCTCTACTGGGCCCTGTCGGGCCCTGTCGGGCTCTGTCGGGCTCTGTCGGGCCCTGTCGGGCCCTGTCGGGCTCTGTCGGGCTCTGTCGGGCTCTACTGGGCTCTGTCGGGCTCTGTCGGGCTCTGTCGGGCTCTGTCGGGCTCTACTGGGCCCTGTCGGGCTCTGTCGGGCTCTGTCGGGCTCTGTCGGGCCCTGTGAGGCCCTGTCGGGCTCTGTCGGGCTCTCTCGGGCTCTACTGGGCTCTGTCGGGCTCTGTCGGGCTCTGTCGGGCTCTACTGGGCCCTGTCGGGCTCTGTCGGGCTCTGTGGGGCTCTGTCGGGCTCTGTCGGGCTCTGTCGGGCCCTGTCGGGCTCTGTCGGGCCCTGTCGGGCCCTGTCGGGCTCTGTCGGGCTCTGTCGGGCCCTGTCGGGCTCTGTCGGGCTCTGTCGGGCTCTGTCGGGCTCTACTGGGCCCTGTCGGGCTCTGTCGGGCTCTGTCGGGCCCTCTCGGGCTCTGTCGGGCTCTACTGGGCCCTGTCGGGCCCTGTCGGGCCCTGTCGGGCTCTGTCGGGCTCTGTCGGGCTCTGTCGGGCTCTACTGGGCTCTACTGGGCTCTGTCGGGCTCTACTGGGCCCTGTCGGGCCCTGTCGGGCTCTGTCGGGCTCTGTCGGGCTCTGTCGGGCCCTGTCGGGCTCTGTCGGGCTCTGTCGTGCCCTGTCGGGCTCTGTCGGGCTCTGTCGGGCCCTGTCGGGCTCTATCGGGCCCTGTCGGGCTCTGTCGGGCCCTGTCGGGCTCTATCGGGCCCTGTCGGGCCCTGTCGGGCTCTGTCGGGCTCTGTCGTGCCCTGTAGGGCTCTGTCGGGCTCTGTCGGGCTCTATCGGGCTCTACTGGGCCCTGTCGGGCTCTGTCGGGCTCTGTCGGGCTGTGTCGGGCCCTGTCGGGCTCTGTCGGGCTCTGTCGGGCTCTACTGGGCCCTGTCGGGCTCTGTCGGGCTCTGTCGGGCTCTGTCGGGCTCTACTGGGCCCTGTCGGGCTCAGTCGGGCTCTGTCGGGCCCTGTCGGGCCCTGTCGGGCTCTGTCAGGCTCTGTCGGGCTCTGTCGGGCTCTACTGGGCCCTGTCGGGCTCTGTCGGGCTCTGTCGGGCCCTGTCGGGCTCTGTCGGGCTCTGTCGGGCTCTGTCGGGCTCTGTCAGGCTCTACTGGGCCCTGTCGGGCCCTGTCGGGCTCTGTCGGGCTCTGTCGGGCTCTGTCGGGCTCTACTGGGCTCTTCTGGGCTCTGTCGGGCTCTGTCGGGCTCTACTGGGCCCTGTCGGGCTCTGTCGGGCTCTGTCGGGCCCTGTCGGGCCCTGTCGGGCTCTGTCGGGCTCTGTCGGGCTCTGTCGGGCCCTGTCGGGCCCTGTCGGGCTCTGTCGGGCTCTGTCGGGTTCTGTCGGGCTCTGTCGGGCTCTGTCGGGCTCTTCTGGGCCCTGTCGGGCCCTGTCGGGCTCTGTCGGGCTCTGTCGGGCTCTGTCGGGCTCTGTCGGGCTCTACTGGGCTCTACTGGGCTCTGTCGGGCTCTGTCGGGCTCTGTCGGGCTCTGTCGGGCCCTGTCGGGCTCTGTCGGGCTCTACTGGGCCCTGTCGGGCCCTGTCGGGCTCTGTCGGGCTCTGTCGGGCCCTGTCGGGCTCTGTCGGGCTCTGTCGGGCTCTGTCGGGCTCTACTGGGCTCTGTCGGGCTCTGTCGGGCTCTGTCGGGCTCTGTCGGGCTCTACTGGCCCTGTCGGGCTCTGTCGGGCTCTGTCGGGCTCTGTCGGGCCCTGTGAGGCCCTGTCGGGCTCTGTCGGGCTCTCTCGGGCTCTACTGGGCTCTGTCGGGCTCTGTCGGGCTCTGTCGGGCTCTACTGGGCCCTGTCGGGCTCTGTCGGGCTCTGTGGGGCTCTGTCGGGCTCTGTCGGGCTCTGTCGGGCCCTGTCGGGCTCTGTCGGGCCCTGTCGGGCCCTGTCGGGCTCTGTCGGGCTCTGTCGGGCCCTGTCGGGCTCTGTCGGGCTCTGTCGGGCTCTGTCGGGCTCTACTGGGCCCTGTCGGGCTCTGTCGGGCTCTGTCGGGCCCTCTCGGGCTCTGTCGGGCTCTACTGGGCCCTGTCGGGCCCTGTCGGGCCCTGTCGGGCTCTGTCGGGCTCTGTCGGGCTCTGTCGGGCTCTACTGGGCTCTACTGGGCTCTGTCGGGCTCTACTGGGCCCTGTCGGGCCCTGTCGGGCTCTGTCGGGCTCTGTCGGGCTCTGTCGGGCCCTGTCGGGCTCTGTCGGGCTCTGTCGTGCCCTGTCGGGCTCTGTCGGGCTCTGTCGGGCCCTGTCGGGCTCTATCGGGCCCTGTCGGGCTCTGTCGGGCCCTGTCGGGCTCTATCGGGCCCTGTCGGGCCCTGTCGGGCTCTGTCGGGCTCTGTCGTGCCCTGTAGGGCTCTGTCGGGCTCTGTCGGGCTCTATCGGGCTCTACTGGGCCCTGTCGGGCTCTGTCGGGCTCTGTCGGGCTGTGTCGGGCCCTGTCGGGCTCTGTCGGGCTCTGTCGGGCTCTACTGGGCCCTGTCGGGCTCTGTCGGGCTCTGTCGGGCTCTGTCGGGCTCTACTGGGCCCTGTCGGGCTCAGTCGGGCTCTGTCGGGCCCTGTCGGGCCCTGTCGGGCTCTGTCAGGCTCTGTCGGGCTCTGTCGGGCTCTACTGGGCCCTGTCGGACTCTGTCGGGCTCTGTCGGGCCCTGTCGGGCTCTGTCGGGCTCTGTCGGGCTCTGTCGGGCTCTACTGGGCTCTGTCGGGCTCTGTCGGGCTCTGTCGGGCTCTGTCGGGCTCTACTGGGTCCTGTCGGGCTCTACTGGGCTCTACTGGGCCCTGTCGGGCTCTGTCGGGCTCTACTGGGCTCTGTCGGGCTCTGTCGGGCTCTGTCGGGCCCTGTTGGGCTCTGTCGGGCTCTGTCGGGCCCTGTCGGGCTCTATCGGGCTCTGTCGGGATCTACTGGGCTCTGTCGGGCCCTGTCGGGCTCTGTCGGGCTCTGTCGGGCTCTGTCGGGCCCTGTCGGGCTCTGTCGGGCTCTGTCGTGCCCTGTCGGGCCCTGTCGGGCCCTGTCGGGCTCTGTCGGGCTCTGTCGGGCCCTGTCGGGCTCTGTCGGGCTCTGTCGGGCTCTGTCGGGCTCTACTGGGCTCTGTCGGGCTCTGTCGGGCTCTGTCGGGCTCTACTGGGCCCTGTCGGGCTCTGTCGGGCTCTGTCGGGCCCTGTCGGGCTCTGTCGGGCTCTGTCGGGCCCTGTCGGGCCCTGTCGGGCTCTGTCGGGCTCTGTCGGGCTCTGTCGGGCTCTACTGGGCTCTGTCGGGCTCTACTGGGCTCTACTGGGCCCTGTCGGGCTCTGTCGGGCCCTGTCGGGCTCTGTCGGGCTCTGTCGGGCCCTGTCAGGCTCTGTCGGGCTCTGTCGGGCTCTGTCGGGCTCTAATGGGCTCTATCGGGTTTTACTGGGCTCTACTGGGCCCTGTCGGGCTCTGTCGGGCTCTGTCGGGCTCTGTCGGGCCCTGTCGGGCCCTGTCGGGCTCTGTCGGGCTCTGTCGGGCCGTGTCGGGCTCTGTCGGGCTCTGTCGGGCTCTGTCGGGCTCTACTGGGCCCTGTCGGGCTCTGTCGGGCTCTGTCGGGCTCTGTCGGGCCCTGTCAGGCTCTGTCGGGCTCTGTCGGGCCCTGTCGGGCTCTGTCGGGCTCTACTGGGCCCTGTCGGGCCCTGTCGGGCTCTGTCGGGCTCTGTCGGGCCCTGTCGGGCCCTGTCGGGCTCTGTCGGGCTCTGTCGGGCTCTACTGGGCTCTGTCGGGCTCTGTCGGGCTCTGTCGGGCTCTGTCGGGCTCTACTGGGCCCTGTCGGGCTCTGTCGGGCTCTGTCGGGCTCTGTCGGGCCCTGTGAGGCCCTGTCGGGCTCTGTCGGGCTCTCTCGGGCTCTACTGGGCTCTGTCGGGCTCTGTCGGGCTCTGTCGGGCTCTACTGGGCCCTGTCGGGCTCTGTCGGGCTCTGTGGGGCTCTGTCGGGCTCTGTCGGGCTCTGTCGGGCCCTGTCGGGCTCTGTCGGGCCCTGTCGGGCCCTGTCGGGCTCTGTCGGGCTCTGTCGGGCCCTGTCGGGCTCTGTCGGGCTCTGTCGGGCTCTGTCGGGCTCTACTGGGCCCTGTCGGGCTCTGTCGGGCTCTGTCGGGCCCTCTCGGGCTCTGTCGGGCTCTACTGGGCCCTGTCGGGCCCTGTCGGGCCCTGTCGGGCTCTGTCGGGCTCTGTCGGGCTCTGTCGGGCTCTACTGGGCTCTACTGGGCTCTGTCGGGCTCTACTGGGCCCTGTCGGGCCCTGTCGGGCTCTGTCGGGCTCTGTCGGGCTCTGTCGGGCCCTGTCGGGCTCTGTCGGGCTCTGTCGTGCCCTGTCGGGCTCTGTCGGGCTCTGTCGGGCCCTGTCGGGCTCTATCGGGCCCTGTCGGGCTCTGTCGGGCCCTGTCGGGCTCTATCGGGCCCTGTCGGGCCCTGTCGGGCTCTGTCGGGCTCTGTCGTGCCCTGTAGGGCTCTGTCGGGCTCTGTCGGGCTCTATCGGGCTCTACTGGGCCCTGTCGGGCTCTGTCGGGCTCTGTCGGGCTGTGTCGGGCCCTGTCGGGCTCTGTCGGGCTCTGTCGGGCTCTACTGGGCCCTGTCGGGCTCTGTCGGGCTCTGTCGGGCTCTGTCGGGCTCTACTGGGCCCTGTCGGGCTCAGTCGGGCTCTGTCGGGCCCTGTCGGGCCCTGTCGGGCTCTGTCAGGCTCTGTCGGGCTCTGTCGGGCTCTACTGGGCCCTGTCGGACTCTGTCGGGCTCTGTCGGGCCCTGTCGGGCTCTGTCGGGCTCTGTCGGGCTCTGTCGGGCTCTACTGGGCTCTGTCGGGCTCTGTCGGGCTCTGTCGGGCTCTGTCGGGCTCTACTGGGTCCTGTCGGGCTCTACTGGGCTCTACTGGGCCCTGTCGGGCTCTGTCGGGCTCTACTGGGCTCTGTCGGGCTCTGTCGGGCTCTGTCGGGCCCTGTTGGGCTCTGTCGGGCTCTGTCGGGCCCTGTCGGGCTCTATCGGGCTCTGTCGGGATCTACTGGGCTCTGTCGGGCCCTGTCGGGCTCTGTCGGGCTCTGTCGGGCTCTGTCGGGCCCTGTCGGGCTCTGTCGGGCTCTGTCGGGCTCTGTCGGGCTCTACTGGGCTCTGTCGGGCTCTGTCGGGCTCTGTCGGGCTCTACTGGGCCCTGTCGGGCTCTGTCGGGCTCTGTCGGGCCCTGTCGGGCTCTGTCGGGCTCTGTCGGGCCCTGTCGGGCCCTGTCGGGCTCTGTCGGGCTCTGTCGGGCTCTGTCGGGCTCTACTGGGCTCTGTCGGGCTCTACTGGGCTCTACTGGGCCCTGTCGGGCTCTGTCGGGCCCTGTCGGGCTCTGTCGGGCTCTGTCGGGCCCTGTCAGGCTCTGTCGGGCTCTGTCGGGCTCTGTCGGGCTCTAATGGGCTCTATCGGGTTTTACTGGGCTCTACTGGGCCCTGTCGGGCTCTGTCGGGCTCTGTCGGGCTCTGTCGGGCCCTGTCGGGCCCTGTCGGGCTCTGTCGGGCTCTGTCGGGCCGTGTCGGGCTCTGTCGGGCTCTGTCGGGCTCTGTCGGGCTCTACTGGGCCCTGTCGGGCTCTGTCGGGCTCTGTCGGGCTCTGTCGGGCCCTGTCAGGCTCTGTCGGGCTCTGTCGGGCCCTGTCGGGCTCTGTCGGGCTCTACTGGGCCCTGTCGGGCCCTGTCGGGCTCTGTCGGGCTCTGTCGGGCCCTGTCGGGCCCTGTCGGGCTCTGTCGGGCTCTGTCGGGCTCTACTGGGCTCTGTCGGGCTCTGTCGGGCTCTGTCGGGCTCTGTCGGGCTCTACTGGGCCCTGTCGGGCTCTGTCGGGCTCTGTCGGGCTCTGTCGGGCCCTGTGAGGCCCTGTCGGGCTCTGTCGGGCTCTCTCGGGCTCTACTGGGCTCTGTCGGGCTCTGTCGGGCTCTGTCGGGCTCTACTGGGCCCTGTCGGGCTCTGTCGGGCTCTGTGGGGCTCTGTCGGGCTCTGTCGGGCTCTGTCGGGCCCTGTCGGGCTCTGTCGGGCCCTGTCGGGCCCTGTCGGGCTCTGTCGGGCTCTGTCGGGCCCTGTCGGGCTCTGTCGGGCTCTGTCGGGCTCTGTCGGGCTCTACTGGGCCCTGTCGGGCTCTGTCGGGCTCTGTCGGGCCCTCTCGGGCTCTGTCGGGCTCTACTGGGCCCTGTCGGGCCCTGTCGGGCCCTGTCGGGCTCTGTCGGGCTCTGTCGGGCTCTGTCGGGCTCTACTGGGCTCTACTGGGCTCTGTCGGGCTCTACTGGGCCCTGTCGGGCCCTGTCGGGCTCTGTCGGGCTCTGTCGGGCTCTGTCGGGCCCTGTCGGGCTCTGTCGGGCTCTGTCGTGCCCTGTCGGGCTCTGTCGGGCTCTGTCGGGCCCTGTCGGGCTCTATCGGGCCCTGTCGGGCTCTGTCGGGCCCTGTCGGGCTCTATCGGGCCCTGTCGGGCCCTGTCGGGCTCTGTCGGGCTCTGTCGTGCCCTGTAGGGCTCTGTCGGGCTCTGTCGGGCTCTATCGGGCTCTACTGGGCCCTGTCGGGCTCTGTCGGGCTCTGTCGGGCTGTGTCGGGCCCTGTCGGGCTCTGTCGGGCTCTGTCGGGCTCTACTGGGCCCTGTCGGGCTCTGTCGGGCTCTGTCGGGCTCTGTCGGGCTCTACTGGGCCCTGTCGGGCTCAGTCGGGCTCTGTCGGGCCCTGTCGGGCCCTGTCGGGCTCTGTCAGGCTCTGTCGGGCTCTGTCGGGCTCTACTGGGCCCTGTCGGACTCTGTCGGGCTCTGTCGGGCCCTGTCGGGCTCTGTCGGGCTCTGTCGGGCTCTGTCGGGCTCTACTGGGCTCTGTCGGGCTCTGTCGGGCTCTGTCGGGCTCTGTCGGGCTCTACTGGGTCCTGTCGGGCTCTACTGGGCTCTACTGGGCCCTGTCGGGCTCTGTCGGGCTCTACTGGGCTCTGTCGGGCTCTGTCGGGCTCTGTCGGGCCCTGTTGGGCTCTGTCGGGCTCTGTCGGGCCCTGTCGGGCTCTATCGGGCTCTGTCGGGATCTACTGGGCTCTGTCGGGCCCTGTCGGGCTCTGTCGGGCTCTGTCGGGCTCTGTCGGGCCCTGTCGGGCTCTGTCGGGCTCTGTCGTGCCCTGTCGGGCCCTGTCGGGCCCTGTCGGGCTCTGTCGGGCTCTGTCGGGCCCTGTCGGGCTCTGTCGGGCTCTGTCGGGCTCTGTCGGGCTCTACTGGGCTCTGTCGGGCTCTGTCGGGCTCTGTCGGGCTCTACTGGGCCCTGTCGGGCTCTGTCGGGCTCTGTCGGGCCCTGTCGGGCTCTGTCGGGCTCTGTCGGGCCCTGTCGGGCCCTGTCGGGCTCTGTCGGGCTCTGTCGGGCTCTGTCGGGCTCTACTGGGCTCTGTCGGGCTCTACTGGGCTCTACTGGGCCCTGTCGGGCTCTGTCGGGCCCTGTCGGGCTCTGTCGGGCTCTGTCGGGCCCTGTCAGGCTCTGTCGGGCTCTGTCGGGCTCTGTCGGGCTCTAATGGGCTCTATCGGGTTTTACTGGGCTCTACTGGGCCCTGTCGGGCTCTGTCGGGCTCTGTCGGGCTCTGTCGGGCCCTGTCGGGCCCTGTCGGGCTCTGTCGGGCTCTGTCGGGCCGTGTCGGGCTCTGTCGGGCTCTGTCGGGCTCTGTCGGGCTCTACTGGGCCCTGTCGGGCTCTGTCGGGCTCTGTCGGGCTCTGTCGGGCCCTGTCAGGCTCTGTCGGGCTCTGTCGGGCCCTGTCGGGCTCTGTCGGGCTCTACTGGGCCCTGTCGGGCCCTGTCGGGCTCTGTCGGGCTCTGTCGGGCCCTGTCGGGCTCTGTCGGGCTCTGTCGGGCTGTGTCGGGCTCTGTCGGGCTCTACTGGGCTCTACTGGGCTCTGTCGGGCTCTGTCGGGCTCTGTCGGGCTCTGTCGGGCTCTACTGGGCCCTGTCGGGTCCTGTCGGGCTCTGTCGGGCTCTGTCGGGCTCTGTCGGGCTCTACTGGGCCTTGTCGGGCCCTGTCGGGCTCTGTCGGGCTCTGTCGGGCTCTGTCGGGCTCTACTGGGCTCTACTGGGCTCTGTCGGGCTCTGTCGGGCTCTGTCGGACTCTGTCGGGCCCTGTCGGGCTCTGTCGGGCTCTACTGGGCCCTGTCGGGCCCTGTCGGGCTCTGTCGGGCTCTGTCGGGCCCTGTCGGGCTCTGTCGGGCTCTGTCGGGCTGTGTCGGGCTCTGTCGGGCTCTACTGGGCTCTACTGGGCTCTGTCGGGCTCTGTCGGGCTCTGTCGGGCTCTACTGGGCCCTGTCGGGCCCTGTCGGGCTCTGTCGGGCTCTGTCGGGCTCTGTCAGGCTCTACTGGGCCCTGTCGGGCCCTGTCGGGCTCTGTCGGGCTCTGTCGGGCTCTGTCGGGCTCTACTGGGCTCTTCTGGGCTCTGTCGGGCTCTGTCGGGCTCTACTGGGCCCTGTCGGGCTCTGTCGGGCTCTGTCGGGCCCTGTCGGGCCCTGTCGGGCTCTGTCGGGCTCTGTCGGGTTCTGTCGGGCTCTGTCGGGCTCTGTCGGGCTCTTCTGGGCCCTGTCGGGCCCTGTCGGGCTCTGTCGGGCTCTGTCGGGCTCTGTCGGGCTCTGTCGGGCTCTACTGGGCTCTACTGGGCTCTGTCGGGCTCTGTCGGGCTCTGTCGGGCTCTGTCGGGCCCTGTCGGGCTCTGTCGGGCTCTACTGGGCCCTGTCGGGCCCTGTCGGGCTCTGTCGGGCTCTGTCGGGCCCTGTCGGGCCCTGTCGGGCTCTGTCGGGCTCTGTCGGGCTCTACTGGGCTCTGTCGGGCTCTGTCGGGCTCTGTCGGGCTCTGTCGGGCTCTACTGGGCCCTGTCGGGCTCTGTCGGGCTCTGTCGGGCTCTGTCGGGCCCTGTGAGGCCCTGTCGGGCTCTGTCGGGCTCTCTCGGGCTCTACTGGGCTCTGTCGGGCTCTGTCGGGCTCTGTCGGGCTCTACTGGGCCCTGTCGGGCTCTGTCGGGCTCTGTGGGGCTCTGTCGGGCTCTGTCGGGCTCTGTCGGGCCCTGTCGGGCTCTGTCGGGCCCTGTCGGGCCCTGTCGGGCTCTGTCGGGCTCTGTCGGGCCCTGTCGGGCTCTGTCGGGCTCTGTCGGGCTCTGTCGGGCTCTACTGGGCCCTGTCGGGCTCTGTCGGGCTCTGTCGGGCCCTCTCGGGCTCTGTCGGGCTCTACTGGGCCCTGTCGGGCCCTGTCGGGCCCTGTCGGGCTCTGTCGGGCTCTGTCGGGCTCTGTCGGGCTCTACTGGGCTCTACTGGGCTCTGTCGGGCTCTACTGGGCCCTGTCGGGCCCTGTCGGGCTCTGTCGGGCTCTGTCGGGCTCTGTCGGGCCCTGTCGGGCTCTGTCGGGCTCTGTCGTGCCCTGTCGGGCTCTGTCGGGCTCTGTCGGGCCCTGTCGGGCTCTATCGGGCCCTGTCGGGCTCTGTCGGGCCCTGTCGGGCTCTATCGGGCCCTGTCGGGCCCTGTCGGGCTCTGTCGGGCTCTGTCGTGCCCTGTAGGGCTCTGTCGGGCTCTGTCGGGCTCTATCGGGCTCTACTGGGCCCTGTCGGGCTCTGTCGGGCTCTGTCGGGCTGTGTCGGGCCCTGTCGGGCTCTGTCGGGCTCTGTCGGGCTCTACTGGGCCCTGTCGGGCTCTGTCGGGCTCTGTCGGGCTCTGTCGGGCTCTACTGGGCCCTGTCGGGCTCAGTCGGGCTCTGTCGGGCCCTGTCGGGCCCTGTCGGGCTCTGTCAGGCTCTGTCGGGCTCTGTCGGGCTCTACTGGGCCCTGTCGGGCTCTGTCGGGCTCTGTCGGGCCCTGTCGGGCTCTGTCGGGCTCTGTCGGGCTCTGTCGGGCTCTGTCAGGCTCTACTGGGCCCTGTCGGGCCCTGTCGGGCTCTGTCGGGCTCTGTCGGGCTCTGTCGGGCTCTACTGGGCTCTTCTGGGCTCTGTCGGGCTCTGTCGGGCTCTACTGGGCCCTGTCGGGCTCTGTCGGGCTCTGTCGGGCCCTGTCGGGCCCTGTCGGGCTCTGTCGGGCTCTGTCGGGTTCTGTCGGGCTCTGTCGGGCTCTGTCGGGCTCTTCTGGGCCCTGTCGGGCCCTGTCGGGCTCTGTCGGGCTCTGTCGGGCTCTGTCGGGCTCTGTCGGGCTCTACTGGGCTCTACTGGGCTCTGTCGGGCTCTGTCGGGCTCTGTCGGGCTCTGTCGGGCCCTGTCGGGCTCTGTCGGGCTCTACTGGGCCCTGTCGGGCCCTGTCGGGCTCTGTCGGGCTCTGTCGGGCCCTGTCGGGCCCTGTCGGGCTCTGTCGGGCTCTGTCGGGCTCTACTGGGCTCTGTCGGGCTCTGTCGGGCTCTGTCGGGCTCTGTCGGGCTCTACTGGGCCCTGTCGGGCTCTGTCGGGCTCTGTCGGGCTCTGTCGGGCCCTGTGAGGCCCTGTCGGGCTCTGTCGGGCTCTCTCGGGCTCTACTGGGCTCTGTCGGGCTCTGTCGGGCTCTGTCGGGCTCTACTGGGCCCTGTCGGGCTCTGTCGGGCTCTGTGGGGCTCTGTCGGGCTCTGTCGGGCTCTGTCGGGCCCTGTCGGGCTCTGTCGGGCCCTGTCGGGCCCTGTCGGGCTCTGTCGGGCTCTGTCGGGCCCTGTCGGGCTCTGTCGGGCTCTGTCGGGCTCTGTCGGGCTCTACTGGGCCCTGTCGGGCTCTGTCTGGCTCTGTCGGGCCCTCTCGGGCTCTGTCGGGCTCTACTGGGCCCTGTCGGGCCCTGTCGGGCCCTGTCGGGCTCTGTCGGGCTCTGTCGGGCTCTGTCGGGCTCTACTGGGCTCTACTGGGCTCTGTCGGGCTCTACTGGGCCCTGTCGGGCCCTGTCGGGCTCTGTCGGGCTCTGTCGGGCTCTGTCGGGCCCTGTCGGGCTCTGTCGGGCTCTGTCGTGCCCTGTCGGGCTCTGTCGGGCTCTGTCGGGCCCTGTCGGGCTCTATCGGGCCCTGTCGGGCTCTGTCGGGCCCTGTCGGGCTCTATCGGGCCCTGTCGGGCCCTGTCGGGCTCTGTCGGGCTCTGTCGTGCCCTGTAGGGCTCTGTCGGGCTCTGTCGGGCTCTATCGGGCTCTACTGGGCCCTGTCGGGCTCTGTCGGGCTCTGTCGGGCTGTGTCGGGCCCTGTCGGGCTCTGTCGGGCTCTGTCGGGCTCTACTGGGCCCTGTCGGGCTCTGTCGGGCTCTGTCGGGCTCTGTCGGGCTCTACTGGGCCCTGTCGGGCTCAGTCGGGCTCTGTCGGGCCCTGTCGGGCCCTGTCGGGCTCTGTCAGGCTCTGTCGGGCTCTGTCGGGCTCTACTGGGCCCTGTCGGGCTCTGTCGGGCTCTGTCGGGCCCTGTCGGGCTCTGTCGGGCTCTGTCGGGCTCTGTCGGGCTCTGTCGGGCTCTACGGGGCCCTGTCGGGCTCAGTCGGGCTCTGTCGGGCCCTGTCGGGCCCTGTCGGGCTCTGTCAGGCTCTGTCGGGCTCTGTCGGGCTCTACTGGGCCCTGTCGGGCTCTGTCGGGCTCTGTCGGGCCCTGTCGGGCTCTGTCGGGCTCTGTCGGGCTCTGTCGGGCTCTGTCAGGCTCTACTGGGCCCTGTCGGGCCCTGTCGGGCTCTGTCGGGCTCTGTCGGGCTCTGTCGGGCTCTACTGGGCTCTTCTGGGCTCTGTCGGGCTCTGTCGGGCTCTACTGGGCCCTGTCGGGCTCTGTCGGGCTCTGTCGGGCCCTGTCGGGCCCTGTCGGGCTCTGTCGGGCTCTGTCGGGTTCTGTCGGGCTCTGTCGGGCTCTGTCGGGCTCTTCTGGGCCCTGTCGGGCCCTGTCGGGCTCTGTCGGGCTCTGTCGGGCTCTGTCGGGCTCTGTCGGGCTCTACTGGGCTCTACTGGGCTCTGTCGGGCTCTGTCGGGCTCTGTCGGGCTCTGTCGGGCCCTGTCGGGCTCTGTCGGGCTCTACTGGGCCCTGTCGGGCCCTGTCGGGCTCTGTCGGGCTCTACTGGGCCCTGTCGGGCCCTGTCGGGCTCTGTCGGGCTCTGTCGGGCCCTGTCGGGCCCTGTCGGGCTCTGTCGGGCTCTGTCGGGCTCTACTGGGCTCTGTCGGGCTCTGTCGGGCTCTGTCGGGCTCTGTCGGGCTCTACTGGGCCCTGTCGGGCTCTGTCGGGCTCTGTCGGGCTCTGTCGGGCCCTGTGAGGCCCTGTCGGGCTCTGTCGGGCTCTCTCGGGCTCTACTGGGCTCTGTCGGGCTCTGTCGGGCTCTGTCGGGCTCTACTGGGCCCTGTCGGGCTCTGTCGGGCTCTGTGGGGCTCTGTCGGGCTCTGTCGGGCTCTGTCGGGCCCTGTCGGGCTCTGTCGGGCCCTGTCGGGCCCTGTCGGGCTCTGTCGGGCTCTGTCGGGCCCTGTCGGGCTCTGTCGGGCTCTGTCGGGCTCTGTCGGGCTCTACTGGGCCCTGTCGGGCTCTGTCTGGCTCTGTCGGGCCCTCTCGGGCTCTGTCGGGCTCTACTGGGCCCTGTCGGGCCCTGTCGGGCCCTGTCGGGCTCTGTCGGGCTCTGTCGGGCTCTGTCGGGCTCTACTGGGCTCTACTGGGCTCTGTCGGGCTCTACTGGGCCCTGTCGGGCTCTGTCGGGCTCTGTCGGGCTCTGTCGGGCTCTGTCGGGCCCTGTCGGGCTCTGTCGGGCTCTGTCGTGCCCTGTCGGGCTCTGTCGGGCTCTGTCGGGCCCTGTCGGGCTCTATCGGGCCCTGTCGGGCTCTGTCGGGCCCTGTCGGGCTCTATCGGGCCCTGTCGGGCCCTGTCGGGCTCTGTCGGGCTCTGTCGTGCCCTGTAGGGCTCTGTCGGGCTCTGTCGGGCTCTATCGGGCTCTACTGGGCCCTGTCGGGCTCTGTCGGGCTCTGTCGGGCTGTGTCGGGCCCTGTCGGGCTCTGTCGGGCTCTGTCGGGCTCTACTGGGCCCTGTCGGGCTCTGTCGGGCTCTGTCGGGCTCTGTCGGGCTCTACTGGGCCCTGTCGGGCTCAGTCGGGCTCTGTCGGGCCCTGTCGGGCCCTGTCGGGCTCTGTCAGGCTCTGTCGGGCTCTGTCGGGCTCTACTGGGCCCTGTCGGGCTCTGTCGGGCTCTGTCGGGCCCTGTCGGGCTCTGTCGGGCTCTGTCGGGCTCTGTCGGGCTCTACTGGGCTCTGTCGGGCTCTGTCGGGCTCTGTCGGGCTCTGTCGGGCTCTACTGGGTCCTGTCGGGCTCTGTCGGGCTCTGTCGCGCCCTGTCGGGCCCTGTCGGGCTCTGTCGGGCTCTGTCGGGCTCTGTCGGGCTCTACTGGGCTCTGTCGGGCTCTACTGGGCTCTACTGGGCCCTGTCGGGCTCTGTCGGGCTCTGTCGGGCTCTGTCGGGCTCTACTGGGCTCTGTCGGGCCCTGTCGGGCTCTGTCGGGCTCTGTCGGGCTCTGTCGGGCTCTACTGGGCTCTGTCGGGCTCTGTCGGGCTCTGTCGGGCTCTGTCGGGCTCTACTGGCCCCTGTCGGGCCCTGTCGGGCTCTGTCGGGCTCTGTCGGGCTCTGTCGGGCTCAACTGGTCTCTGCCGGGCTCTGTCGGGTTCTGTCGGGCTCTGTCGGGCTCTGTCGGGCTCTACTGGGCTCTTCTGGGCTCTGTCGGGCTCTGTCGGGCTCTACTGGGCCCTGTCGGGCTCTGTCGGGCTCTGTCGGGCCCTGTCGGGCCATGTCGGGCTCTGTCGGGCTCTGTCGGGTTCTGTCGGGCTCTGTCGGGCTCTGTCGGGCTCTTCTGGGCCCTGTCGGGCCCTGTCGGGCTCTGTCGGGCTCTGTCGGGCTCTGTCGGGCTCTACTGGGCCCTGTCGGGCCCTGTCGGGCCCTGTCGGGCTCTGTCGGGCTCTGTCGGGCTCTGTCGGGCTCTACTGGGCTCTGTCGGGCTCTGTCGGGCTCTGTCGGGCTCTGTCGGGCTCTATCGGGCTCTACTGGGCTCTGTCGGGCCCTGTCGGGCCCTGTCGGGCTCTGTCGGGCCCTGTCGGGCCCTGTCGGGCTCTGTCGGGCTCTGTCGGGCTCTACTGGGCCCTGTCGGGTCCTGTCGGGCTCTGTCGGGCTCTGTCGGGCTCTGTCGGGCTCTACTGGGCCTTGTCGGGCCCTGTCGGGCCCTGTCGGGCTCTGTCGGGCTCTGTCGGGCTCTGTCGGGCTCTACTGGGCCCTGTCGGGCCCTGTCGGGCCCTGTCGGGCTCTGTCGGGCTCTGTCGGGCTCTACTGGGCTCTGTCGGGCCCAGTCGGGCCCTGTCGGGCTCTGTCGGGCTCTGTCGGGCCCTGTCGGGCCCTGTCGGGCTCTGTCGGGCTCTGTCGGGCTCTACTGGGCTCTGTCGGGCTCTGTCGGGCTCTGTCGGGCTCTGTCGGGCTCTACTGGGCCCTGTCGGGCTCTGTCGGGCTCTGTCGGGCTCTGTCGGGCCCTGTGAGGCCCTGTCGGGCTCTGTCGGGCTCTCTCGGGCTCTACTGGGCTCTGTCGGGCTCTGTCGGGCTCTGTCGGGCTCTACTGGGCCCTGTCGGGCTCTGTCGGGCTCTGTGGGGCTCTGTCGGGCTCTGTCGGGCTCTGTCGGGCCCTGTCGGGCTCTGTCGGGCCCTGTCGGGCCCTGTCGGGCTCTGTCGGGCTCTATCGGGCCCTGTCGGGCTCTGTCGGGCCCTGTCGGGCTCTATCGGGCCCTGTCGGGCCCTGTCGGGCTCTGTCGGGCTCTGTCGTGCCCTGTAGGGCTCTGTCGGGCTCTGTCGGGCTCTATCGGGCTCTACTGGGCCCTGTCGGGCTCTGTCGGGCTCTGTCGGGCTGTGTCGGGCCCTGTCGGGCTCTGTCGGGCTCTGTCGGGCTCTACTGGGCCCTGTCGGGCTCTGTCGGGCTCTGTCGGGCTCTGTCGGGCTCTACTGGGCCCTGTCGGGCTCAGTCGGGCTCTGTCGGGCCCTGTCGGGCCCTGTCGGGCTCTGTCAGGCTCTGTCGGGCTCTGTCGGGCTCTACTGGGCCCTGTCGGGCTCTGTCGGGCTCTGTCGGGCCCTGTCGGGCTCTGTCGGGCTCTGTCGGGCTCTGTCGGGCTCTACTGGGCTCTGTCGGGCTCTGTCGGGCTCTGTCGGGCTCTGTCGGGCTCTACTGGGTCCTGTCGGGCTCTGTCGGGCTCTGTCGCGCCCTGTCGGGCCCTGTCGGGCTCTGTCGGGCTCTGTCGGGCTCTGTCGGGCTCTACTGGGCTCTGTCGGGCTCTACTGGGCTCTACTGGGCCCTGTCGGGCTCTGTCGGGCTCTGTCGGGCTCTGTCGGGCTCTACTGGGCTCTGTCGGGCCCTGTCGGGCTCTGTCGGGCTCTGTCGGGCTCTGTCGGGCTCTACTGGGCTCTGTCGGGCTCTGTCGGGCTCTGTCGGGCTCTGTCGGGCTCTACTGGCCCCTGTCGGGCCCTGTCGGGCTCTGTCGGGCTCTGTCGGGCTCTGTCGGGCTCAACTGGTCTCTGCCGGGCTCTGTCGGGTTCTGTCGGGCTCTGTCGGGCTCTGTCGGGCTCTACTGGGCTCTTCTGGGCTCTGTCGGGCTCTGTCGGGCTCTACTGGGCCCTGTCGGGCTCTGTCGGGCTCTGTCGGGCCCTGTCGGGCCATGTCGGGCTCTGTCGGGCTCTGTCGGGTTCTGTCGGGCTCTGTCGGGCTCTGTCGGGCTCTTCTGGGCCCTGTCGGGCCCTGTCGGGCTCTGTCGGGCTCTGTCGGGCTCTGTCGGGCTCTACTGGGCCCTGT
Source organism: Caloenas nicobarica (assembly GCF_036013445.1). Taxonomy (NCBI): domain Eukaryota; kingdom Metazoa; phylum Chordata; class Aves; order Columbiformes; family Columbidae; genus Caloenas; species Caloenas nicobarica. Next base: position 270,316 of record NW_027017064.1, read on the forward strand.
CGGGCCCTGTCGGGCCCTGTCGGGCTCTGTCGGGCTCTGTCGGGCTCTGTCGGGCTCTACTGGGCTCTGTCGGGCTCTGTCGGGTTCTGTCGGGCTCTGTCGGGCTCTATCGGGCTCTACTGGGCTCTGTCGGGCCCTGTCGGGCCCTGTCGGGCTCTGTCGGGCCCTGTCGGGCCCTGTCGGGCTCTGTCGGGCTCTGTCGGGCTCTACTGGGCCCTGTCGGGTCCTGTCGGGCTCTGTCGGGCTCTGTCGGGCTCTGTCGGGCTCTACTGGGCCTTGTCGGGCCCTGTCGGGCCCTGTCGGGCTCTGTCGGGCTCTGTCGGGCTCTGTCGGGCTCTACTGGGCCCTGTCGGGCCCTGTCGGGCCCTGTCGGGCTCTGTCGGGCTCTGTCGGGCTCTACTGGGCTCTGTCGGGCCCAGTCGGGCCCTGTCGGGCTCTGTCGGGCTCTGTCGGGCCCTGTCGGGCCCTGTCGGGCTCTGTCGGGCTCTGTCGGGCTCTACTGGGCTCTGTCGGGCTCTGTCGGGCTCTGTCGGGCTCTGTCGGGCTCTACTGGGCCCTGTCGGGCTCTGTCGGGCTCTGTCGGGCTCTGTCGGGCCCTGTGAGGCCCTGTCGGGCTCTGTCGGGCTCTCTCGGGCTCTACTGGGCTCTGTCGGGCTCTGTCGGGCTCTGTCGGGCTCTACTGGGCCCTGTCGGGCTCTGTCGGGCTCTGTGGGGCTCTGTCGGGCTCTGTCGGGCTCTGTCGGGCCCTGTCGGGCTCTGTCGGGCCCTGTCGGGCCCTGTCGGGCTCTGTCGGGCTCTATCGGGCCCTGTCGGGCTCTGTCGGGCCCTGTCGGGCTCTATCGGGCCCTGTCGGGCCCTGTCGGGCCCTGTCGGGCTCTGTCGGGCTCTGTCGGGCCCTGTCGGGCTCTGTCGGGCTCTGTCGGGCTCTATCGGGCTCTACTGGGCCCTGTCGGGCTCTGTCGGGCTCTGTCGGGCCCTGTCGGGCCCTGTCGGGCTCTGTCGGGCTCTGTCGGGCTCTACTGGGCCCTGTCGGGCTCTGTCGGGCTCTGTCGGGCTCTGTCGGGCTCTGTCGGGTTCTACTGGGCCCTGTCGGGCTCAGTCGGGCTCTGTCTGGCCCTGTCGGGCCCTGTCGGGCTCTGTCAGGCTCTGTCGGGCTCTGTCGGGCTCTACTGGGCCCTGTCGGGCTCTGTCGGGCTCTGTCGGGCCCTGTCGGGCTCTGTCGGGCTCTGTCGGGCTCTGTCAGGCTCTACTGGGCTCTGTCGGGCTCTGTCGGGCTCTGTCGGGCTCTACTGGGCCCTGTCGGGCTCTGTCGGGCTCTGTCGGGCCCTGTCGGGCTCTGTCGGGCTCTGTCGGGCCCTGTCGGGCCCTGTCGGGCTCTGTCGGGCTCTGTCGGGCTCTGTCGGGCTCTACTGGGCTCTGTCGGGCTCTACTGGGCTCTACTGGGCCCTGTCGGGCTCTGTCGGGCCCTGTCGGGCTCTGTCGGGCTCTGTCGGGCCCTGTCAGGCTCTGTCGGGCTCTGTCGGGCTCTGTCGGGCTCTAATGGGCTCTATCAGGTTTTACTGGGCTCTACTGGGCCCTGTCGGGCTCTGTCGGGCTCTGTCGGGCTCTGTCGGGCCCTGTCGGGCCCTGTCGGGCTCTGTCGGGCTCTGTCGGGCCGTGTCGGGCTCTGTCGGGCCCTGTCGGGCTCTGTCGGGCTCTACTGGGCCCTGTCGGGCTCTGTCGGGCTCTGTCGGGCTCTGTCGGGCCCTGTCAGGCTCTGTCGGGCTCTGTCGGGCCCTGTCGGGCTCTGTCGGGCTCTACTGGGCCCTGTCGGGCCCTGTCGGGCTCTGTCGGGCTCTGTCGGGCCCTGTCGGGCTCTGTCGGGCTCTGTCGGGCTGTGTCGGGCTCTGTCGGGCTCTACTGGGCTCTACTGGGCTCTGTCGGGCTCTGTCGGGCTCTGTCGGGCTCTGTCGGGCTCTACTGGGCCCTGTCGGGTCCTGTCGGGCTCTGTCGGGCTCTGTCGGGCTCTGTCGGGCTCTACTGGGCCTTGTCGGGCCCTGTCGGGCTCTGTCGGGCTCTGTCGGGCTCTGTCGGGCTCTACTGGGCTCTACTGGGCTCTGTCGGGCTCTGTCGGGCTCTGTCGGACTCTGTCGGGCCCTGTCGGGCTCTGTCGGGCTCTACTGGGCCCTGTCGGGCCCTGTCGGGCTCTGTCGGGCTCTGTCGGGCCCTGTCGGGCTCTGTCGGGCTCTGTCGGGCTGTGTCGGGCTCTGTCGGGCTCTACTGGGCTCTACTGGGCTCTGTCGGGCTCTGTCGGGCTCTGTCGGGCTCTGTCGGGCTCTACTGGGCCCTGTCGGGCCCTGTCGGGCTCTGTCGGGCTCTGTCGGGCTCTGTCAGGCTCTACTGGGCCCTGTCGGGCCCTGTCGGGCTCTGTCGGGCTCTGTCGGGCTCTGTCGGGCTCTGTCGGGCTCTACTGGCCCCTGTCGGGCTCTGTCGGGCTCTACTGGGCCCTGTCGGGCTCTGTCGGGCTCTGTCGGGCCCTGTCGGGCCCTGTCGGGCTCTGTCGGGCTCTGTCGGGTTCTGTCGGGCTCTGTCGGGCTCTGTCGGGCTCTTCTGGGCCCTGTCGGGCCCTGTCGGGCTCTGTCGGGCTCTGTCGGGCTCTGTCGGGCTCTGTCGGGCTCTACTGGGCTCTACTGGGCTCTGTCGGGCTCTGTCGGGCTCTGTCGGGCTCTGTCGGGCCCTGTCGGGCTCTGTCGGGCTCTACTGGGCCCTGTCGGGCCCTGTCGGGCTCTGTCGGGCTCTGTCGGGCCCTGTCGGGCCCTGTCGGGCTCTGTCGGGCTCTGTCGGGCTCTACTGGGCTCTGTCGGGCTCTGTCGGGCTCTGTCGGGCTCTGTCGGGCTCTACTGGGCCCTGTCGGGCTCTGTCGGGCTCTGTCGGGCTCTGTCGGGCCCTGTGAGGCCCTGTCGGGCTCTGTCGGGCTCTCTCGGGCTCTACTGGGCTCTGTCGGGCTCTGTCGGGCTCTGTCGGGCTCTACTGGGCCCTGTCGGGCTCTGTCGGGCTCTGTGGGGCTCTGTCGGGCTCTGTCGGGCTCTGTCGGGCCCTGTCGGGCTCTGTCGGGCCCTGTCGGGCTCTGTCGGGCTCTGTCGGGCCCTGTCGGGCTCTGTCGGGCTCTGTCGGGCTCTGTCGGGCTCTACTGGGCCCTGTCGGGCTCTGTCGGGCTCTGTCGGGCCCTCTCGGGCTCTGTCGGGCTCTACTGGGCCCTGTCGGGCCCTGTCGGGCCCTGTCGGGCTCTGTCGGGCTCTGTCGGGCTCTGTCAGGCTCTACTGGGCTCTGTCGGGCTCTGTCGGGCTCTGTCGGGCTCTACTGGGCCCTGTCGGGCTCTGTCGGGCTCTGTCGGGCCCTGTCGGGCTCTGTCGGGCTCTGTCGGGCCCTGTCGGGCCCTGTCGGGCTCTGTCGGGCTCTGTCGGGCTCTGTCGGGCTCTACTGGGCTCTGTCGGGCTCTACTGGGCTCTACTGGGCCCTGTCGGGCTCTGTCGGGCCCTGTCGGGCTCTGTCGGGCTCTGTCGGGCCCTGTCAGGCTCTGTCGGGCTCTGTCGGGCTCTGTCGGGCTCTAATGGGCTCTATCGGGTTTTACTGGGCTCTACTGGGCCCTGTCGGGCTCTGTCGGGCTCTGTCGGGCTCTGTCGGGCCCTGTCGGGCCCTGTCGGGCTCTGTCGGGCTCTGTCGGGCCGTGTCGGGCTCTGTCGGGCTCTGTCGGGCTCTGTCGGGCTCTACTGGGCCCTGTCGGGCTCTGTCGGGCTCTGTCGGGCTCTGTCGGGCCCTGTCAGGCTCTGTCGGGCTCTGTCGGGCCCTGTCGGGCTCTGTCGGGCTCTACTGGGCCCTGTCGGGCCCTGTCGGGCTCTGTCGGGCTCTGTCGGGCCCTGTCGGGCTCTGTCGGGCTCTGTCGGGCTGTGTCGGGCTCTGTCGGGCTCTACTGGGCTCTACTGGGCTCTGTCGGGCTCTGTCGGGCTCTGTCGGGCTCTGTCGGGCTCTACTGGGCCCTGTCGGGTCCTGTCGGGCTCTGTCGGGCTCTGTCGGGCTCTGTCGGGCTCTACTGGGCCTTGTCGGGCCCTGTCGGGCTCTGTCGGGCTCTGTCGGGCTCTGTCGGGCTCTACTGGGCTCTACTGGGCTCTGTCGGGCTCTGTCGGGCTCTGTCGGACTCTGTCGGGCCCTGTCGGGCTCTGTCGGGCTCTACTGGGCCCTGTCGGGCCCTGTCGGGCTCTGTCGGGCTCTGTCGGGCTGTGTCGGGCTCTGTCGGGCTCTACTGGGCTCTACTGGGCTCTGTCGGGCTCTGTCGGGCTCTGTCGGGCTCTGTCGGGCTCTACTGGGCCCTGTCGGGCCCTGTCGGGCTCTGTCGGGCTCTGTCGGGCTCTGTCAGGCTCTACTGGGCCCTGTCGGGCCCTGTCGGGCTCTGTCGGGCTCTGTCGGGCTCTGTCGGGCTCTGTCGGGCTCTACTGGCCCCTGTCGGGCTCTGTCGGGCTCTACTGGGCCCTGTCGGGCTCTGTCGGGCTCTGTCGGGCCCTGTCGGGCCCTGTCGGGCTCTGTCGGGCTCTGTCGGGTTCTGTCGGGCTCTGTCGGGCTCTGTCGGGCTCTTCTGGGCCCTGTCGGGCCCTGTCGGGCTCTGTCGGGCTCTGTCGGGCTCTGTCGGGCTCTGTCGGGCTCTACTGGGCTCTACTGGGCTCTGTCGGGCTCTGTCGGGCTCTGTCGGGCTCTGTCGGGCCCTGTCGGGCTCTGTCGGGCTCTACTGGGCCCTGTCGGGCCCTGTCGGGCTCTGTCGGGCTCTGTCGGGCCCTGTCGGGCCCTGTCGGGCTCTGTCGGGCTCTGTCGGGCTCTACTGGGCTCTGTCGGGCTCTGTCGGGCTCTGTCGGGCTCTGTCGGGCTCTACTGGGCCCTGTCGGGCTCTGTCGGGCTCTGTCGGGCTCTGTCGGGCCCTGTGAGGCCCTGTCGGGCTCTGTCGGGCTCTCTCGGGCTCTACTGGGCTCTGTCGGGCTCTGTCGGGCTCTGTCGGGCTCTACTGGGCCCTGTCGGGCTCTGTCGGGCTCTGTGGGGCTCTGTCGGGCTCTGTCGGGCTCTGTCGGGCCCTGTCGGGCTCTGTCGGGCCCTGTCGGGCCCTGTCGGGCTCTGTCGGGCTCTGTCGGGCCCTGTCGGGCTCTGTCGGGCTCTGTCGGGCTCTGTCGGGCTCTACTGGGCCCTGTCGGGCTCTGTCGGGCTCTGTCGGGCCCTCTCGGGCTCTGTCGGGCTCTACTGGGCCCTGTCGGGCCCTGTCGGGCCCTGTCGGGCTCTGTCGGGCTCTGTCGGGCTCTGTCAGGCTCTACTGGGCTCTACTGGGCTCTGTCGGGCTCTACTGGGCCCTGTCGGGCCCTGTCGGGCTCTGTCGGGCTCTGTCGGGCTCTGTCGGGCCCTGTCGGGCTCTGTCGGGCTCTGTCGTGCCCTGTCGGGCTCTGTCGGGCTCTGTCGGGCCCTGTCGGGCTCTATCGGGCCCTGTCGGGCTCTGTCGGGCCCTGTCGGGCTCTATCGGGCCCTGTCGGGCCCTGTCGGGCTCTGTCGGGCTCTGTCGTGCCCTGTAGGGCTCTGTCGGGCTCTGTCGGGCTCTATCGGGCTCTACTGGGCCCTGTCGGGCTCTGTCGGGCTCTGTCGGGCTGTGTCGGGCCCTGTCGGGCTCTGTCGGGCTCTGTCGGGCTCTACTGGGCCCTGTCGGGCTCTGTCGGGCTCTGTCGGGCTCTGTCGGGCTCTACTGGGCCCTGTCGGGCTCAGTCGGGCTCTGTCGGGCCCTGTCGGGCCCTGTCGGGCTCTGTCAGGCTCTGTCGGGCTCTGTCGGGCTCTACTGGGCCCTGTCGGGCTCTGTCGGGCTCTGTCGGGCCCTGTCGGGCTCTGTCGGGCTCTGTCGGGCTCTGTCAGGCTCTACTGGGCCCTGTCGGGCCCTGTCGGGCTCTGTCGGGCTCTGTCGGGCTCTGTCGGGCTCTACTGGGCTCTTCTGGGCTCTGTCGGGCTCTGTCGGGCTCTACTGGGCCCTGTCGGGCTCTGTCGGGCCCTGTCGGGCCCTGTCGGGCTCTGTCGGGCTCTGTCGGGCTCTGTCGGGCTCTGTCGGGCCCTGTCGGGCCCTGTCGGGCTCTGTCGGGCTCTGTCGGGTTCTGTCGGGCTCTGTCGGGCTCTGTCGGGCTCTTCTGGGCCCTGTCGGGCCCTGTCGGGCTCTGTCGGGCTCTGTCGGGCTCTGTCGGGCTCTGTCGGGCTCTACTGGGCTCTACTGGGCTCTGTCGGGCTCTGTCGGGCTCTGTCGGGCTCTGTCGGGCCCTGTCGGGCTCTGTCGGGCTCTACTGGGCCCTGTCGGGCCCTGTCGGGCTCTGTCGGGCTCTGTCGGGCCCTGTCGGGCCCTGTCGGGCTCTGTCGGGCTCTGTCGGGCTCTACTGGGCTCTGTCGGGCTCTGTCGGGCTCTGTCGGGCTCTGTCGGGCTCTACTGGGCCCTGTCGGGCTCTGTCGGGCTCTGTCGGGCTCTGTCGGGCCCTGTGAGGCCCTGTCGGGCTCTGTCGGGCTCTCTCGGGCTCTACTGGGCTCTGTCGGGCTCTGTCGGGCTCTGTCGGGCTCTACTGGGCCCTGTCGGGCTCTGTCGGGCTCTGTGGGGCTCTGTCGGGCTCTGTCGGGCTCTGTCGGGCCCTGTCGGGCTCTGTCGGGCCCTGTCGGGCCCTGTCGGGCTCTGTCGGGCTCTGTCGGGCCCTGTCGGGCTCTGTCGGGCTCTGTCGGGCTCTGTCGGGCTCTACTGGGCCCTGTCGGGCTCTGTCGGGCTCTGTCGGGCCCTCTCGGGCTCTGTCGGGCTCTACTGGGCCCTGTCGGGCCCTGTCGGGCCCTGTCGGGCTCTGTCGGGCTCTGTCGGGCTCTGTCGGGCTCTACTGGGCTCTACTGGGCTCTGTCGGGCTCTACTGGGCCCTGTCGGGCCCTGTCGGGCTCTGTCGGGCTCTGTCGGGCTCTGTCGGGCCCTGTCGGGCTCTGTCGGGCTCTGTCGTGCCCTGTCGGGCTCTGTCGGGCTCTGTCGGGCCCTGTCGGGCTCTATCGGGCCCTGTCGGGCTCTGTCGGGCCCTGTCGGGCTCTATCGGGCCCTGTCGGGCCCTGTCGGGCTCTGTCGGGCTCTGTCGTGCCCTGTAGGGCTCTGTCGGGCTCTGTCGGGCTCTATCGGGCTCTACTGGGCCCTGTCGGGCTCTGTCGGGCTCTGTCGGGCTGTGTCGGGCCCTGTCGGGCTCTGTCGGGCTCTGTCGGGCTCTACTGGGCCCTGTCGGGCTCTGTCGGGCTCTGTCGGGCTCTGTCGGGCTCTACTGGGCCCTGTCGGGCTCAGTCGGGCTCTGTCGGGCCCTGTCGGGCCCTGTCGGGCTCTGTCAGGCTCTGTCGGGCTCTGTCGGGCTCTACTGGGCCCTGTCGGGCTCTGTCGGGCTCTGTCGGGCCCTGTCGGGCTCTGTCGGGCTCTGTCGGGCTCTGTCGGGCTCTACTGGGCTCTGTCGGGCTCTGTCGGGCTCTGTCGGGCTCTGTCGGGCTCTACTGGGTCCTGTCGGGCTCTACTGGGCTCTACTGGGCCCTGTCGGGCTCTGTCGGGCTCTGTCGGGCTCTGTCGGGCTCTACTGGGCTCTGTCGGGCTCTGTCGGGCTCTGTCGGGCTCTGTCGGGCTCTACTGGGTCCTGTCGGGCTCTGTCGGGCTCTGTCGCGCCCTGTCGGGCCCTGTCGGGCTCTGTCGGGCTCTGTCGGGCTCTGTCGGGCTCTACTGGGCTCTGTCGGCCTCTACTGGGCTCTACTGGGCCCTGTCGGGCTCTGTCGGGCTCTGTCGGGCTCTGTCGGGCTCTACTGGGCTCTGTCGGGCCCTGTCGGGCTCTGTCGGGCTCTGTCGGGCTCTGTCGGGCTCTACTGGGCTCTGTCGGGCTCTGTCGGGCTCTGTCGGGCTCTGTCGGGCTCTACTGGCCCCTGTCGGGCCCTGTCGGGCTCTGTCGGGCTCTATCGGGCTCTGTCGGGCTCAACTGGTCTCTGCCGGGTTCTGTCGGGTTCTGTCGGGCTCTGTCGGGCTCTGTCGGGCTCTACTGGGCTCTTCTGGGCTCTGTCGGGCTCTGTCGGGCTCTACTGGGCCCTGTCGGGCTCTGTCGGGCTCTGTCGGGCCCTGTCGGGCCCTGTCGGGCTCTGTCGGGCTCTGTCGGGTTCTGTCGGGCTCTGTCGGGCTCTGTCGGGCTCTTCTGGGCCCTGTCGGGCCCTGTCGGGCTCTGTCGGGCTCTGTCGGGCTCTGTCGGGCTCTACTGGGCCCTGTCGGGCCCTGTCGGGCCCTGTCGGGCTCTGTCTGGCTCTGTCGGGCTCTACTGGGCTCTGTCGGGCTCTGTCGGGTTCTGTCGGGCTCTGTCGGGCTCTATCGGGCTCTACTGGGCTCTGTCGGGCCCTGTCGGGCCCTGTCGGGCTCTGTCGGGCCCTGTCGGGCCCTGTCGGGCTCTGTCGGGCTCTGTCGGGCTCTACTGGGCCCTGTCGGGTCCTGTCGGGCTCTGTCGGGCTCTGTCGGGCTCTGTCGGGCTCTACTGGGCCTTGTCGGGCCCTGTCGGGCCCTGTCGGGCTCTGTCGGGCTCTGTCGGGCTCTGTCGGGCTCTACTGGGCCCTGTCGGGCCCTGTCGGGCCCTGTCGGGCTCTGTCGGGCTCTGTCGGGCTCTACTGGGCTCTGTCGGGCCCAGTCGGGCCCTGTCGGGCTCTGTCGGGCTCTGTCGGGCCCTGTCGGGCCCTGTCGGGCTCTGTCGGGCTCTGTCGGGCTCTACTGGGCTCTGTCGGGCTCTGTCGGGCTCTGTCGGGCTCTGTCGGGCTCTACTGGGCCCTGTCGGGCTCTGTCGGGCTCTGTCGGGCTCTGTCGGGCCCTGTGAGGCCCTGTCGGGCTCTGTCGGGCTCTCTCGGGCTCTACTGGGCTCTGTCGGGCTCTGTCGGGCTCTGTCGGGCTCTACTGGGCCCTGTCGGGCTCTGTCGGGCTCTGTGGGGCTCTGTCGGGCTCTGTCGGGCTCTGTCGGGCCCTGTCGGGCTCTGTCGGGCCCTGTCGGGCCCTGTCGGGCTCTGTCGGGCTCTGTCGGGCCCTGTCGGGCTCTGTCGGGCTCTGTCGGGCTCTGTCGGGCTCTACTGGGCCCTGTCGGGCTCTGTCGGGCTCTGTCGGGCCCTCTCGGGCTCTGTCGGGCTCTACTGGGCCCTGTCGGGCCCTGTCGGGCCCTGTCGGGCTCTGTCGGGCTCTGTCGGGCTCTGTCGGGCTCTACTGGGCTCTACTGGGCTCTGTCGGGCTCTACTGGGCCCTGTCGGGCCCTGTCGGGCTCTGTCGGGCTCTGTCGGGCTCTGTCGGGCCCTGTCGGGCTCTGTCGGGCTCTGTCGTGCCCTGTCGGGCTCTGTCGGGCTCTGTCGGGCCCTGTCGGGCTCTATCGGGCCCTGTCGGGCTCTGTCGGGCCCTGTCGGGCTCTATCGGGCCCTGTCGGGCCCTGTCGGGCTCTGTCGGGCTCTGTCGTGCCCTGTAGGGCTCTGTCGGGCTCTGTCGGGCTCTATCGGGCTCTACTGGGCCCTGTCGGGCTCTGTCGGGCTCTGTCGGGCTGTGTCGGGCCCTGTCGGGCTCTGTCGGGCTCTGTCGGGCTCTACTGGGCCCTGTCGGGCTCTGTCGGGCTCTGTCGGGCTCTGTCGGGCTCTACTGGGCCCTGTCGGGCTCAGTCGGGCTCTGTCGGGCCCTGTCGGGCCCTGTCGGGCTCTGTCAGGCTCTGTCGGGCTCTGTCGGGCTCTACTGGGCCCTGTCGGGCTCTGTCGGGCTCTGTCGGGCCCTGTCGGGCTCTGTCGGGCTCTGTCGGGCTCTGTCGGGCTCTACTGGGCTCTGTCGGGCTCTGTCGGGCTCTGTCGGGCTCTGTCGGGCTCTACTGGGTCCTGTCGGGCTCTGTCGGGCTCTGTCGCGCCCTGTCGGGCCCTGTCGGGCTCTGTCGGGCTCTGTCGGGCTCTGTCGGGCTCTACTGGGCTCTGTCGGGCTCTACTGGGCTCTACTGGGCCCTGTCGGGCTCTGTCGGGCTCTGTCGGGCTCTGTCGGGCTCTACTGGGCTCTGTCGGGCCCTGTCGGGCTCTGTCGGGCTCTGTCGGGCTCTGTCGGGCTCTACTGGGCTCTGTCGGGCTCTGTCGGGCTCTGTCGGGCTCTGTCGGGCTCTACTGGCCCCTGTCGGGCCCTGTCGGGCTCTGTCGGGCTCTGTCGGGCTCTGTCGGGCTCAACTGGTCTCTGCCGGGCTCTGTCGGGTTCTGTCGGGCTCTGTCGGGCTCTGTCGGGCTCTACTGGGCTCTTCTGGGCTCTGTCGGGCTCTGTCGGGCTCTACTGGGCCCTGTCGGGCTCTGTCGGGCTCTGTCGGGCCCTGTCGGGCCCTGTCGGGCTCTGTCGGGCTCTGTCGGGTTCTGTCGGGCTCTGTCGGGCTCTGTCGGGCTCTTCTGGGCCCTGTCGGGCCCTGTCGGGCTCTGTCGGGCTCTGTCGGGCTCTGTCGGGCTCTACTGGGCCCTGTCGGGCCCTGTCGGGCCCTGTCGGGCTCTGTCGGGCTCTGTCGGGCTCTGTCGGGCTCTACTGGGCCCTGTCGGGCTCTGTCGGGTTCTGTCGGGCTCTGTCGGGCTCTATCGGGCTCTACTGGGCTCTGTCGGGCCCTGTCGGGCCCTGTCGGGCTCTGTCGGGCCCTGTCGGGCCCTGTCGGGCTCTGTCGGGCTCTGTCGGGCTCTACTGGGCCCTGTCGGGTCCTGTCGGGCTCTGTCGGGCTCTGTCGGGCTCTGTCGGGCTCTACTGGGCCTTGTCGGGCCCTGTCGGGCTCTGTCGGGCTCTGTCGGGCTCTGTCGGGCTCTACTGGGCTCTACTGGGCCCTGTCGGGCTCTGTCGGGCTCTGTCGGACTCTGTCGGGCCCTGTCGGGCTCTGTCGGGCTCTACTGGGCCCTGTCGGGCCCTGTCGGGCTCTGTCGGGCTCTGTCGGGCCCTGTCGGGCTCTGTCGGGCTCTGTCGGGCTGTGTCGGGCTCTGTCGGGCTCTACTGGGCTCTACTGGGCTCTGTCGGGCTCTGTCGGGCTCTGTCGGGCTCTGTCGGGCTCTACTGGGCCCTGTCGGGCCCTGTCGGGCTCTGTCGGGCTCTGTCGGGCTCTGTCAGGCTCTACTGGGCCCTGTCGGGCCCTGTCGGGCTCTGTCGGGCTCTGTCGGGCTCTGTCGGGCTCTACTGGGCTCTTCTGGGCTCTGTCGGGCTCTGTCGGGCTCTACTGGGCCCTGTCGGGCTCTGTCGGGCTCTGTCGGGCCCTGTCGGGCCCTGTCGGGCTCTGTCGGGCTCTGTCGGGTTCTGTCGGGCTCTGTCGGGCTCTGTCGGGCTCTTCTGGGCCCTGTCGGGCCCTGTCGGGCTCTGTCGGGCCCTGTCGGGCTCTGTCGGGCTCTGTCGGGCTCTGTCGGGCTCTACTGGGCCCTGTCGGGCCCTGTCGGGCCCTGTCGGGCTCTGTCGGGCTCTGTCGGGCTCTACTGGGCTCTGTCGGGCCCAGTCGGGCCCTGTCGGGCTCTGTCGGGCTCTGTCGGGCCCTGTCGGGCCCTGTCGGGCTCTGTCGGGCTCTGTCGGGCTCTACTGGGCTCTGTCGGGCTCTGTCGGGCTCTGTCGGGCTCTGTCGGGCTCTACTGGGCCCTGTCGGGCTCTGTCGGGCTCTGTCGGGCTCTGTCGGGCCCTGTGAGGCCCTGTCGGGCTCTGTCGGGCTCTCTCGGGCTCTACTGGGCTCTGTCGGGCTCTGTCGGGCTCTGTCGGGCTCTACTGGGCCCTGTCGGGCTCTGTCGGGCTCTGTGGGGCTCTGTCGGGCTCTGTCGGGCTCTGTCGGGCCCTGTCGGGCTCTGTCGGGCCCTGTCGGGCCCTGTCGGGCTCTGTCGGGCTCTGTCGGGCCCTGTCGGGCTCTGTCGGGCTCTGTCGGGCTCTGTCGGGCTCTACTGGGCCCTGTCGGGCTCTGTCGGGCTCTGTCGGGCCCTCTCGGGCTCTGTCGGGCTCTACTGGGCCCTGTCGGGCCCTGTCGGGCCCTGTCGGGCTCTGTCGGGCTCTGTCGGGCTCTGTCGGGCTCTACTGGGCTCTACTGGGCTCTGTCGGGCTCTACTGGGCCCTGTCGGGCCCTGTCGGGCTCTGTCGGGCTCTGTCGGGCTCTGTCGGGCCCTGTCGGGCTCTGTCGGGCTCTGTCGTGCCCTGTCGGGCTCTGTCGGGCTCTGTCGGGCCCTGTCGGGCTCTATCGGGCCCTGTCGGGCTCTGTCGGGCCCTGTCGGGCTCTATCGGGCCCTGTCGGGCCCTGTCGGGCTCTGTCGGGCTCTGTCGTGCCCTGTAGGGCTCTGTCGGGCTCTGTCGGGCTCTATCGGGCTCTACTGGGCCCTGTCGGGCTCTGTCGGGCTCTGTCGGGCTGTGTCGGGCCCTGTCGGGCTCTGTCGGGCTCTGTCGGGCTCTACTGGGCCCTGTCGGGCTCTGTCGGGCTCTACTGGGCTCTGTCGGGCTCTGTCGGGCTCTGTCGGGCTCTGTCGGGCTCTACTGGGCCCTGTCGGGCTCTGTCGGGCTCTGTCGGGCCCTGTCGGGCCCTGTCGGGCTCTGGCGGGCTCTGTCGGGCTCTGTCGGGCTCTACTGGGCTCTGTCGGGCTCTACTGGGCTCTACTGGGCCCTGTCGGGCTCTGTCGGGCTCTACTGGGCTCTGTCGGGCTCTGTCGGGCTCTGTCGGGCTCTGTCGGGCTCTACTGGCCCCTGTCGGGCCCTGTCGGGCTCTGTCGGGCTCTGTCGGGCTCTGTCGGGCTCAACTGGTCTCTGCGGGCTCTGTCGGGTTCTGTCGGGCTCTGTCGGGCTCTGTCGGGCTCTACTGGGCTCTTCTGGGCTCTGTCGGGCTCTGTCGGGCTCTACTGGGCCCTGTCGGGCTCTGTCGGGCTCTGTCGGGCCCTGTCGGGCCCTGTCGGGCTCTGTCGGGCTCTGTCGGGTTCTGTCGGGCTCTGTCGGGCTCTGTCGGGCTCTTCTGGGCCCTGTCGGGCCCTGTCGGGCTCTGTCGGGCTCTGTCGGGCTCTGTCGGGCTCTACTGGGCCCTGTCGGGCCCTGTCGGGCCCTGTCGGGCTCTGTCGGGCTCTGTCGGGCTCTGTCGGGCTCTACTGGGCTCTGTCGGGCTCTGTCGGGTTCTGTCGGGCTCTGTCGGGCTCTATCGGGCTCTACTGGGCTCTGTCGGGCCCTGTCGGGCCCTGTCGGGCTCTGTCGGGCCCTGTCGGGCCCTGTCGGGCTCTGTCGGGCTCTGTCGGGCTCTGTCGGGCTCTACTGGGCCCTGTCGGGCCCTGTCGGGCTCTGTCGGGCTCTGTCGGGCCCTGTCGGGCTCTGTCGGGCTCTGTCGGGCTCTGTCGGGCTCTAGTGGGCTCTACTGGGCTCTGTCGGGCTCTGTCGGGCTCTACTGGGCCCTGTCGGGCCCTGACGGGACCAGACGGGCTCTGTCGGGCTCTACTGGGCTCTGTCGGGCTCTGTCGGGCTCTTTCGGGCCCTGTTGGGCTCTGTCGGGCTCTGTCGGGTCCTGTCGGGCTCTGTCGGGCTCTGTCGGGATCTACTGGGCTCTGTCGGGCTCTGTCGGGCTCTACTGGGCCCTGTCGGGCTCTGTCGGGCCCTGTCGGGCTCTGTCGGGCTCTGTCGGGCCCTGTCGGGCTCTGTCGGGCTCTGTCGGGCTCTACTGGGCTCTGTCGGGTTTTACTGGGCTCTACTGGGCCCTGTCGGGCTCTGTCGGGCTCTGTCGGGCTCTGTCGGGCCCTGTCGGGCTCTGTCGGGCTCTGTCGGGCTCTGTCGGGCTCTACTGGGCCCTGTCGGGCCCTGTCGGGCTCTGTCGGGCTCTGTCGGGCTCTGTCGGGCTCAACTGGTCTCTGCCGGGCTCTGTCGGGTTCTGTCGGGCTCTGTCGGGCTCTGTCGGGCTCTACTGGGCTCTTCTGGGCTCTGTCGGGCTCTGTCGGGCTCTACTGGGCCCTGTCGGGCTCTGTCGGGCTCTGTCGGGCCCTGTCGGGCCCTGTCGGGCTCTGTCGGGCTCTGTCGGGTTCTGTCGGGCTCTGTCGGGCTCTGTCGGGCTCTTCTGGGCCCTGTCGGGCCCTGTCGGGCTCTGTCGGGCTCTGTCGGGCTCTGTCGGGCTCTACTGGGCCCTGTCGGGCCCTGTCGGGCCCTGTCGTGCTCTGTCGGGCTCTGTCGGGCCCTGTCGGGCTCTACTGGGCTCTGTCGGGCTCTGTCGGGTTCTGTCGGGCTCTGTCGGGCTCTATCGGGCTCTACTGGGCTCTGTCGGGCCCTGTCGGGCCCTGTCGGGCTCTGTCGGGCCCTGTCGGGCCCTGTCGGGCTCTGTCGGGCTCTGTCGGGCTCTGTCGGGCTCTACTGGGCCCTGTCGGGCCCTGTCGGGCTCTGTCGGGCTCTGTCGGGGTCTGTCGGGCTCTGTCGGGCTCTGTCGGGCTCTGTCGGGCTCTAGTGGGCTCTACTGGGCTCTGTCGGGCTCTGTCGGGCTCTACTGGGCCCTGTCGGGCCCTGACGGGCCCTGACGGGCTCTGTCGGGCTCTACTGGGCTCTGTCGGGCTCTGTCGGGCTCTGTCGGGCCCTGTTGGGCTCTGTGGGTCTCTGTCGGGCCCTGTCGGGCTCTGTCGGGCTCTGTCGGGATCTACTGGGCTCTGTCGGGCCCTGTCGGGCTCTGTCGGGCTCTGTCGGGCTCTGTCGGGCTCTACTGGGCCCTGTCGGGCTCTGTCGGGCTCTGTCGGGCTCTGTCGGGCTCTGTCGGGCTCTACTGGGCCCTGTCGGGCTCAGTCGGGCTCTGTCGGGCCCTGTCGGGACCTGTCGGGCTCTGTCAGGCTCTGTCGGGCTCTGTCGGGCTCTACTGGGCCCTGTCGGGCTCTGTCGGGCTCTGTCGGGCCCTGTCGGGCTCTGTCGGGCTCTGTCGGGCTCTGTCGGGCTCTACTGGGCTCTGTCGGGCTCTGTCGGGCTCTGTCGGGCTCTGTCGGGCTCTACTGGGCCCTGTCGGGCTCTGTCGGGCTCTGTCGGGCCCTGTCAGGCTCTGTCGGGCTCTGTCGGGCCCTGTCGGGCCCTGTCGGGCTCTGTCGGGCTCTGTCGGGCTCTGTCGGGCTCTACTGGGCTCTGTCGGGGTCTACTGGGCTCTACTGGGCCCTGTCGGGCTCTGTCGGGCTCTGTCGGGCTCTGTCGGGCTCTACTGGGCTCTGTCGGGCCCTGTCGGGCTCTGTCGGGCTCTGTCGGGCTCTGTCGGGCTCTACTGGGCTCTGTCGGGCTCTGTCAGGCTCTGTCGGGCTCTGTCGGGCTCTACTGGGCCCTGTCGGGCCCTGTCGGGCTCTGTCGGGCTCTGTCGGGCTCTGTCGGGCTCAACTGGTCTCTGCCGGGCTCTGTCGGGTTCTGTCGGGCTCTGTCGGGCTCTGTCGGGCTCTACTGGGCTCTTCTGGGCTCTGTCGGGCTCTGTCGGGCTCTACTGGGCCCTGTCGGGCTCTGTCGGGCTCTGTCGGGCCCTGTCGGGCCCTGTCGGGCTCTGTCGGGCTCTGTCGGGTTCTGTCGGGCTCTGTCGGGCTCTGTCGGGCTCTTCTGGGCCCTGTCGGGCCCTGTCGGGCTCTGTCGGGCTCTGTCGGGCTCTGTCGGGCTCTACTGGGCCCTGTCGGGCCCTGTCGGGCCCTGTCGGGCTCTGTCGGGCTCTGTCGGGCTCTGTCGGGCTCTACTGGGCTCTGTCGGGCTCTGTCGGGTTCTGTCGGGCTCTGTCGGGCTCTATCGGGCTCTACTGGGCTCTGTCGGGCCCTGTCGGGCCCTGTCGGGCTCTGTCGGGCCCTGTCGGGCCCTGTCGGGCTCTGTCGGGCTCTGTCGGGCTCTGTCGGGCTCTACTGGGCCCTGTCGGGCTCTGTCGGGCTCTGTCGGGCCCTGTCGGGCTCTGTCGGGCTCTGTCGGGCTCTGTCGGGCTCTAGTGGGCTCTACTGGGCTCTGTCGGGCTCTGTCGGGCTCTACTGGGCCCTGTCGGGCCCTGACGGGCCCAGACGGGCTCTGTCGGGCTCTACTGGGATCTGTCGGGCTCTGTCGGGCTCTGTCGGGCCCTGTTGGGCTCTGTCGGGCTCTGTCGGGCCCTGTCGGGCTCTGTCGGGCTCTGTCGGGATCTACTGGGCTCTGTCGGGCTCTGTCGGGCTCTACTGGGCCCTGTCGGGCTCTGTCGGGCCCTGTCGGGCTCTGTCGGGCTCTGTCGGGCCCTGTCGGGCTCTGTCGGGCTCTGTCGGGCTCTACTGGGCTCTTTCGGCTTTTACTGGGCTCTACTGGACCCTGTCGGGCTCTGTCGGGCTCTGTCGGGCCCTGTCGGGCTCTGTCGGGCTCTGTCGGGCTCTACTGGGCCCTGTCGGGCTCTTTCGGGCTCTGTCGGGCTCTGTCGGGCTCTACTGGGCCCTGTCGGGCTCTGTCGGGCTCTGTCGGGCTCTGTCGGGCCCTGTCAGGCTCTGTCGGGCTCTGTTGGGCCCTGTCAGGCTCTGTCGGGCTCTACTGGGCCCTGTCGGGCCCTGTCGGGCTCTGTCGGGCTCTGTCGGGCCCTGTCGGGCTCTGTCGGGCTCTGTCGGGCTGTGTCGGGCTCTGTCGGGCTCTACTCGGCTCTACTGGGCTCTGTCGGGCTCTGTCGGGCTCTGTCGGGCTCTGTCGGGCTCTACTGGGCCCTGTCGGGCCCTGTCGGGCTCTGTCGGGCTCTGTCGGGCTCTGTCGGGCTCTACTGGGCTCTACTGGGCTCTGTCGGGCTCTGTCGGGCTCTGTCGGGCTCTGTCGGGCTCTGTCGGGCCCTGTCGGGCTCTGTCGGGCTCTGTCGTGCCCTGTCGGGCCCTGTCGGGCTCTGTCGGGCCCTGTCGGGCTCTGTCGGGCTCTCTCGGGCCCTGTCGGGCTCTGTCGGGCTCTGTCGGGCCCTGTCGGGCTCTGTCGGGCTCTGTCGGGCTCTGTCGGGCTCTACTGGGCCCTGTCGGGCTCTGTCGGGCCCTGTCGGGCTCTGTCGGGCTCTGTCGGGCTCTGTCGGGCTCTACTGGGCCCTGTCGGGCTCTGTCGGGCTCTGTCGGGCTCTGTCGGGCCCTGTCAGGCTCTGTCGGGCTCTGTCGGGCCCTGTCGGGCTCTGTCGGGCTCTACTGGGCCCTGTCGGGCCCTGTCGGGCTCTGTCGGGCCCTGTCGGGCTCTGTCGGGCTCTGTCGGGCTGTGTCGGGCTCTACTGGGCTCTACTGGGCTCTACTGGGCTCTGTCGGCCCCTGTCGGGCTCTGTCGGGCTCTGTCGGGCTCTGTCGGGCCCTGTCGGGCTCTGTCGGGCTCTGTCGTGCCCTGTCGGGCTCTGTCGGGCTCTGTCGGGCCCTGTCGGGCTCTATCGGGCCCTGTCAGGCTCTGTCGGGCTCTGTTGGGCCCTGTCGGGCTCTGTCGGGCTCTACTGGGCTCTACTGGGCTCTGTCGGGCTCTGTCGGGCTCTGTCGGGCTCTGTCGGGCTCTACTGGGCCCTGTCGGGCCCTGTCGGGCTCTGTCGGGCTCTGTCGGGCTCTGTCGGGCTCTACTGGGCCCTGTCGGGCCCTGTCGGGCTCTGTCGGGCTCTGTCGGGCTCTGTCGGGCTCTACTGGGCCCTGTCGGGCCCTGTCGGGCTCTGTCGGGCTCTGTCGGGCTCTGTCGGGCTCTACTGGGCTCTACTGGGCTCTGTCGGGCTCTGTCGGGCTCTGTCGGGCTCTGTCGGGCTCTGTCGGGCCCTGTCGGGCTCTGTCGGGCTCTGTCGTGCCCTGTCGGGCCCTGTCGGGCTCTGTCGGGCCCTGTCGGGCTCTGTCGGGCCCTGTCGGGACCTGTCGGGCTCTGTCGGGCTCTGTCGGGCCCTGTCGGGCTCTGTCGGGCTCTGTCGGGCTCTGTCGGGCTCTACTGGGCCCTGTCGGGGCCTGTCGGGGCCTGTCGGGCTCTGTCGGGCCCTGTCGGGCTCTGTCGGGCTCTGTCGGGCTCTGTCGGGCTCTACTGGGCCCTGTCGGGCTCTGTCGGGCTCTGTCGTGCTCTGTCGGGCCCTGTCAGGCTCTGTCGGGCTCTGTCGGGCCCTGTCGGGATCTGTCGGGCTCTACTGGGCCCTGTCGGGCCCTGTCGGGCTCTGTCGGGCTCTGTCGGGCCCTGTCGGGCTCTGTCGGGCTCTGTCGGGCTGTGTCGGGCTCTGTCGGGCTCTACTGGGCTCTACTGGGCTCTGTCGGGCCCTGTCGGGCTCTGTCGGGCTCTGTCGGGCTCTGTCGGGCCCTGTCGGGCTCTGTCGGGCTCTGTCGTGCCCTGTCGGGCTCTGTCGGGCTCTGTCGGGCCCTGTCGGGCTCTATCGGGCCCTGTCGGGCTCTGTCGGGCCCTGTCGGGCTCTATCGGGCCCTGTCGGGCCCTGTCGGGCCCTGTCGGGCTCTGTCATGCCCTGTCGGGCTCTGTCGGGCTCTGTCGGGCTCTATCGGGCTCTACTGGGCCCTGTCGGGCTCTGTCGGGCTCTGTCGGGCCCTGTCGGGCCCTGTCGGGCTCTGTCGGGCTCTGTCGGGCTCTACTGGGCCCTGTCGGGCTCTGTCGGGCTCTGTCGGGCTCTGTCGGGCTCTACTGGGCCCTGTCGGGCTCAGTCGGGCTCTGTCGGGCCCTGTCGGGCCCTGTCGGGCTCTGTCAGGCTCTGTCGGGCTCTGTCGGGCTCTACTGGGCCCTGTCGGGCTCTGTCGGACTCTGTCGGGCCCTGTCGGGCTCTGTCGGGCTCTGTCGGGCTCTGTCGGGCTCTACTGGGCTCTGTCGGGCTCTGTCGGGCTCTGTCGGGCTCTGTCGGGCTCTACTGGGCCCTGTCGTGCTCTGTCGGGCTCTGTCGGGCCCTGTCGGGCCCTGTCGGGCTCTGTCGGGCTCTGTCGGGCTCTGTCGGGCTCTACTGGGCTCTGTCGGGCTCTACTGGGCTCTACTGGGCCCTGTCGGGCTCTGTCGGGCCCTGTCGGGCTCTGTCGGGCTCTGTCGGGCCCTGTCGGGCTCTGTCGGGCTCTGTCGGGCTCTGTCGGGCTCTACTGGGCTCTGTCGGGTTTTACTGGGCTCTACTGGGCCCTGTCGGGCTCTGTCGGGCTCTGTCGGGCTCTGTCGGGCCCTGTCGGGCTCTGTCGGGCTCTGTCGGGCTCTGTCGGGCCCTGTCGGGCTCTGTCGGGCTCTGTCGGGCTCTGTCGGGCTCTACTGGGCCCTGTCGGGCTCTGTCGGGCTCTGTCGGGCTCCGTCGGGCCCTGTCAGGCTCTGTCGGGCTCTGTCGGGCCCTGTCGGGCTCTGTCGGGCTCTACTGGGCCCTGTCGGGCCCTGTCGGGCTCTGTCGGGCTCTGTCGGGCCCTGTCGGGCTCTGTCGGGCTCTGTCGGGCTGTGTCGGGCTCTGTCGGGCTCTACTGGGCTCTACTGGGCTCTGTCGGGCTCTGTCGGGCTCTGTCGGGCTCTGTCGGGCTCTACTGGGCCCTGTCGGGCCCTGTCGGGCTCTGTCGGGCTCTGTCGGGCTCTGTCGGGCTCTACTGGGCCCTGTCGGGCCCTGTCGGGCTCTGTCGGGCTCTGTCGGGCTCTGTCGGGCTCTACTGGGCTCTGTCGGGCCCTGTCGGGCTCTGTCGGGCTCTACTGGGCTCTACTGGGCTCTGTCGGGCTCTGTCGGGCTCTGTCGGGCTCTGTCGGGCTCTACTGGGCCCTGTCGGGCCCTGTCGGGCTCTGTCGGGCTCTGTCGGGCTCTGTCGGGCTCTACTGGGCCCTGTCGGGCCCTGTCGGGCTCTGTCGGGCTCTGTCGGGCTCTACTGGGCTCTGTCGGGCTCTGTCGGGCTCTGTCGGGCTCTACTGGGCTCTGTCGGGCCCTGTCGGGCCCTGTCGGGCTCTGTCGGGCTCTGTCGGGCCCTGTCGGGCTCTGTCGGGCTCTGTCGGGCTGTGTCGGGCTCTGTCGGGCTCTACTGGGCTCTACTGGGCTCTGTCGGGCTCTGTCGGGCTCTGTCGGGCTCTGTCGGGCTCTACTGGGCCCTGTCGGGCCCTGTCGGGCTCTGTCGGGCTCTGTCGGGCTCTGTCGGGCTCTACTGGGCCCTGTCGGGCCCTGTCGGGCTCTGTCGGGCTCTGTCGGGCTCTGTCGGGCTCTACTGGGCTCTGTCGGGCTCTATCGGGCTCTGTCGGGCTCTGTCGGGCTCTACTGGGCCCTGTCGGGCCCTGTCGGGCTCTGTCGGGCTCTGTCGGGCTCTGTCGGGCTCTACTGGGCTCTACTGGGATCTGTCGGGCTCTGTCGGGTTCTGTCGGGCTCTGTCGGGCTCTGTCGGGCCCTGTCGGGCTCTGTCGGGCTCTGTCGGGCCCTGTCGGGCCCTGTCGGGGTCTGTCGGGCCCTGTCGGGCTCTGTCGGGCCCTGTCGGGCCCTGTCGGGCTCTGTCGGGCTCTGTCGGGCCCTGTCGGGCTCTGTCGGGCTCTGTCGGGCTCTGTCGGGCTCTACTGGGCCCTGTCGGGCCCTGTCGGGCCCTGTCGGGCTCTGTCGGGCTCTGTCGGGCTCTGTCGGGCTCTACTGGGCCCTGTCGGGCTCTGTCGGGCTCTGTCGGGCCCTGTCGGGCTCTGTCGGGCTCTGTCGGGCTCTGTCGGGCTCTACTGGGCTCTGTCGGGCTCTGTCGGGCTCTGTCGGGCTCTGTCGGGCTCTACTGGGCCCTGTCGGGCTCTGTCGGGCTCTGTCGGGCCCTGTCGGGCTCTGTCGGGCCCTGTCGGGCCCTGTCGGGCTCTGTCGGGCTCTGTCGGGCTCTGTCGGGCTCTACTGGGCTCTGTCGGGCTCTACTGGGCTCTACTGGGCCCTGTCGGGCTCTGTCGGGCCCTGTCGGGCTCTGTCGGGCTCTGTCGGGCCCTGTCGGGCTCTGTCGGGCTCTGTCGGGCTCTGTCGGGCTCTACTGGTCTCTGTCGGGTTTTACTGGGCTCTACTGGGCCCTGTCGGGCTCTGTCGGGCTCTGTCGGGGTCTGTCGGGCCCTGTCGGGCTCTGTCGGGCTCTGTCGGGCTCTGTCGGGCCCTGTCGGGCTCTGTCGGGCTCTGTCGGGCTCTGTCGGGCTCTACTGGGCCCTGTCGGGCTCTGTCGGGCTCTGTCGGGCTCTGTCGGGCCCTGTCAGGCTCTGTCGGGCTCTGTCGGGCCCTGTCGGGCTCTGTCGGGCTCTACTGGGCCCTGTCGGGCCCTGTTGGGCTCTGTCGGGCTCTGTCGGGCCCTGTCGGGCTCTGTCGGGCTCTGTCGGGCTGTGTCGGGCTCTGTCGGGCTCTACTGGGCTCTACTGGGCTCTGTCGGGCTCTGTCGGGCTCTGTCGGGCTCTACTGGGCCCTGTCGGGCCCTGTCGGGCTCTGTCGGGCTCTGTCGGGCTCTGTCGGGCTCTACTGGGCCCTGTCGGGCCCTGTCGGGCTCTGTCGGGCTCTGTCGGGCTCTGTCGGGCTCTACTGGGCTCTACTGGGCTCTGTCGGGCTCTGTCGGGCTCTGTCGGGCCCTGTCGGGCTCTGTCGGGCTCTACTGGGCCCTGTCGGGCCCTGTCGGGCTCTACTGGGCTCTACTGGGCTCTGTCGGGCTCTGTCGGGCTCTGTCGGGCTCTGTCGGGCTCTACTGGGCCCTGTCGGGCCCTGTCGGGCTCTGTGGGGCTCTGTCGGGCTCTGTCGGGCTCTACTGGGCCCTGTCGGGCCCTGTCGGGCTCTGTCGGGCTCTGTCGGGCTCTGTCGGGCTCTACTGGGCTCTACTGGGATCTGTCGGGCTCTGTCGGGCTCTGTCGGGCTCTGTCGGGCCCTGTCGGGCTCTGTCGGGCTCTGTCGGGCCCTGTCGGGCCCTGTCGGGCTCTGTCGGGCCCTGTCTGGCCCTGTCGGGCTCTGTCGGGCTCTGTCGGGCCCTGTCGGGCTCTGTCGGGCTCTGTCGGGCTCTGTCGGGCTCTACTGGGCCCTGTCGGGCCCTGTCGGGCCCTGTCGGGCTCTGTCGGGCTCTGTCGGGCTCTGTCGGGCTCTACTGGGCTCTGTCGGGCCCAGTCGGGCCCTGTCGGGCTCTGTCGGGCTCTGTCGGGCCCTGTCGGGCCCTGTCGGTCTCTGTCGGGCTCTGCCGGGCTCTACTGGGCTCTGTCGGGCTCTGTCGGGCTCTGTCGGGCTCTACTGGGCCCTGTCGGGCTCTGTCGGGCTCTGTCGGGCTCTGTCGGGCCCTGTGAGGCCCTGTCGGGCTCTGTCGGGCTCTCTCGGGCTCTACTGGGCTCTGTCGGGCTCTGTCGGGCTCTGTCGGGCTCTGTCGGGCCCTGTCGGGCTCTGTCGGGCTCTGTGGGGCTCTGTCGGGCTCTGTCGGGCTCTGTCGGGCTCTGTCGGGCCCTGTCGGGCTCTGTCGGGCCCTGTCGGGCCCTGTCGGGCTCTGTCGGGCTCTGTCGGGCCCTGTCGGGCTCTGTCGGGCTCTGTCGGGCTCTGTCGGGCTCTACTGGGCCCTGTCGGGCTCTGTCGGGCTCTGTCGGGCCCTGTCGGGCTCTGTCGGGCTCTACTGGGCCCTGTCGGGCCCTGTCGGGCCCTGTCGGGCTCTGTCGGGCTCTACTGGGCCCTGTCGGGCTCAGTCGGGCTCTGTCGGGCCCTGTCGGGCCCTGTCGGGCTCTGTCAGGCTCTGTCGGGCTCTGTCGGGCTCTACTGGGCCCTGTCGGGCTCTGTCGGACTCTGTCGGGCCCTGTCGGGCTCTGTCGGGCTCTGTCGGGCTCTGTCGGGCTCTACTGGGCTCTGTCGGGCTCTGTCGGGCTCTGTCGGGCTCTGTCGGGCTCTACTGGGCCCTGTCGGGCTCTGTCGGGCTCTGTCGGGCCCTGTCGGGCTCTGTCGGGCTCTGTCGGGCCCTGTCGGGCCCTGTCGGGCTCTGTCGGGCTCTGTCGGGCTCTGTCGGGCTCTACTGGGCTCTGTCGGGCTCTACTGGGCTCTACTGGGCCCTGTCGGGCTCTGTCGGGCCCTGTCGGGCTCTGTCGGGCTCTGTCGGGCCCTGTCGGGCTCTGTCGGGCTCTGTCGGGCTCTGTCGGGCTCTACTGGGCTCTGTCGGGTTTTACTGGGCTCTACTGGGCCCTGTCGGGCTCTGTCGGGCTCTGTCGGGCTCTGTCGGGCCCTGTCGGGCTCTGTCGGGCTCTGTCGGGCTCTGTCGGGCTCTGTCGGGCTCTACTGGGCCCTGTCGGGCTCTGTCGGGCTCTGTCGGGCTCCGTCGGGCCCTGTCAGGCTCTGTCGGGCTCTGTCGGGCCCTGTCGGGCTCTGTCGGGCTCTACTGGGCCCTGTCGGGCCCTGTCGGGCTCTGTCGGGCTCTGTCGGGCCCTGTCGGGCTCTGTCGGGCTCTGTCGGGCTGTGTCGGGCTCTGTCGGGCTCTACTGGGCTCTACTGGGCTCTGTCGGGCTCTGTCGGGCTCTGTCGGGCTCTGTCGGGCTCTACTGGGCCCTGTCGGGCCCTGTCGGGCTCTGTCGGGCTCTGTCGGGCTCTGTCGGGCTCTACTGGGCCCTGTCGGGCCCTGTCGGGCTCTGTCGGGCTCTGTCGGGCTCTGTCGGGCTCTACTGGGCTCTACTGGGCTCTGTCGGGCTCTGTCGGGCTCTGTCGGGCCCTGTCGGGCTCTGTCGGGCTCTACTGGGCCCTGTCGGGCCCTGTCGGGCTCTACTGGGCTCTACTGGGCTCTGTCGGGCTCTGTCGGGCTCTGTCGGGCTCTGTCGGGCTCTACTGGGCCCTGTCGGGCCCTGTCGGGCTCTGTCGGGCTCTGTCGGGCTCTGTCGGGCTCTACTGGGCTCTACTGGGATCTGTCGGGCTCTGTCGGGTTCTGTCGGGCTCTGTCGG
The DNA here is from genome assembly GCF_036013445.1 of Caloenas nicobarica. Classification (NCBI taxonomy): domain Eukaryota; kingdom Metazoa; phylum Chordata; class Aves; order Columbiformes; family Columbidae; genus Caloenas; species Caloenas nicobarica. The sequence goes on from NW_027017064.1 coordinate 294,078, forward strand.
GCTCTGTCGGGCTCTGTCGGGCCCTGTCGGGCTCTGTCGGGCTCTGTCGGGCCCTGTCGGGCCCTGTCGGGGTCTGTCGGGCCCTGTCGGGCTCTGTCGGGCCCTGTCGGGCCCTGTCGGGCTCTGTCGGGCTCTGTCGGGCCCTGTCGGGCTCTGTCGGGCTCTGTCGGGCTCTGTCGGGCTCTACTGGGCCCTGTCGGGCCCTGTCGGGCCCTGTCGGGCTCTGTCGGGCTCTGTCGGGCTCTGTCGGGCTCTACTGGGCCCTGTCGGGCTCTGTCGGGCTCTGTCGGGCCCTGTCGGGCTCTGTCGGGCTCTGTCGGGCTCTACTGGGCTCTGTTGGGCTCTGTCGGGCTCTGTCGGGCTCTGTCGGGCTCTACTGGGCCCTGTCGGGCTCTGTCGGGCTCTGTCGGGCCCTGTCGGGCTCTGTCGGGCCCTGTCGGGCCCTGTCGGGCTCTGTCGGGCTCTGTCGGGCTCTGTCGGGCTCTACTGGGCTCTGTCGGGCTCTACTGGGCTCTACTGGGCCCTGTCGGGCTCTGTCGGGCCCTGTCGGGCTCTGTCGGGCTCTGTCGGGCCCTGTCGGGCTCTGTCGGGCTCTGTCGGGCTCTGTCGGGCTCTACTGGGCTCTGTCGGGTTTTACTGGGCTCTACTGGGCCCTGTCGGGCTCTGTCGGGCTCTGTCGGGGTCTGTCGGGCCCTGTCGGGCTCTGTCGGGCTCTGTCGGGCTCTGTCGGGCCCTGTCGGGCTCTGTCGGGCTCTGTCGGGCTCTGTCGGGCTCTACTGGGCCCTGTCGGGCTCTGTCGGGCTCTGTCGGGCTCTGTCGGGCCCTGTCAGGCTCTGTCGGGCTCTGTCGGGCCCTGTCGGGCTCTGTCGGGCTCTACTGGGCCCTGTCGGGCCCTGTCGGGCTCTGTCGGGCTCTGTCGGGCCCTGTCGGGCTCTGTCGGGCTCTGTCGGGCTGTGTCGGGCTCTGTCGGGCTCTACTGGGCTCTACTGGGCTCTGTCGGGCTCTGTCGGGCTCTGTCGGGCTCTGTCGGGCTCTACTGGGCCCTGTCGGGCCCTGTCGGGCTCTGTCGGGCTCTGTCGGGCTCTGTCGGGCTCTACTGGGCCCTGTCGGGCCCTGTCGGGCTCTGTCGGGCTCTGTCGGGCTCTGTCGGGCTCTACTGGGCTCTACTGGGCTCTGTCGGGCTCTGTCGGGCTCTGTCGGGCTCTGTCGGGCCCTGTCGGGCTCTGTCGGGCTCTACTGGGCCCTGTCGGGCCCTGTCGGGCTCTACTGGGCTCTACTGGGCTCTGTCGGGCTCTGTCGGGCTCTGTCGGGCTCTGTCGGGCTCTACTGGGCCCTGTCGGGCCCTGTCGGGCTCTGTCGGGCTCTGTCGGGCTCTGTCGGGCTCTACTGGGCCCTGTCGGGCCCTGTCGGGCTCTGTCGGGCTCTGTCGGGCTCTGTCGGGCTCTACTGGGCTCTACTGGGCCCTGTCGGGCTCTGTCGGGCTCTGTCGGGCTCCGTCGGGCCCTGTCAGGCTCTGTCGGGCTCTGTCGGGCCCTGTCGGGCTCTGTCGGGCTCTACTGGGCCCTGTCGGGCCCTGTCGGGCTCTGTCGGGCTCTGTCGGGCCCTGTCGGGCTCTGTCGGGCTCTGTCGGGCTGTGTCGGGCTCTGTCGGGCTCTACTGGGCTCTACTGGGCTCTGTCGGGCTCTGTCGGGCTCTGTCGGGCTCTGTCGGGCTCTACTGGGCCCTGTCGGGCCCTGTCGGGCTCTGTCGGGCTCTGTCGGGCTCTGTCGGGCTCTACTGGGCCCTGTCGGGCCCTGTCGGGCTCTGTCGGGCTCTGTCGGGCTCTGTCGGGCTCTACTGGGCTCTACTGGGCTCTGTCGGGCTCTGTCGGGCTCTGTCGGGCCCTGTCGGGCTCTGTCGGGCTCTACTGGGCCCTGTCGGGCCCTGTCGGGCTCTACTGGGCTCTACTGGGCTCTGTCGGGCTCTGTCGGGCTCTGTCGGGCTCTGTCGGGCTCTACTGGGCCCTGTCGGGCCCTGTCGGGCTCTGTCGGGCTCTGTCGGGCTCTGTCGGGCTCTACTGGGCTCTACTGGGATCTGTCGGGCTCTGTCGGGTTCTGTCGGGCTCTGTCGGGCTCTGTCGGGCTCTGTCGGGCCCTGTCGGGCTCTGTCGGGCTCTGTCGGGCCCTGTCGGGCCCTGTCGGGGTCTGTCGGGCCCTGTCGGGCTCTGTCGGGCCCTGTCGGGCCCTGTCGGGCTCTGTCGGGCTCTGTCGGGCCCTGTCGGGCTCTGTCGGGCTCTGTCGGGCTCTGTCGGGCTCTACTGGGCCCTGTCGGGCCCTGTCGGGCCCTGTCGGGCTCTGTCGGGCTCTGTCGGGCTCTGTCGGGCTCTACTGGGCCCTGTCGGGCTCTGTCGGGCTCTGTCGGGCCCTGTCGGGCTCTGTCGGGCTCTGTCGGGCTCTACTGGGCTCTGTTGGGCTCTGTCGGGCTCTGTCGGGCTCTGTCGGGCTCTACTGGGCCCTGTCGGGCTCTGTCGGGCTCTGTCGGGCCCTGTCGGGCTCTGTCGGGCCCTGTCGGGCCCTGTCGGGCTCTGTCGGGCTCTGTCGGGCTCTGTCGGGCTCTACTGGGCTCTGTCGGGCTCTACTGGGCTCTACTGGGCCCTGTCGGGCTCTGTCGGGCCCTGTCGGGCTCTGTCGGGCTCTGTCGGGCCCTGTCGGGCTCTGTCGGGCTCTGTCGGGCTCTGTCGGGCTCTACTGGGCTCTGTCGGGTTTTACTGGGCTCTACTGGGCCCTGTCGGGCTCTGTCGGGCTCTGTCGGGGTCTGTCGGGCCCTGTCGGGCTCTGTCGGGCTCTGTCGGGCTCTGTCGGGCCCTGTCGGGCTCTGTCGGGCTCTGTCGGGCTCTGTCGGGCTCTACTGGGCCCTGTCGGGCTCTGTCGGGCTCTGTCGGGCTCTGTCGGGCCCTGTCAGGCTCTGTCGGGCTCTGTCGGGCCCTGTCGGGCTCTGTCGGGCTCTACTGGGCCCTGTCGGGCCCTGTCGGGCTCTGTCGGGCTCTGTCGGGCCCTGTCGGGCTCTGTCGGGCTCTGTCGGGCTGTGTCGGGCTCTGTCGGGCTCTACTGGGCTCTACTGGGCTCTGTCGGGCTCTGTCGGGCTCTGTCGGGCTCTGTCGGGCTCTACTGGGCCCTGTCGGGCCCTGTCGGGCTCTGTCGGGCTCTGTCGGGCTCTGTCGGGCTCTACTGGGCCCTGTCGGGCCCTGTCGGGCTCTGTCGGGCTCTGTCGGGCTCTGTCGGGCTCTACTGGGCTCTACTGGGCTCTGTCGGGCTCTGTCGGGCTCTGTCGGGCTCTGTCGGGCCCTGTCGGGCTCTGTCGGGCTCTACTGGGCCCTGTCGGGCCCTGTCGGGCTCTACTGGGCTCTACTGGGCTCTGTCGGGCTCTGTCGGGCTCTGTCGGGCTCTGTCGGGCTCTACTGGGCCCTGTCGGGCCCTGTCGGGCTCTGTCGGGCTCTGTCGGGCTCTGTCGGGCTCTACTGGGCCCTGTCGGGCCCTGTCGGGCTCTGTCGGGCTCTGTCGGGCTCTGTCGGGCTCTACTGGGCTCTACTGGGATCTGTCGGGCTCTGTCGGGTTCTGTCGGGCTCTGTCGGGCTCTGTCGGGCCCTGTCGGGCTCTGTCGGGCTCTGTCGGGCCCTGTCGGGCCCTGTCGGGGTCTGTCGGGCCCTGTCGGGCTCTGTCGGGCCCTGTCGGGCCCTGTCGGGCTCTGTCGGGCTCTGTCGGGCCCTGTCGGGCTCTGTCGGGCTCTGTCGGGCTCTACTGGGCCCTGTCGGGCCCTGTCGGGCCCTGTCGGGCTCTGTCGGGCTCTGTCGGGCTCTACTGGGCTCTGTCGGGCCCAGTCGGGCCCTGTCGGGCTCTGTCGGGCTCTGTCGGGCCCTGTCGGGCCCTGTCGGTCTCTGTCGGGCTCTGCCGGGCTCTACTGGGCTCTGTCGGGCTCTGTCGGGCTCTGTCGGGCTCTACTGGTCCCTGTCGGGCTCTGTCGGGCTCTGTCGGGCTCTGTCGGGCCCTGTGAGGCCCTGTCGGGCTCTGTCGGGCTCTCTCGGGCTCTACTGGGCTCTGTCGGGCTCTGTCGGGCTCTGTCGGGCTCTACTGGGCCCTGTCGGGCTCTGTCGGGCTCTGTGGGGCTCTGTCGGGCTCTGTCGGGCTCTGTCGGGCTCTGTCGGGCCCTGTCGGGCTCTGTCGGGCCCTGTCGGGCTCTGTCGGGCTCTGTCGGGCCCTGTCGGGCTCTGTCGGGCTCTGTCGGGCTCTGTCGGGCTCTACTGGGCCCTGTCGGGCTCTGTCGGGCTCTGTCGGGCCCTGTCGGGCTCTGTCGGGCTCTACTGGGCCCTGTCGGGCCCTGTCGGGCCCTGTCGGGCTCTGTCGGGCTCTGTCGGGCTCTGTCGGGCTCTACTGGGCTCTACTGGGCTCTGTCGGGCTCTACTGGGCCCTGTCGGGCTCTGTCGGGCTCTGTCGGGCTCTGTCGGGCCCTGTCGGGCTCTGTCGGGCTCTGTCGTGCCCTGTCGGGCTCTGTCGGGCTCTGTCGGGCCCTGTCGGGCTCTATCGGGCCCTGTCGGGCTCTGTCGGGCCCTGTCGGGCTCTATCGGGCCCTGTCGGGCCCTGTCGGGCCCTGTCGGGCTCTGTCGGGCTCTGTCGGGCCCTGTCGGGCTCTGTCGGGCTCTGTCGGGCTCTATCGGGCTCTACTGGGCCCTGTCGGGCTCTGTCGGGCTCTGTCGGCCTGTGTCGGGCCCTGTCGGGCTCTGTCGGGCTCTGTCGGGCTCTACTGGGTCCTGTCGGGCTCTGTCGGGCTCTGTCGGGCTCTGTCGGGCTCTGTCGGGCTCTACTGGGCCCTGTCGGGCTCAGTCGGGCTCTGTCGGGCCCTGTCGGGCCCTGTCGGGCTCTGTCAGGCTCTGTCGGGCTCTGTCGGGCTCTACTGGGCCCTGTCGGGCTCTGTCGGGCTCTGTCGGGCCCTGTCGGGCTCTGTCGGGCTCTGTCGGGCTCTGTCGGGCTCTACTGGGCTCTGTCGGGCTCTGTCGGGCTCTGTCGGGCTCTGTCGGGCTCTACTGGGCCCTGTCGGGCTCTGTCGGGCTCTGTCGGGCCCTGTCGGGCTCTGTCGGGCCCTGTCGGGCCCTGTCGGGCTCTGTCGGGCTCTGTCGGGCTCTACTGGGCTCTGTCGGGCTCTACTGGGCTCTACTGGGCCCTGTCGGGCTCTGTCGGGCCCTGTCGGGCTCTGTTGGGCTCTGTCGGGCCCTGTCGGGCTCTGTCGGGCTCTGTCGGGCTCTGTCGGGCTCTACTGGGCTCTGTCGGGTTTTACTGGGCTCTACTGGGCCCTGTCGGGCTCTGTCGGGCTCTGTCGGGGTCTGTCGGGCCCTGTCGGGCTCTGTCGGGCTCTGTCGGGCTCTGTCGGGCCCTGTCGGGCTCTGTCGGGCTCTGTCGGGCTCTGTCGGGCTCTACTGGGCCCTGTCGGGCTCTGTCGGGCTCTGTCAGGCTCTGTCGGGCCCTGTCAGGCTCTGTCGGGCTCTGTCGGGCCCTGTCGGGCTCTGTCGGGCTCTACTGGGCCCTGTCGGGCCCTGTCGGGCTCTGTCGGGCTCTGTCGGGCCCTGTCGGGCTCTGTCGGGCTCTGTCGGGCTGTGTCGGGCTCTGTCGGGCTCTACTGGGCTCTACTGGGCTCTGTCGGGCTCTGTCGGGCTCTGTCGGGCTCTGTCGGGCTCTACTGGGCCCTGTCGGGCCCTGTCGGGCTCTGTCGGGCTCTGTCGGGCTCTGTCGGGCTCTACTGGGCCCTGTCGGGCCCTGTCGGGCTCTGTCGGGCTCTGTCGGGCTCTGTCGGGCTCTACTGGGCTCTACTGGGCTCTGTCGGGCTCTGTCGGGCTCTGTCGGGCTCTGTCGGGCCCTGTCGGGCTCTGTCGGGCTCTACTGGGCCCTGTCGGGCCCTGTCGGGCTCTACTGGGCTCTACTGGGCTCTGTCGGGCTCTGTCGGGCTCTGTCGGGCTCTGTCGGGCTCTACTGGGCCCTGTCGGGCCCTGTCGGGCTCTGTCGGGCTCTGTCGGGCTCTGTCGGGCTCTACTGGGCCCTGTCGGGCCCTGTCGGGCTCTGTCGGGCTCTGTCGGGCTCTGTCGGGCTCTACTGGGCTCTACTGGGATCTGTCGGGCTCTGTCGGGTTCTGTCGGGCTCTGTCGGGCTCTGTCGGGCTCTGTCGGGCCCTGTCGGGCTCTGTCGGGCTCTGTTGGGCCCTGTCGGGCCCTGTCGGGGTCTGTCGGGCCCTGTCGGGCTCTGTCGGGCCCTGTCGGGCCCTGTCGGGCTCTGTCGGGCTCTGTCGGGCCCTGTCGGGCTCTGTCGGGCTCTGTCGGGCTCTGTCGGGCTCTACTGGGCCCTGTCGGGCCCTGTCGGGCCCTGTCGGGCTCTGTCGGGCTCTGTCGGGCTCTGTCGGGCTCTACTGGGCTCTGTCGGGCCCAGTCGGGCCCTGTCGGGCTCTGTCGGGCTCTGTCGGGCCCTGTCGGGCCCTGTCGGTCTCTGTCGGGCTCTGCCGGGCTCTACTGGGCTCTGTCGGGCTCTGTCGGGCTCTGTCGGGCTCTACTGGTCCCTGTCGGGCTCTGTCGGGCTCTGTCGGGCTCTGTCGGGCCCTGTGAGGCCCTGTCGGGCTCTGTCGGGCTCTCTCGGGCTCTACTGGGCTCTGTCGGGCTCTGTCGGGCTCTGTCGGGCTCTACTGGGCCCTGTCGGGCTCTGTCGGGCTCTGTGGGGCTCTGTCGGGCTCTGTCGGGCTCTGTCGGGCTCTGTCGGGCCCTGTCGGGCTCTGTCGGGCCCTGTCGGGCCCTGTCGGGCTCTGTCGGGCTCTGTCGGGCCCTGTCGGGCTCTGTCGGGCTCTGTCGGGCTCTGTCGGGCTCTACTGGGCCCTGTCGGGCTCTGTCGGGCTCTGTCGGGCCCTGTCGGGCTCTGTCGGGCTCTACTGGGCCCTGTCGGGCCCTGTCGGGCCCTGTCGGGCTCTGTCGGGCTCTGTCGGGCTCTGTCGGGCTCTACTGGGCTCTACTGGGCTCTGTCGGGCTCTACTGGGCCCTGTCGGGCCCTGTCGGGCTCTGTCGGGCTCTGTCGGGCTCTGTCGGGCCCTGTCGGGCTCTGTCGGGCTCTGTCGTGCCCTGTCGGGCTCTGTCGGGCTCTGTCGGGCCCTGTCGGGCTCTATCGGGCCCTGTCGGGCTCTGTCGGGCCCTGTCGGGCTCTATCGGGCCCTGTCGGGCCCTGTCGGGCCCTGTCGGGCTCTGTCGGGCTCTGTCGGGCCCTGTCGGGCTCTGTCGGGCTCTGTCGGCCTCTATCGGGCTCTACTGGGCCCTGTCGGGCTCTGTCGGGCTCTGTCGGCCTGTGTCGGGCCCTGTCGGGCTCTGTCGGGCTCTGTCGGGCTCTACTGGGCCCTGTCGGGCTCTGTCGGGCTCTGTCGGGCTCTGTCGGGCTCTGTCGGGCTCTACTGGGCCCTGTCGGGCTCAGTCGGGCTCTGTCGGGCCCTGTCGGGCCCTGTCGGGCTCTGTCAGGCTCTGTCGGGCTCTGTCGGGCTCTACTGGGCCCTGTCGGGCTCTGTCGGGCTCTGTCGGGCCCTGTCGGGCTCTGTCGGGCTCTGTCGGGCTCTGTCGGGCTCTACTGGGCTCTGTCGGGCTCTGTCGGGCTCTGTCGGGCTCTGTCGGGCTCTACTGGGCCCTGTCGGGCTCTGTCGGGCTCTGTCGGGCCCTGTCGGGCCCTGTCGGGCTCTGTCGGGCTCTGTCGGGCTCTGTCGGGCTCTACTGGGCTCTGTCGGGCTCTACTGGGCTCTACTGGGCCCTGTCGGGCTCTGTCGGGCTCTGTCGGGCTCTGTCGGGCTCTACTGGGCTCTGTCAGGCCCTGTCGGGCTCTGTCGGGCGCTGTCGGGCTCTGTCGGGCTCTACTGGGCTCTGTCGGGCTCTGTCGGGCTCTGTCGGGCTCTGTCGGGCACTACTGGGCCCTGTCGGGCCCTGTCGGGCTCTGTCGGTCTCTGTCGGGCTCTGTCGGGCTCAACTGGTCTCTGCCGGGCTCTGTCGGGTTCTGTCGGGCTCTGTCGGGCTCTGTCGGGCTCTACTGGGCTCTTCTGGGCTCTGTCGTGCTCTGTCGGGCTCTACTGGGCCCTGTCGGGCTCTGTCGGGCTCTGTCGGGCCCTGTCGGGCCCTGTCGGGCTCTGTCGGGCTCTGTCGGGTTCTGTCGGGCTCTGTCGGGCTCTGTCGGGCTCTTCTGGGCCCTGTCGGGCCCTGTCGGGCTCTGTCGGGCTCTGTCGGGCTCTGTCGGGCTCTACTGGGGCCTGTCGGGCCCTGTCGGGCCCTGTCGGGCTCTGTCGGGCTCTGTCGGGCTCTGTCGGGCTCTACTGGGCTCTGTCGGGCTCTTTCGGTTCTGTCGGGCTCTGTCGGGCTCTATCGGGCTCTGTCGGGCTCTACTGGGCCCTGTCGGGCCCTGTCGGGCTCTGTCGGGCTCTGTCGGGCCCTGTCGGGCTCTGTCGGGCTCTGGCGGGCTCTGTCGGGCTCTAGTGGGCTCTACTGGGCTCTGTCGGGCTCTGTCGGGCTCTACTGGGCCCTGTCGGGCCCTGACGGGCCCTGACGGGCTCTGTCGGGCTCTACCGGGCTCTGTCGGGCTCTGTCGGGCTCTACTGGGCCCTGTCGGGCCCTGACGGGCCCTGACGGGCTCTGTCGGGCTCTACTGGGCTCTGTCGGGCTCTGTCGGGCTCTGTCGGGCTCTGTCGGGCTCTACTGGGCCCTGTCGGGCCCTGTCGGGCTCTGTCGGGCTCTGTCGGGCCCTGTCGGGCTCTGTCGGGCTCTGTCGGGCTCTGTCGGGCTCTAGTGGGCTCTACTGGGCTCTGTCGGGCTCTGTCGGGCTCTACTGGGCCCTGTCGGGCCCTGACGGGCCCTGACGGGCTCTGTCGGGCTCTACTGGGCTGTGTCGGGCTCTGTCGGGCTCTGTCGGGCCCTGTTGGGCTCTGTCGGGCTCTGTCGGGCCCTGTCGGGCTCTGTCGGGCTCTGTCGGGATCTACTGGGCTCTGTCGGGCTCTGTCGGGCTCTACTGGGCCCTGTCGGGCTCTGTCGGGCCCTGTCGGGCTCTGTCGGGCTCTGTCGGGCCCTGTCGGGCTCTGTCGGGCTCTGTCGGGCTCTACTGGGCTCTGTCGGGTTTTACTGGGCTCTACTGGGCCCTGTCGGGCTCTGTCGGGCTCTGTCGGGCCCTGTCGGGCTCTGTCGGGCTCTGTCGGGCTCTGTCGGGCCCTGTCGGGCTCTGTCGGGCTCAACTGGTCTCTGCCGGGCTCTGTCGGGTTCTGTCGGGCTCTGTCGGGCTCTGTCGGGCTCTGTCGGGCCCTGTCAGGCTCTGTCGGGCTCTGTCGGGCCCTGTCGGGCTCTGTCGGGCTCTACTGGGCCCTGTCGGGCCCTGTCGGGCTCTGTCGGGCTCTGTCGGGCCCTGTCGGGCTCTGTCGGGCTCTGTCGGGCTGTGTCGGGCTCTGTCGGGCTCTACTGGGCTCTACTGGGCTCTGTCGGGCTCTGTCGGGCTCTGTCGGGCTCTGTCGGGCTCTACTGGGCCCTGTCGGGCCCTGTCGGGCTCTGTCGGGCTCTGTCGGGCTCTGTCGGGCTCTACTGGGCCCTGTCGGGCCCTGTCGGGCTCTGTCGGGCTCTGTCGGGCTCTGTCGGGCTCTACTGGGCTCTACTGGGCTCTGTCGGGCTCTGTCGGGCTCTGTCGGGCCCTGTCGGGCTCTGTCGGGCTCTGTCGTGCCCTGTCGGGCCCTGTCGGGCTCTGTCGGGCCCTGTCGGGCTCTGTCGGGCTCTGTCGGGCCCTGTCGGGCTCTGTCGGGCTATGTCGGGCCCTGTCGGGCTCTGTCGGGCTCTGTCGGGCTCTGTCGGGCTCTACTGGGCCCTGTCGGGCCCTATCGGGCCCTGTCGGACTCTGTCGGGCTCTGTCGGGCTCTGTCGGGCTCTACTGGGCTCTGTCGGGCCCTGTCGGGCCCTGTCGGGCTCTGTCGGGCTCTGTCGGGCCCTGTCGGGCCCTGTCGGGCTCTGTCGGGCTCTGTCGGGCTCTACTGGGCCCTGTCGGGCTCTGTCGGGCTCTGTCGGGCTCTGTCGTGCCCTGCCGGGCCCTGTCGGGCTCTGCCGGGCTCAGTCAGGCTCTACTGGGCTCTGTCGGGCTCTGTCGGGCTCTGTCGGGCTCTGTGGGGCTCTGTCGGGCTCTGTCGGGTTCTGTCGGGCTCTGTCGGGCCCTGTCGGGCTCTGTCGGGCCCTGTCGGGCCCTGTCGGGCTCTGTCGGGCTCTGTCGGGCCCTGTCGGGCTCTGTCGGGCTCTGTCGGGCTCTGTCGGGCTCTACTGGGCCCTGTCGGGCTCTGTCGGGCTCTGTCGGGCACTGTCGGGCTCTGTCGGGCTCTGTCGGGCCCTGTCGGGCTCTGTCGGGCTCTACTGGGCCCTGTCGGGCCCTGTCGGGCCCTGTCGGGCTCTGTCGGGCTCTGTCGGGCTCTGTCGGGCTCTACTGGGCTCTACTGGGCTCTGTCGGGCTCTACTGGGCCCTGTCGGGCCCTGTCGGGCTCTGTCGGGCCCTGTCGGGCTCTGTCGGGCTCTGTCGTGCCCTGTCGGGCTCTGTTGGGCTCTGTCGGGCCCTGTCGGGCTCTATCGGGCCCTGTCGGGCTCTGTCGGGCCCTGTCGGGCTCTATCGGGCCCTGTCGGGCCCTGTCGGGCCCTGTCGGGCTCTGTCGGGCTCTGTCGGGCCCTGTCGGGCTCTGTCGGGCTCTGTCGGGCTCTGTCGGGCTCTACTGGGCCCTGTCGGGCTCTGTCGGGCTCTGTCTGGCTCTGTCGGGCTCTGTCGGGCTCTACTGGGCCCTGTCGGGCTCTGTCGGGCTCTCTCGGGCTCTGTCGGGCCCTGTCGGGCTCTGTCGGGCTCTGTCGGGCTCTGTCGGGCTCTACTGGGCTCTGTCGGGCTCTGTCGGGCTCTGTCGGGCTCTGTCGGGCTCTACTGGGCCCTGTCGGGCTCTGTCGGGCTCTGTCGGGCCCTGTCGGGCTCTGTCGGGCTCTGTCGGGCTCTGTCGGGCTCTACTGGGCTCTGTCGGGCTCTACTGGGCTCTACTGGGCCCTGTCGGGCTCTGTCGGGCTCTGTCGGGCTCTGTCGGGCCCTGTCGGGCTCTGTCGGGCTCTGTCGGGCTCTGTCGGGCTCTACTGGGCTCTGTCGGGCTCTTTCGGTTCTGTCGGGCTCTGTCGGGCTCTATCGGGCTCTGTCGGGCTCTACTGGGCCCTGTCGGGCCCTGTCGGGCTCTGTCGGGCTCTGTCGGGCCCTGTCGGGCTCTGTCGGGCTCTGTCGGGCTCTGTCGGGCTCTAGTGGGCTCTACTGGGCTCTGTCGGGCTCTGTCGGGCTCTACTGGGCCCTGTCGGGCCCTGACGGGCCCTGACGGGCTCTGTCGGGCTCTACTGGGCTCTGTCGGGCTCTGTCGGGCTCTACTGGGCCCTGTCGGGCCCTGACGGGCCCTGACGGGCTCTGTCGGGCTCTACTGGGCTCTGTCGGGCTCTGTCGGGCTCTGTCGGGCTCTGTCGGGCTCTACTGGGCCCTGTCGGGCCCTGTCGGGCTCTGTCGGGCTCTGTCGGGCCCTGTCGGGCTCTGTCGGGCTCTGTCGGGCTCTGTCGGGCTCTAGTGGGCTCTACTGGGCTCTGTCGGGCTCTGTCGGGCTCTACTGGGCCCTGTCGGGCCCTGACGGGCCCTGACGGGCTCTGTCGGGCTCTACTGGGCTGTGTCGGGCTCTGTCGGGCTCTGTCGGGCCCTGTTGGGCTCTGTCGGGCTCTGTCGGGCCCTGTCGGGCTCTGTCGGGCTCTGTCGGGATCTACTGGGCTCTGTCGGGCTCTGTCGGGCTCTACTGGGCCCTGTCGGGCTCTGTCGGGCCCTGTCGGGCTCTGTCGGGCTCTGTCGGGCCCTGTCGGGCTCTGTCGGGCTCTGTCGGGCTCTACTGGGCTCTGTCGGGTTTTACTGGGCTCTACTGGGCCCTGTCGGGCTCTGTCGGGCTCTGTCGGGCCCTGTCGGGCTCTGTCGGGCTCTGTCGGGCTCTGTCGGGCCCTGTCGGGCTCTGTCGGGCTCAACTGGTCTCTGCCGGGCTCTGTCGGGTTCTGTCGGGCTCTGTCGGGCTCTGTCGGGCTCTGTCGGGCCCTGTCAGGCTCTGTCGGGCTCTGTCGGGCCCTGTCGGGCTCTGTCGGGCTCTACTGGGCCCTGTCGGGCCCTGTCGGGCTCTGTCGGGCTCTGTCGGGCCCTGTCGGGCTCTGTCGGGCTCTGTCGGGCTGTGTCGGGCTCTGTCGGGCTCTACTGGGCTCTACTGGGCTCTGTCGGGCTCTGTCGGGCTCTGTCGGGCTCTGTCGGGCTCTACTGGGCCCTGTCGGGCCCTGTCGGGCTCTGTCGGGCTCTGTCGGGCTCTGTCGGGCTCTACTGGGCCCTGTCGGGCCCTGTCGGGCTCTGTCGGGCTCTGTCGGGCTCTGTCGGGCTCTACTGGGCTCTACTGGGCTCTGTCGGGCTCTGTCGGGCTCTGTCGGGCCCTGTCGGGCTCTGTCGGGCTCTGTCGTGCCCTGTCGGGCCCTGTCGGGCTCTGTCGGGCTCTGTCGGGCCCTGTCGGGCTCTGTCGGGCTATGTCGGGCCCTGTCGGGCTCTGTCGGGCTCTGTCGGGCTCTGTCGGGCTCTACTGGGCCCTGTCGGGCCCTATCGGGCCCTGTCGGACTCTGTCGGGCTCTGTCGGGCTCTGTCGGGCTCTACTGGGCTCTGTCGGGCCCTGTCGGGCCCTGTCGGGCTCTGTCGGGCTCTGTCGGGCCCTGTCGGGCCCTGTCGGGCTCTGTCGGGCTCTGTCGGGCTCTACTGGGCCCTGTCGGGCTCTGTCGGGCTCTGTCGGGCTCTGTCGTGCCCTGCCGGGCCCTGTCGGGCTCTGCCGGGCTCAGTCAGGCTCTACTGGGCTCTGTCGGGCTCTGTCGGGCTCTGTCGGGCTCTGTGGGGCTCTGTCGGGCTCTGTCGGGTTCTGTCGGGCTCTGTCGGGCCCTGTCGGGCTCTGTCGGGCCCTGTCGGGCCCTGTCGGGCTCTGTCGGGCTCTGTCGGGCCCTGTCGGGCTCTGTCGGGCTCTGTCGGGCTCTGTCGGGCTCTACTGGGCCCTGTCGGGCTCTGTCGGGCTCTGTCGGGCACTGTCGGGCTCTGTCGGGCTCTGTCGGGCCCTGTCGGGCTCTGTCGGGCTCTACTGGGCCCTGTCGGGCCCTGTCGGGCCCTGTCGGGCTCTGTCGGGCTCTGTCGGGCTCTGTCGGGCTCTACTGGGCTCTACTGGGCTCTGTCGGGCTCTACTGGGCCCTGTCGGGCCCTGTCGGGCTCTGTCGGGCCCTGTCGGGCTCTGTCGGGCTCTGTCGTGCCCTGTCGGGCTCTGTTGGGCTCTGTCGGGCCCTGTCGGGCTCTATCGGGCCCTGTCGGGCTCTGTCGGGCCCTGTCGGGCTCTATCGGGCCCTGTCGGGCTCTGTCGGGCCCTGTCGGGCTCTATCGGGCCCTGTCGGGCCCTGTCGGGCCCTGTCGGGCTCTGTCGGGCTCTGTCGGGCCCTGTCGGGCTCTGTCGGGCTCTGTCGGGCTCTGTCGGGCTCTACTGGGCCCTGTCGGGCTCTGTCGGGCTCTGTCTGGCTCTGTCGGGCTCTGTCGGGCTCTACTGGGCCCTGTCGGGCTCTGTCGGGCTCTCTCGGGCTCTGTCGGGCCCTGTCGGGCTCTGTCGGGCTCTGTCGGGCTCTGTCGGGCTCTACTGGGCTCTGTCGGGCTCTGTCGGGCTCTGTCGGGCTCTGTCGGGCTCTACTGGGCCCTGTCGGGCTCTGTCGGGCTCTGTCGGGCCCTGTCGGGCTCTGTCGGGCTCTGTCGGGCTCTGTCGGGCTCTGTCGGGCTCTACTGGGCTCTGTCGGGCTCTTTCGGTTCTGTCGGGCTCTGTCGGGCTCTATCGGGCTCTGTCGGGCTCTACTGGGCCCTGTCGGGCCCTGTCGGGCTCTGTCGGGCTCTGTCGGGCCCTGTCGGGCTCTGTCGGGCTCTGTCGGGCTCTGTCGGGCTCTAGTGGGCTCTACTGGGCTCTGTCGGGCTCTGTCGGGCTCTACTGGGCCCTGTCGGGCCCTGACGGGCCCTGACGGGCTCTGTCGGGCTCTACTGGGCTCTGTCGGGCTCTGTCGGGCTCTACTGGGCCCTGTCGGGCCCTGACGGGCCCTGACGGGCTCTGTCGGGCTCTACTGGGCTCTGTCGGGCTCTGTCGGGCTCTGTCGGGCTCTGTCGGGCTCTACTGGGCCCTGTCGGGCCCTGTCGGGCTCTGTCGGGCTCTGTCGGGCCCTGTCGGGCTCTGTCGGGCTCTGTCGGGCTCTGTCGGGCTCTAGTGGGCTCTACTGGGCTCTGTCGGGCTCTGTCGGGCTCTACTGGGCCCTGTCGGGCCCTGACGGGCCCTGAAGGGCTCTGTCGGGCTCTACTGGGCTGTGTCGGGCTCTGTCGGGCTCTGTCGGGCCCTGTTGGGCTCTGTCGGGCTCTGTCGGGCCCTGTCGGGCTCTGTCGGGCTCTGTCGGGATCTACTGGGCTCTGTCGGGCTCTGTCGGGCTCTACTGGGCTCTGTCGGGCTCTGTCGGGCCCTGTCGGGCTCTGTCGGGCTCTGTCGGGCCCTGTCGGGCTCTGTCGGGCTCTGTCGGGCTCTACTGGGCTCTGTCGGGTTTTACTGGGCTCTACTGGGCCCTGTCGGGCTCTGTCGGGCTCTGTCGGGCTCTGTCGGGCCCTGTCGGGCTCTACTGGGCCCTGTCGGGCTCTGTCGGGCCCTGTCGGGCTCTGTCGGGCTCAACTGGTCTCTGCCGGGCTCTGTCGGGTTCTGTCGGGCTCTGTCGGGCTCTGTCGGGCTCTGTCGGGCCCTGTCAGGCTCTGTCGGGCTCTGTCGGGCCCTGTCGGGCTCTGTCGGGCTCTACTGGGCCCTGTCGGGCCCTGTCGGGCTCTGTCGGGCTCTGTCGGGCCCTGTCGGGCTCTGTCGGGCTCTGTCGGGCTGTGTCGGGCTCTGTCGGGCTCTACTGGGCTCTACTGGGCTCTGTCGGGCTCTGTCGGGCTCTGTCGGGCTCTGTCGGGCTCTACTGGGCCCTGTCGGGCCCTGTCGGGCTCTATCGGGCTCTGTCGGGCTCTGTCGGGCTCTACTGGGCCCTGTCGGGCCCTGTCGGGCTCTGTCGGGCTCTGTCGGGCTCTGTCGGGCTCTACTGGGCTCTACTGGGCTCTGTCGGGCTCTGTCGGGCTCTGTCGGGCCCTGTCGGGCTCTGTCGGGCTCTGTCGTGCCCTGTCGGGCCCTGTCGGGCTCTATCGGGCCCTGTCGGGCTCTGTCGGGCCCTGTCGGGCTCTGTCGGGCTCTGTCGGGCCCTGTCGGGCTCTGTCGGGCTCTGTCGGGCTCTACTGGGCCCTGTCGGGCCCTATCGGGCCCTGTCGGACTCTGTCGGGCTCTGTCGGGCTCTGTCGGGCTCTACTGGGCTCTGTCGGGCCCTGTCGGGCCCTGTCGGGCTCTGTCGGCCTCTGTCGGGCCCTGTCGGGCCCTGTCGGGCTCTGTCGGGCTCTGTCGGGCTCTACTGGGCCCTGTCGGGCTCTGTCGGGCTCTGTCGGGCTCTGTCGGGCCCTGCCGGGCCCTGTCGGGCTCTGTCGGGCTCTGTCAGGCTCTACTGGGCTCTGTCGGGCTCTGTGGGGCTCTGTCGGGCTCTGTGGGGCTCTGTCGGGCTCTGTCGGGCCCTGTCGGGCTCTGTCGGGCCCTGTCGGGCCCTGTCGGGCTCTGTCGGGCTCTGTCGGGCCCTGTCGGGCTCTGTCGGGCTCTGTCGGGCTCTGTCGGGCTCTACTGGGCCCTGTCGGGCTCTGTCGGGCTCTGTCGGGCCCTGTCGGGCTCTGTCGGGCTCTGTCGGGCCCTGTCGGGCTCTGTCGGGCTCTACTGGGCCCTGTCGGGCCCTGTCGGGCCCTGTCGGGCTCTGTCGGGCTCTGTCGGGCTCTGTCGGGCTCTACTGGGCTCTACTGGGCTCTGTCGGGCTCTACTGGGCCCTGTCGGGCCCTGTCGGGCTCTGTCGGGCCCTGTCGGGCTCTGTCGGGCTCTGTCGTGCCCTGTCGGGCTCTGTTGGGCTCTGTCGGGCCCTGTCGGGCTCTATCGGGCCCTGTCGGGCTCTGTCGGGCCCTGTCGGGCTCTATCGGGCCCTGTCGGGCCCTGTCGGGCCCTGTCGGGCTCTGTCGGGCTCTGTCGGGCCCTGTCGGGCTCTGTCGGGCTCTGTCGGGCTCTGTCGGGCTCTACTGGGCCCTGTCGGGCTCTGTCGGGCTCTGTCTGGCTCTGTCGGGCTCTGTCGGGCTCTACTGGGCCCTGTCGGGCTCTGTCGGGCTCTCTCGGGCTCTGTCGGGCCCTGTCGGGCTCTGTCGGGCTCTGTCGGGCTCTGTCGGGCTCTACTGGGCTCTGTCGGGCTCTGTCGGGCTCTGTCGGGCTCTGTCGGGCTCTACTGGGCCCTGTCGGGCTATGTCGGGCTCTGTCGGGCCCTGTCGGGCTCTGTCGGGCTCTGTCGGGCTCTGTCGGGCTCTACTGGGCTCTGTCGGGCTCTACTGGGCTCTACTGGGCCCTGTCGGGCTCTGTCGGGCTCTGTCGGGCTCTGTCGGGCCCTGTCGGGCTCTGTCGGGCTCTGTCGGGCTCTGTCGGGCTCTACTGGGCTCTGTCGGGCCCTGACGGGCCCTGTCGGGCTCTGTCGGGCTCTGTCGGGCCCTGTCGGGCCCTGTCGGGCTCTGTCGGGCTCTGTCGGGCTCTACTGGGCCCTGTCGGGCTCTGTCGGGCTCTGTCGGGCTCTGTCGGGCCCTGCCGGGCCCTGTCGGGCTCTGTCGGGCTCTGTCAGGCTCTACTGGGCTCTGTCGGGCTCTGTCGGGCTCTGTCGGGCTCTGTGGGGCTCTGTCGGGCTCTGTCGGGCCCTGTCGGGCTCTGTCGGGCCCTGTCGGGCCCTGTCGGGCTCTGTCGGGCTCTGTCGGGCCCTGTCGGGCTCTGTCGGGCTCTGTCGGGCTCTGTCGGGCTCTACTGGGCCCTGTCGGGCTCTGTCGGGCTCTGTCGGGCCCTGTTGGGCTCTGTCGGGCTCTGTCGGGCCCTGTCGGGCTCTGTCGGGCTCTACTGGGCCCTGTCGGGCCCTGTCGGGCCCTGTCGGGCTCTGTCGGGCTCTGTCGGGCTCTGTCGGGCTCTACTGGGCTCTACTGGGCTCTGTCGGGCTCTACTGGGCCCTTTCGGGCCCTGTCGGGCTCTCTCGGGCCCTGTCGGGCTCTGTCGGGCTCTGTCGTGCCCTGTCGGGCTCTGTTGGGCTCTGTCGGGCCCTGTCGGGCTCTATCGGGCCCTGTCGGGCTCTGTCGGGCCCTGTCGGGCTCTATCGGGCCCTGTCGGGCCCTGTCGGGCCCTGTCGGGCTCTGTCGGGCTCTGTCGGGCCCTGTCGGGCTCTGTCGGGCTCTGTCGGGCTCTGTCGGGCTCTACTGGGCCCTGTCGGGCTCTGTCGGGCTCTGTCTGGCTCTGTCGGGCTCTGTCGGGCTCTACTGGGCCCTGTCGGGCTCTGTCGGGCTCTCTCGGGCTCTGTCGGGCCCTGTCGGGCTCTGTCGGGCTCTGTCGGGCTCTGTCGGGCTCTACTGGGCTCTGTCGGGCTCTGTCGGGCTCTGTCGGGCTCTGTCGGGCTCTACTGGGCCCTGTCGGGCTCTGTCGGGCTCTGTCGGGCCCTGTCGGGCTCTGTCGGGCTCTGTCGGGCTCTGTCGGGCTCTACTGGGCTCTGTCGGGCTCTGTCGGGCTCTGTCGGGCTCTACTGGGCCCTGTCGGGCCCTGTCGGGCTCTGTCGGGCTCTGTCGGGCTCTGTCGGGCTCTACTGGGCTCTACTGGGCTCTGTCGGGCTCTGTCGGGTTCTGTCGGGCTCTGTCGGGCTCTGTCGGGCTCTGTCGGGCCCTGTCGGGCTCTGTCGGGCTCTGTCGTGCGCTGTCGGGCCCTGTCGGGGTCTGTCGGGCCCTGTCGGGCTCTGTCGGGCCCTGTCGGGCCCTGTCGGGCTCTGTCGGGCTCTGTCGGGCACTGTCGGGCTCTGTCGGGCTCTACTGGGCCCTGTCGGGCCCTGTCGGGCCCTGTCGGGCTCTGTCGGGCTCTGTCGGGCTCTGTCGGGCTCTACTGGGCTCTGTCGGGCCCAGTCGGGCCCTGTCGGGCTCTGTCGGACTCTGTCGGGCTCTGTCGGGCCCTGTCGGGCTCTGTCGGGCTCTGTCGGGCTCTACTGGGCTCTGTCGGGCTCTGTCGGGCTCTGTCGGGCTCTGTCGGGCTCTACTGGGCCCTGTCGGGCTCTGTCGGGCTCTGTCGGGCTCTGTCAAGCCCTGTGAGGCCCTGTCGGGCTCTGTCGGGCTCTCTCGGGCTCTACTGGGCTCTGTCGGGCTCTGTCGGGCTCTGTCGGGCTCTACTGGGCCCTGTCGGGCTCTGTCGGGCTCTGTCGGGCTCTGTCGGGCTCTGTCGGGCCCTGTCGGGCTCTGTCGGGCCCTGTCGGGCCCTGTCGGGCTCTGTCGGGCTCTGTCGGGCCCTGTCGGGCTCTACTGGGCCCTGTCGGGCTCTGTCGGGCTCTGTCGGGCCCTGTCGGGCTCTGTCGGGCTCTACTGGGCCCTGTCGGGCCCTGTCGGGCCCTGTCGGGCTCTGTCGGGCTCTGTCGGGCTCTGTCGGGCTCTACTGGGCTCTACTGGGCTCTGTCGGGCTCTACTGGGCCCTGTCGGGCTCTGTCGGGCTCTGTCGGGCTCTGTCGGGCCCTGTCGGGCTCTGTCGGGCTCTGTCGTGCCCTGTCGGGCTCTGTCGGGCTCTGTCGGGCCCTGTCGGGCTCTATCGGGCCCTGTCGGGCTCTGTCGGGCCCTGTCGGGCTCTATCGGGCCCTGTCGGGCCCTGTCGGGCCCTGTCGGGCTCTGTTGGGCTCTGTCGGGCCCTGTCGGGCTCTATCGGGCCCTGTCGGGCTCTATCGGGCCCTGTCGGGCCCTGTCGGGCCCTGTCGGGCTCTGTCGGGCTCTGTCGGGCCCTGTCGGGCTCTGTCGGGCTCTGTCGGGCTCTGTCGGGCTCTACTGGGCCCTGTCGGGCTCTGTCGGGCTCTGTCTGGCTCTGTCGGGCTCTGTCGGGCTCTACTGGGCCCTGTCGGGCTCTGTCGGGCTCTCTCGGGCTCTGTCGGGCCCTGTCGGGCTCTGTCGGGCTCTGTCGGGCTCTGTCGGGCTCTACTGGGCTCTGTCGGGCTCTGTCGGGCTCTGTCGGGCTCTGTCGGGCTCTACTGGGCCCTGTCGGGCTCTACTGGGCCCTGTCGGGCCCTGTCGGGCTCTGTCGGGCTCTGTCGGGCTCTGTCGGGCTCTACTGGGCTCTACTGGGCTCTGTCGGGCTCTGTCGGGCTCTGTCGGGCTCTGTCGGGCCCTGTCGGGCTCTGTCGGGCTCTACTGGGCCCTGTCGGGCCCTGTCGGGCTCTACTGGGCTCTACTGGGCTCTGTCGGGCTCTGTCGGGCTCTGTCGGGCTCTGTCGGGCTCTACTGGGCTCTGTCGGGCCCTGTCGGGCTCTGTCGGGCTCTGTCGGGCTCTGTCGGGCTCTACTGGGCCCTGTCGGGCTCTGTCGGGCTCTGTCGGGCTCTGTCGGGCTCTACTGGGCTCTACTGGGATCTGTCGGGCTCTGTCGGGTTCTGTCGGGCACTGTCGGGCTCTGTCGGGCTCTGTCGGGCCCTGTCGGGCTCTGTCGGGCTCTGTCGGGCCCTGTCGGGCCCTGTCGGGCCCTGTCGGGGTCTGTCGGGCCCTGTCGGGCCCTGTCGGGCCCTGTCGGGCTCTGTCGGGCTCTGTCGGGCCCTGTCGGGCTCTGTCGGGCTCTGTCGGGCTCTGTCGGGCTCTACTGGGCCCTGTCGGGCCCTGTCGGGCCCTGTCGGGCTCTGTCGGGCTCTGTCGGGCTCTGTCGGGCTCTACTGGGCTCTGTCGGGCCCAGTCGGGCCCTGTCGGGCTCTGTCGGGCTCTGTCGGGCCCTGTCGGGCCCTGTCGGTCTCTGTCGGGCTCTGCCGGGCTCTACTGGGCTCTGTCGGGCTCTGTCGGGCTCTGTCGGGCTCTACTGGTCCCTGTCGGGCTCTGTCGGGCTCTGTCGGGCTCTGTCGGGCCCTGTGAGGCCCTGTCGGGCTCTGTCGGGCTCTCTCGGGCTCTACTGGGCTCTGTCGGGCTCTGTCGGGCTCTGTCGGGCTCTACTGGGCCCTGTCGGGCTCTGTCGGGCTCTGTGGGGCTCTGTCGGGCTCTGTCGGGCCCTGTCGGGCTCTGTCGGGCCCTGTCGGGCTCTGTCGGGCCCTGTCGGGCCCTGTCGGGCTCTGTCGGGCTCTGTCGGGCCCTGTCGGGCTCTGTCGGGCTCTGTCGGGCTCTGTCGGGCTCTACTGGGCCCTGTCGGGCTCTGTCGGGCTCTGTCGGGCCCTGTCGGGCTCTGTCGGGCTCTACTGGGCCCTGTCGGGCCCTGTCGGGCCCTGTCGGGCTCTGTCGGGCTCTGTCGGGCTCTGTCGGGCTCTACTGGGCTCTACTGGGCCCTGTCGGGCTCTGTCGGGCTCTGTCGGGCTCTGTCGGGCTCTGTCGGGCCCTGTCGGGCTCTGTCGGGCCCTGTCGGGCCCTGTCGGGCTCTGTCGGGCTCTGTCGGGCTCTGTCGGGCTCTACTGGGCCCTGTCGGGCTCTGTCGGGCTCTGTCGGGCCCTGTCGGGCTCTGTCGGGCTCTACTGGGCCCTGTCGGGCCCTGTCGGGCCCTGTCGGGCTCTGTCGGGCTCTGTCGGGCTCTGTCGGGCTCTACTGGGCTCTACTGGGCTCTGTCGGGCTCTACTGGGCCCTGTCGGGCTCTGTCGGGCTCTGTCGGGCTCTGTCGGGCCCTGTCGGGCTCTGTCGGGCTCTGTCGTGCCCTGTCGGGCTCTGTCGGGCTCTGTCGGGCCCTGTCGGGCTCTATCGGGCCCTGTCGGGCTCTGTCGGGCCCTGTCGGGCTCTATCGGGCCCTGTCGGGCCCTGTCGGGCCCTGTCGGGCTCTGTTGGGCTCTGTCGGGCCCTGTCGGGCTCTATCGGGCCCTGTCGGGCTCTATCGGGCCCTGTCGGGCCCTGTCGGGCCCTGTCGGGCTCTGTCGGGCTCTGTCGGGCCCTGTCGGGCTCTGTCGGGCTCTGTCGGGCTCTGTCGGGCTCTACTGGGCCCTGTCGGGCTCTGTCGGGCTCTGTCTGGCTCTGTCGGGCTCTGTCGGGCTCTACTGGGCCCTGTTGGGCTCTGTCGGGCTCTGTCGGGCTCTGTCGGGCTCTGTCGGGCTCTGTCGGGCTCTACTGGGCTCTGTCGGGCTCTGTCGGGCTCTGTCGGGCTCTGTCGGGCTCTACTGGGCCCTGTCGGGCTCTACTGGGCCCTGTCGGGCCCTGTCGGGCTCTGTCGGGCTCTGTCGGGCTCTGTCGGGCTCTACTGGGCTCTACTGGGCTCTGTCGGGCTCTGTCGGGCTCTGTCGGGCTCTGTCGGGCCCTGTCGGGCTCTGTCGGGCTCTACTGGGCCCTGTCGGGCCCTGTCGGGCTCTACTGGGCTCTACTGGGCTCTGTCGGGCTCTGTCGGGCTCTGTCGGGCTCTGTCGGGCTCTACTGGGCCCTGTCGGGCCCTGTCGGGCTCTGTCGGGCTCTGTCGGGCTCTGTCGGGCTCTACTGGGCCCTGTCGGGCCCTGTCGGGCTCTGTCGGGCTCTGTCGGGCTCTGTCGGGCTCTACTGGGCTCTACTGGGATCTGTCGGGCTCTGTCGGGTTCTGTCGGGCTCTGTCGGGCTCTGTCGGGCTCTGTCGGGCCCTGTCGGGCTCTGTCGGGCTCTGTCGGGCCCTGTCGGGCCCTGTCGGGGTCTGTCGGGCCCTGTCGGGCTCTGTCGGGCCCTGTCGGGCCCTGTCGGGCTCTGTCGGGCTCTGTCGGGCCCTGTCGGGCTCTGTCGGGCTCTGTCGGGCTCTGTCGGGCTCTACTGGGCCCTGTCGGGCCCTGTCGGGCCCTGTCGGGCTCTGTCGGGCTCTGTCGGGCTCTGTCGGGCTCTACTGGGCTCTGTCGGGCCCAGTCGGGCCCTGTCGGGCTCTGTCGGGCTCTGTCGGGCCCTGTCGGGCCCTGTCGGTCTCTGTCGGGCTCTGCCGGGCTCTACTGGGCTCTGTCGGGCTCTGTCGGGCTCTGTCGGGCTCTACTGGTCCCTGTCGGGCTCTGTCGGGCTCTGTCGGGCTCTGTCGGGCCCTGTGAGGCCCTGTCGGGCTCTGTCGGGCTCTCTCGGGCTCTACTGGGCTCTGTCGGGCTCTGTCGGGCTCTGTCGGGCTCTACTGGGCCCTGTCGGGCTCTGTCGGGCTCTGTGGGGCTCTGTCGGGCTCTGTCGGGCTCTGTCGGGCTCTGTCGGGCCCTGTCGGGCTCTGTCGGGCCCTGTCGGGCCCTGTCGGGCTCTGTCGGGCTCTGTCGGGCCCTGTCGGGCTCTGTCGGGCTCTGTCGGGCTCTGTCGGGCTCTACTGGGCCCTGTCGGGCTCTGTCGGGCTCTGTCGGGCCCTGTCGGGCTCTGTCGGGCTCTACTGGGCCCTGTCGGGCCCTGTCGGGCCCTGTCGGGCTCTGTCGGGCTCTGTCGGGCTCTGTCGGGCTCTACTGGGCTCTACTGGGCTCTGTCGGGCTCTACTGGGCCCTGTCGGGCCCTGTCGGGCTCTGTCGGGCTCTGTCGGGCTCTGTCGGGCCCTGTCGGGCTCTGTCGGGCTCTGTCGTGCCCTGTCGGGCTCTGTCGGGCTCTGTCGGGCCCTGTCGGGCTCTATCGGGCCCTGTCGGGCTCTGTCGGGCCCTGTCGGGCTCTATCGGGCCCTGTCGGGCCCTGTCGGGCCCTGTCGGGCTCTGTCGGGCTCTGTCGGGCCCTGTCGGGCTCTGTCGGGCTCTGTCGGGCTCTATCGGGCTCTACTGGGCCCTGTCGGGCTCTGTCGGGCTCTGTCGGCCTGTGTCGGGCCCTGTCGGGCTCTGTCGGGCTCTGTCGGGCTCTACTGGGCCCTGTCGGGCTCTGTCGGGCTCTGTCGGGCTCTGTCGGGCTCTGTCGGGCTCTACTGGGCCCTGTCGGGCTCAGTCGGGCTCTGTCGGGCCCTGTCGGGCCCTGTCGGGCTCTGTCAGGCTCTGTCGGGCTCTGTCGGGCTCTACTGGGCCCTGTCGGGCTCTGTCGGGCTCTGTCGGGCCCTGTCGGGCTCTGTCGGGCTCTGTCGGGCTCTGTCGGGCTCTACTGGGCTCTGTCGGGCTCTGTCGGGCTCTGTCGGGCTCTGTCGGGCTCTACTGGGCCCTGTCGGGCTCTGTCGGGCTCTGTCGGGCCCTGTCGGGCTCTGTCGGGCTCTGTCGGGCCCTGTCGGGCCCTGTCGGGCTCTGTCGGGCTCTGTCAGGCTCTGTCGGGCTCTACTGGGCTCTGTCGGGCTCTACTGGGCTCTACTGGGCCCTGTCGGGCTCTGTCGGGCTCTGTCGGGCTCTGTCGGGCTCTACTGGGCTCTGTCAGGCCCTGTCGGGCTCTGTCGGGCTCTGTCGGGCTCTGTCGGGCTCTACTGGGCTCTGTCGGGCTCTGTCGGGCTCTGTCGGGCTCTGTCGGGCACTACTGGGCCCTGTCGGGCCCTGTCGGGCTCTGTCGGTCTCTGTCGGGCTCTGTCGGGCTCAACTGGTCTCTGCCGGGCTCTGTCGGGTTCTGTCGGGCTCTGTCGGGCTCTGTCGGGCTCTACTGGGCTCTTCTGGGCTCTGTCGTGCTCTGTCGGGCTCTACTGGGCCCTGTCGGGCTCTGTCGGGCTCTGTCGGGCCCTGTCGGGCCCTGTCGGGCTCTGTCGGGCTCTGTCGGGTTCTGTCGGGCTCTGTCGGGCTCTGTCGGGCTCTTCTGGGCCCTGTCGGGCCCTGTCGGGCTCTGTCGGGCTCTGTCGGGCTCTGTCGGGCCCTGTCGGGCTCTGTCGGGCTCTGTCGGGCCCTGTCGGGCTCTGTCGGGCTCTGTCGGGCTCTGTCGGGCTCTACTGGGCTCTGTCGGGTTTTACTGGGCTCTACTGGGCCCTGTCGGGCTCTGTCGGGCTCTGTCGGGGTCTGTCGGGCCCTGTCGGGCTCTGTCGGGCTCTCTCGGGCTCTGTCGGGCCCTGTCGGGCTCTGTCGGGCTCTGTCGGGCTCTGTCGGGCTCTACTGGGCTCTGTCGGGCTCTGTCGGGCTCTGTCGGGCTCTGTCGGGCTCTACTGGGCCCTGTCGGGCTCTGTCGGGCTCTGTCGGGCCCTGTCGGGCTCTGTCGGGCTCTGTCGGGCTCTGTCGGGCTCTACTGGGCTCTGTCGGGCTCTGTCGGGCTCTGTCGGGCTCTACTGGGCCCTGTCGGGCCCTGTCGGGCTCTGTCGGGCTCTGTCGGGCTCTGTCGGGCTCTACTGGGCTCTACTGGGCTCTGTCGGGCTCTGTCGGGTTCTGTCGGGCTCTGTCGGGCTCTGTCGGGCTCTGTCGGGCCCTGTCGGGCTCTGTCGGGCTCTGTCGTGCGCTGTCGGGCCCTGTCGGGGTCTGTCGGGCCCTGTCGGGCTCTGTCGGGCCCTGTCGGGCCCTGTCGGGCTCTGTCGGGCTCTGTCGGGCACTGTCGGGCTCTGTCGGGCTCTACTGGGCCCTGTCGGGCCCTGTCGGGCCCTGTCGGGCTCTGTCGGGCTCTGTCGGGCTCTGTCGGGCTCTACTGGGCTCTGTCGGGCCCAGTCGGGCCCTGTCGGGCTCTGTCGGACTCTGTCGGGCTCTGTCGGGCCCTGTCGGGCTCTGTCGGGCTCTGTCGGGCTCTACTGGGCTCTGTCGGGCTCTGTCGGGCTCTGTCGGGCTCTGTCGGGCTCTACTGGGCCCTGTCGGGCTCTGTCGGGCTCTGTCGGGCTCTGTCAAGCCCTGTGAGGCCCTGTCGGGCTCTGTCGGGCTCTCTCGGGCTCTACTGGGCTCTGTCGGGCTCTGTCGGGCTCTGTCGGGCTCTACTGGGCCCTGTCGGGCTCTGTCGGGCTCTGTCGGGCTCTGTCGGGCTCTGTCGGGCCCTGTCGGGCTCTGTCGGGCCCTGTCGGGCCCTGTCGGGCTCTGTCGGGCTCTGTCGGGCCCTGTCGGGCTCTACTGGGCCCTGTCGGGCTCTGTCGGGCTCTGTCGGGCCCTGTCGGGCTCTGTCGGGCTCTACTGGGCCCTGTCGGGCCCTGTCGGGCCCTGTCGGGCTCTGTCGGGCTCTGTCGGGCTCTGTCGGGCTCTACTGGGCTCTACTGGGCTCTGTCGGGCTCTACTGGGCCCTGTCGGGCTCTGTCGGGCTCTGTCGGGCTCTGTCGGGCCCTGTCGGGCTCTGTCGGGCTCTGTCGTGCCCTGTCGGGCTCTGTCGGGCTCTGTCGGGCCCTGTCGGGCTCTATCGGGCCCTGTCGGGCTCTGTCGGGCCCTGTCGGGCTCTATCGGGCCCTGTCGGGCCCTGTCGGGCCCTGTCGGGCTCTGTTGGGCTCTGTCGGGCCCTGTCGGGCTCTATCGGGCCCTGTCGGGCTCTATCGGGCCCTGTCGGGCCCTGTCGGGCCCTGTCGGGCTCTGTCGGGCTCTGTCGGGCCCTGTCGGGCTCTGTCGGGCTCTGTCGGGCTCTGTCGGGCTCTACTGGGCCCTGTCGGGCTCTGTCGGGCTCTGTCTGGCTCTGTCGGGCTCTGTCGGGCTCTACTGGGCCCTGTCGGGCTCTGTCGGGCTCTCTCGGGCTCTGTCGGGCCCTGTCGGGCTCTGTCGGGCTCTGTCGGGCTCTGTCGGGCTCTACTGGGCTCTGTCGGGCTCTGTCGGGCTCTGTCGGGCTCTGTCGGGCTCTACTGGGCCCTGTCGGGCTCTACTGGGCCCTGTCGGGCCCTGTCGGGCTCTGTCGGGCTCTGTCGGGCTCTGTCGGGCTCTACTGGGCTCTACTGGGCTCTGTCGGGCTCTGTCGGGCTCTGTCGGGCTCTGTCGGGCCCTGTCGGGCTCTGTCGGGCTCTACTGGGCCCTGTCGGGCCCTGTCGGGCTCTACTGGGCTCTACTGGGCTCTGTCGGGCTCTGTCGGGCTCTGTCGGGCTCTGTCGGGCTCTGTCGGGCCCTGTCGGGCCCTGTCGGGCCCTGTCGGGGTCTGTCGGGCCCTGTCGGGCCCTGTCGGGCCCTGTCGGGCTCTGTCGGGCTCTGTCGGGCTCTGTCGGGCTCTGTCGGGTTCTGTCGGGCACTGTCGGGCTCTGTCGGGCTCTGTCGGGCCCTGTCGGGCTCTGTCGGGCTCTGTCGGGCCCTGTCGGGCCCTGTCGGGCCCTGTCGGGGTCTGTCGGGCCCTGTCGGGCCCTGTCGGGCCCTGTCGGGCTCTGTCGGGCTCTGTCGGGCCCTGTCGGGCTCTGTCGGGCTCTGTCGGGCTCTGTCGGGCTCTACTGGGCCCTGTCGGGCCCTGTCGGGCCCTGTCGGGCTCTGTCGGGCTCTGTCGGGCTCTGTCGGGCTCTACTGGGCTCTGTCGGGCCCAGTCGGGCCCTGTCGGGCTCTGTCGGGCTCTGTCGGGCCCTGTCGGGCCCTGTCGGTCTCTGTCGGGCTCTGCCGGGCTCTACTGGGCTCTGTCGGGCTCTGTCGGGCTCTGTCGGGCTCTACTGGTCCCTGTCGGGCTCTGTCGGGCTCTGTCGGGCTCTGTCGGGCCCTGTGAGGCCCTGTCGGGCTCTGTCGGGCTCTCTCGGGCTCTACTGGGCTCTGTCGGGCTCTGTCGGGCTCTGTCGGGCTCTACTGGGCCCTGTCGGGCTCTGTCGGGCTCTGTGGGGCTCTGTCGGGCTCTGTCGGGCCCTGTCGGGCTCTGTCGGGCCCTGTCGGGCTCTGTCGGGCCCTGTCGGGCCCTGTCGGGCTCTGTCGGGCTCTGTCGGGCCCTGTCGGGCTCTGTCGGGCTCTGTCGGGCTCTGTCGGGCTCTACTGGGCCCTGTCGGGCTCTGTCGGGCTCTGTCGGGCCCTGTCGGGCTCTGTCGGGCTCTACTGGGCCCTGTCGGGCCCTGTCGGGCCCTGTCGGGCTCTGTCGGGCTCTGTCGGGCTCTGTCGGGCTCTACTGGGCTCTACTGGGCCCTGTCGGGCTCTGTCGGGCTCTGTCGGGCTCTGTCGGGCTCTGTCGGGCCCTGTCGGGCTCTGTCGGGCCCTGTCGGGCCCTGTCGGGCTCTGTCGGGCTCTGTCGGGCTCTGTCGGGCTCTACTGGGCCCTGTCGGGCTCTGTCGGGCTCTGTCGGGCCCTGTCGGGCTCTGTCGGGCTCTACTGGGCCCTGTCGGGCCCTGTCGGGCCCTGTCGGGCTCTGTCGGGCTCTGTCGGGCTCTGTCGGGCTCTACTGGGCTCTACTGGGCTCTGTCGGGCTCTACTGGGCCCTGTCGGGCTCTGTCGGACTCTGTCGGGCTCTGTCGGGCCCTGTCGGGCTCTGTCGGGCTCTGTCGTGCCCTGTCGGGCTCTGTCGGGCTCTGTCGGGCCCTGTCGGGCTCTATCGGGCCCTGTCGGGCTCTGTCGGGCCCTGTCGGGCTCTATCGGGCCCTGTCGGGCCCTGTCGGGCCCTGTCGGGCTCTGTTGGGCTCTGTCGGGCCCTGTCGGGCTCTATCGGGCCCTGTCGGGCTCTATCGGGCCCTGTCGGGCCCTGTCGGGCCCTGTCGGGCTCTGTCGGGCTCTGTCGGGCCCTGTCGGGCTCTGTCGGGCTCTGTCGGGCTCTGTCGGGCTCTACTGGGCCCTGTCGGGCTCTGTCGGGCTCTGTCTGGCTCTGTCGGGCTCTGTCGGGCTCTACTGGGCCCTGTTGGGCTCTGTCGGGCTCTGTCGGGCTCTGTCGGGCTCTGTCGGGCTCTGTCGGGCTCTACTGGGCTCTGTCGGGCTCTGTCGGGCTCTGTCGGGCTCTGTCGGGCTCTACTGGGCCCTGTCGGGCTCTACTGGGCCCTGTCGGGCCCTGTCGGGCTCTGTCGGGCTCTGTCGGGCTCTGTCGGGCTCTACTGGGCTCTACTGGGCTCTGTCGGGCTCTGTCGGGCTCTGTCGGGCTCTGTCGGGCCCTGTCGGGCTCTGTCGGGCTCTACTGGGCCCTGTCGGGCCCTGTCGGGCTCTACTGGGCTCTACTGGGCTCTGTCGGGCTCTGTCGGGCTCTGTCGGGCTCTGTCGGGCTCTACTGGGCCCTGTCGGGCCCTGTCGGGCTCTGTCGGGCTCTGTCGGGCTCTGTCGGGCTCTACTGGGCCCTGTCGGGCCCTGTCGGGCTCTGTCGGGCTCTGTCGGGCTCTGTCGGGCTCTACTGGGCTCTACTGGGATCTGTCGGGCTCTGTCGGGTTCTGTCGGGCTCTGTCGGGCTCTGTCGGGCTCTGTCGGGCCCTGTCGGGCTCTGTCGGGCTCTGTCGGGCCCTGTCGGGCCCTGTCGGGGTCTGTCGGGCCCTGTCGGGCTCTGTCGGGCCCTGTCGGGCCCTGTCGGGCTCTGTCGGGCTCTGTCGGGCCCTGTCGGGCTCTGTCGGGCTCTGTCGGGCTCTGTCGGGCTCTACTGGGCCCTGTCGGGCCCTGTCGGGCCCTGTCGGGCTCTGTCGGGCTCTGTCGGGCTCTGTCGGGCTCTACTGGGCTCTGTCGGGCCCAGTCGGGCCCTGTCGGGCTCTGTCGGGCTCTGTCGGGCCCTGTCGGGCCCTGTCGGTCTCTGTCGGGCTCTGCCGGGCTCTACTGGGCTCTGTCGGGCTCTGTCGGGCTCTGTCGGGCTCTACTGGTCCCTGTCGGGCTCTGTCGGGCTCTGTCGGGCTCTGTCGGGCCCTGTGAGGCCCTGTCGGGCTCTGTCGGGCTCTCTCGGGCTCTACTGGGCTCTGTCGGGCTCTGTCGGGCTCTGTCGGGCTCTACTGGGCCCTGTCGGGCTCTGTCGGGCTCTGTGGGGCTCTGTCGGGCTCTGTCGGGCTCTGTCGGGCTCTGTCGGGCCCTGTCGGGCTCTGTCGGGCCCTGTCGGGCCCTGTCGGGCTCTGTCGGGCTCTGTCGGGCCCTGTCGGGCTCTGTCGGGCTCTGTCGGGCTCTGTCGGGCTCTACTGGGCCCTGTCGGGCTCTGTCGGGCTCTGTCGGGCCCTGTCGGGCTCTGTCGGGCTCTACTGGGCCCTGTCGGGCCCTGTCGGGCCCTGTCGGGCTCTGTCGGGCTCTGTCGGGCTCTGTCGGGCTCTACTGGGCTCTACTGGGCTCTGTCGGGCTCTACTGGGCCCTGTCGGGCCCTGTCGGGCTCTGTCGGGCTCTGTCGGGCTCTGTCGGGCCCTGTCGGGCTCTGTCGGGCTCTGTCGTGCCCTGTCGGGCTCTGTCGGGCTCTGTCGGGCCCTGTCGGGCTCTATCGGGCCCTGTCGGGCTCTGTCGGGCCCTGTCGGGCTCTATCGGGCCCTGTCGGGCCCTGTCGGGCCCTGTCGGGCTCTGTCGGGCTCTGTCGGGCCCTGTCGGGCTCTGTCGGGCTCTGTCGGGCTCTATCGGGCTCTACTGGGCCCTGTCGGGCTCTGTCGGGCTCTGTCGGCCTGTGTCGGGCCCTGTCGGGCTCTGTCGGGCTCTGTCGGGCTCTACTGGGCCCTGTCGGGCTCTGTCGGGCTCTGTCGGGCTCTGTCGGGCTCTGTCGGGCTCTACTGGGCCCTGTCGGGCTCAGTCGGGCTCTGTCGGGCCCTGTCGGGCCCTGTCGGGCTCTGTCAGGCTCTGTCGGGCTCTGTCGGGCTCTACTGGGCCCTGTCGGGCTCTGTCGGGCTCTGTCGGGCCCTGTCGGGCTCTGTCGGGCTCTGTCGGGCTCTGTCGGGCTCTACTGGGCTCTGTCGGGCTCTGTCGGGCTCTGTCGGGCTCTGTCGGGCTCTACTGGGCCCTGTCGGGCTCTGTCGGGCTCTGTCGGGCCCTGTCGGGCTCTGTCGGGCTCTGTCGGGCCCTGTCGGGCCCTGTCGGGCTCTGTCGGGCTCTGTCAGGCTCTGTCGGGCTCTACTGGGCTCTGTCGGGCTCTACTGGGCTCTACTGGGCCCTGTCGGGCTCTGTCGGGCTCTGTCGGGCTCTGTCGGGCTCTACTGGGCTCTGTCAGGCCCTGTCGGGCTCTGTCGGGCTCTGTCGGGCTCTGTCGGGCTCTACTGGGCTCTGTCGGGCTCTGTCGGGCTCTGTCGGGCTCTGTCGGGCACTACTGGGCCCTGTCGGGCCCTGTCGGGCTCTGTCGGTCTCTGTCGGGCTCTGTCGGGCTCAACTGGTCTCTGCCGGGCTCTGTCGGGTTCTGTCGGGCTCTGTCGGGCTCTGTCGGGCTCTACTGGGCTCTTCTGGGCTCTGTCGTGCTCTGTCGGGCTCTACTGGGCCCTGTCGGGCTCTGTCGGGCTCTGTCGGGCCCTGTCGGGCCCTGTCGGGCTCTGTCGGGCTCTGTCGGGTTCTGTCGGGCTCTGTCGGGCTCTGTCGGGCTCTTCTGGGCCCTGTCGGGCCCTGTCGGGCTCTGTCGGGCTCTGTCGGGCTCTGTCGGGCCCTGTCGGGCTCTGTCGGGCTCTGTCGGGCCCTGTCGGGCTCTGTCGGGCTCTGTCGGGCTCTGTCGGGCTCTACTGGGCTCTGTCGGGTTTTACTGGGCTCTACTGGGCCCTGTCGGGCTCTGTCGGGCTCTGTCGGGGTCTGTCGGGCCCTGTCGGGCTCTGTCGGGCTCTGTCGGGCTCTGTCGGGCCCTGTCGGGCTCTGTCGGGCTCTGTCGGGCTCTGTCGGGCTCTACTGGGCCCTGTCGGGCTCTGTCGGGCTCTGTCGGGCTCTGTCGGGCCCTGTCAGGCTCTGTCGGGCTCTGTCGGGCCCTGTCGGGCTCTGTCGGGCTCTACTGGGCCCTGTCGGGCCCTGTCGGGCTCTGTCGGGCTCTGTCGGGCCCTGTCGGGCTCTGTCGGGCTCTGTCGGGCTGTGTCGGGCTCTGTCGGGCTCTACTGGGCTCTACTGGGCTCTGTCGGGCTCTGTCGGGCTCTGTCGGGCTCTGTCGGGCTCTACTGGGCCCTGTCGGGCCCTGTCGGGCTCTGTCGGGCTCTGTCGGGCTCTGTCGGGCTCTACTGGCCCTGTCGGGCCCTGTCGGGCTCTGTCGGGCTCTGTCGGGCTCTGTCGGGCTCTACTGGGCTCTACTGGGCTCTGTCGGGCTCTGTCGGGCTCTGTCGGGCTCTGTCGGGCCCTGTCGGGCTCTGTCGGGCTCTACTGGGCCCTGTCGGGCCCTGTCGGGCTCTACTGGGCTCTACTGGGCTCTGTCGGGCTCTGTCGGGCTCTGTCGGGCTCTGTCGGGCTCTACTGGGCCCTGTCGGGCCCTGTCGGGCTCTGTCGGGCTCTGTCGGGCTCTGTCGGGCTCTACTGGGCCCTGTCGGCCCTGTCGGGCTCTGTCGGGCTCTGTCGGGCTCTGTCGGGCTCTACTGGGCTCTACTGGGATCTGTCGGGCTCTGTCGGGTTCTGTCGGGCTCTGTCGGGCTCTGTCGGGCTCTGTCGGGCCCTGTCGGGCTCTGTCGGGCTCTGTCGGGCCCTGTCGGCCTCTGTCGGGGTCTGTCGGGCCCTGTCGGCCTCTGTCGGGGTCTGTCGGGCCCTGTCGGGCTCTGTCGGGCCCTGTCGGGCCCTGTCGGGCTCTGTCGGGCTCTGTCGGGCCCTGTCGGGCTCTGTCGGGCTCTGTCGGGCTCTGTCGGGCTCTACTGGGCCCTGTCGGGCCCTGTCGGGCCCTGTCGGGCTCTGTCGGGCTCTGTCGGGCTCTGTCGGGCTCTACTGGGCTCTGTCGGGCCCAGTCGGGCCCTGTCGGGCTCTGTCGGGCTCTGTCGGGCCCTGTCGGGCCCTGTCGGTCTCTGTCGGGCTCTGCCGGGCTCTACTGGGCTCTGTCGGGCTCTGTCGGGCTCTGTCGGGCTCTACTGGTCCCTGTCGGGCTCTGTCGGGCTCTGTCGGGCTCTGTCGGGCCCTGTGAGGCCCTGTCGGGCTCTGTCGGGCTCTCTCGGGCTCTACTGGGCTCTGTCGGGCTCTGTCGGGCTCTGTCGGGCTCTACTGGGCCCTGTCGGCTCTGTCGGGCTCTGTGGTGCTCTGTCGGGCTCTGTCGGGCTCTGTCGGGCTCTGTCGGGCCCTGTCGGGCTCTGTCGGGCCCTGTCGGGCCCTGTCGGGCTCTGTCGGGCTCTGTCGGGCCCTGTCGGGCTCTGTCGGGCTCTGTCGGGCTCTGTCGGGCTCTACTGGGCCCTGTCGGGCTCTGTCGGGCTCTGTCGGGCCCTGTCGGGCTCTGTCGGGCTCTACTGGGCCCTGTCCGGGCCCTGTCGGGCCCTGTCGGGCTCTGTCGGGCTCTGTCGGGCTCTGTCGGGCTCTACTGGGCTCTACTGGGCTCTGTCGGGCTCTACTGGGCCCTGTCGGGCTCTGTCGGGCCCTGTCGGGCTCTGTCGGGCCCTGTCGGGCTCTGTCGGGCTCTGTCGTGCCCTGTCGGGCTCTGTCGGGCTCTGTCGGGCCCTGTCGGGCTCTATCGGGCCCTGTCGGGCTCTGTCGGGCCCTGTCGGGCTCTATCGGGCCCTGTCGGGCCCTGTCGGGCCCTGTCGGGCTCTGTCGGGCTCTGTCGGGCCCTGTCGGGCTCTGTCGGGCTCTGTCGGGCTCTATCGGGCTCTACTGGGCCCTGTCGGGCTCTGTCGGGCTCTGTCGGCCTGTGTCGGGCCCTGTCGGGCTCTGTCGGGCTCTGTCGGGCTCTACTGGGCCCTGTCGGGCTCTGTCGGGCTCTGTCGGGCTCTGTCGGGCTCTGTCGGGCTCTACTGGGCCCTGTCGGGCTC
Source organism: Caloenas nicobarica (assembly GCF_036013445.1). Taxonomy (NCBI): domain Eukaryota; kingdom Metazoa; phylum Chordata; class Aves; order Columbiformes; family Columbidae; genus Caloenas; species Caloenas nicobarica. The sequence continues at coordinate 326,707 of NW_027017064.1, forward strand.
AGTCGGGCTCTGTCGGGCCCTGTCGGGCCCTGTCGGGCTCTGTCGGGCTCTGTCGGGCTCTACTGGGCCCTGTCGGGCTCTGTCGGGCTCTGTCGGGCCCTGTCGGGCTCTGTCGGGCTCTGTCGGGCTCTGTCGGGCTCTACTGGGCTCTGTCGGGCTCTGTCGGGCTCTGTCGGGCTCTGTCGGGCTCTACTGGGCCCTGTCGGGCTCTGTCGGGCTCTGTCGGGCCCTGTCGGGCTCTGTCGGGCCCTGTCGGGCCCTGTCGGGCTCTGTCGGGCTCTGTCGGGCTCTGTCGGGCTCTACTGGGCTCTGTCGGGCTCTACTGGGCTCTACTGGGCCCTGTCGGGCTCTGTCGGGCCCTGTCGGGCTCTGTCGGGCTCTGTCGGGCCCTGTCGGGCTCTGTCGGGCTCTGTCGGGCTCTGTCGGGCTCTACTGGGCTCTGTCGGGTTTTACTGGGCTCTACTGGGCCCTGTCGGGCTCTGTCGGGCTCTGTCGGGGTCTGTCGGGCCCTGTCGGGCTCTGTCGGGCTCTGTCGGGCTCTGTCGGGCCCTGTCGGGCTCTGTCGGGCTCTGTCGGGCTCTGTCGGGCTCTACTGGGCCCTGTCGGGCTCTGTCGGGCTCTGTCAGGCTCTGTCGGGCCCTGTCAGGCTCTGTCGGGCTCTGTCGGGCCCTGTCGGGCTCTGTCGGGCTCTACTGGGCCCTGTCGGGCCCTGTCGGGCTCTGTCGGGCTCTGTCGGGCCCTGTCGGGCTCTGTCGGGCTCTGTCGGGCTCTGTCGGGCCCTGTCGGGCTCTGTCGGGCTCTGTCGGGCCCTGTCGGGCTCTGTCGGGCTCTGTCGGGCTCTGTCGGGCTCTACTGGGCTCTGTCGGGTTTTACTGGGCTCTACTGGGCCCTGTCGGGCTCTGTCGGGCTCTGTCGGGGTCTGTCGGGCCCTGTCGGGCTCTGTCGGGCTCTGTCGGGCTCTGTCGGGCCCTGTCGGGCTCTGTCGGGCTCTGTCGGGCTCTGTCGGGCTCTACTGGGCCCTGTCGGGCTCTGTCGGGCTCTGTCGGGCTCTGTCGGGCCCTGTCAGGCTCTGTCGGGCTCTGTCGGGCCCTGTCGGGCTCTGTCGGGCTCTACTGGGCCCTGTCGGGCCCTGTCGGGCTCTGTCGGGCTCTGTCGGGCCCTGTCGGGCTCTGTCGGGCTCTGTCGGGCTGTGTCGGGCTCTGTCGGGCTCTACTGGGCTCTACTGGGCTCTGTCGGGCTCTGTCGGGCTCTGTCGGGCTCTGTCGGGCTCTACTGGGCCCTGTCGGGCCCTGTCGGGCTCTGTCGGGCTCTGTCGGGCTCTGTCGGGCTCTACTGGGCCCTGTCGGGCCCTGTCGGGCTCTGTCGGGCTCTGTCGGGCTCTGTCGGGCTCTACTGGGCTCTACTGGGCTCTGTCGGGCTCTGTCGGGCTCTGTCGGGCTCTGTCGGGCCCTGTCGGGCTCTGTCGGGCTCTACTGGGCCCTGTCGGGCCCTGTCGGGCTCTACTGGGCTCTACTGGGCTCTGTCGGGCTCTGTCGGGCTCTGTCGGGCTCTGTCGGGCTCTACTGGGCCCTGTCGGGCCCTGTCGGGCTCTGTCGGGCTCTGTCGGGCTCTGTCGGGCTCTACTGGGCCCTGTCGGGCCCTGTCGGGCTCTGTCGGGCTCTGTCGGGCTCTGTCGGGCTCTACTGGGCTCTACTGGGATCTGTCGGGCTCTGTCGGGTTCTGTCGGGCTCTGTCGGGCTCTGTCGGGCTCTGTCGGGCCCTGTCGGGCTCTGTCGGGCTCTGTCGGGCCCTGTCGGCCTCTGTCGGGGTCTGTCGGGCCCTGTCGGCCTCTGTCGGGGTCTGTCGGGCCCTGTCGGGCTCTGTCGGGCCCTGTCGGGCCCTGTCGGGCTCTGTCGGGCTCTGTCGGGCCCTGTCGGGCTCTGTCGGGCTCTGTCGGGCTCTGTCGGGCTCTACTGGGCCCTGTCGGGCCCTGTCGGGCCCTGTCGGGCTCTGTCGGGCTCTGTCGGGCTCTGTCGGGCTCTACTGGGCTCTGTCGGGCCCAGTCGGGCCCTGTCGGGCTCTGTCGGGCTCTGTCGGGCCCTGTCGGGCCCTGTCGGTCTCTGTCGGGCTCTGCCGGGCTCTACTGGGCTCTGTCGGGCTCTGTCGGGCTCTGTCGGGCTCTACTGGTCCCTGTCGGGCTCTGTCGGGCTCTGTCGGGCTCTGTCGGGCCCTGTGAGGCCCTGTCGGGCTCTGTCGGGCTCTCTCGGGCTCTACTGGGCTCTGTCGGGCTCTGTCGGGCTCTGTCGGGCTCTACTGGGCCCTGTCGGGCTCTGTCGGGCTCTGTGGTGCTCTGTCGGGCTCTGTCGGGCTCTGTCGGGCTCTGTCGGGCCCTGTCGGGCTCTGTCGGGCCCTGTCGGGCCCTGTCGGGCTCTGTCGGGCTCTGTCGGGCCCTGTCGGGCTCTGTCGGGCTCTGTCGGGCTCTGTCGGGCTCTACTGGGCCCTGTCGGGCTCTGTCGGGCTCTGTCGGGCCCTGTCGGGCTCTGTCGGGCTCTACTGGGCCCTGTCGGGCCCTGTCGGGCCCTGTCGGGCTCTGTCGGGCTCTGTCGGGCTCTGTCGGGCTCTACTGGGCTCTACTGGGCTCTGTCGGGCTCTACTGGGCCCTGTCGGGCTCTGTCGGGCTCTGTCGGGCTCTGTCGGGCCCTGTCGGGCTCTGTCGGGCTCTGTCGTGCCCTGTCGGGCTCTGTCGGGCTCTGTCGGGCCCTGTCGGGCTCTATCGGGCCCTGTCGGGCTCTGTCGGGCCCTGTCGGGCTCTATCGGGCCCTGTCGGGCCCTGTCGGGCCCTGTCGGGCTCTGTCGGGCTCTGTCGGGCCCTGTCGGGCTCTGTCGGGCTCTGTCGGGCTCTATCGGGCTCTACTGGGCCCTGTCGGGCTCTGTCGGGCTCTGTCGGCCTGTGTCGGGCCCTGTCGGGCTCTGTCGGGCTCTGTCGGGCTCTACTGGGCCCTGTCGGGCTCTGTCGGGCTCTGTCGGGCTCTGTCGGGCTCTGTCGGGCTCTACTGGGCCCTGTCGGGCTCAGTCGGGCTCTGTCGGGCCTGTCGGGCCCTGTCGGGCTCTGTCAGGCTCTGTCGGGCTCTGTCGGGCTCTACTGGGCCCTGTCGGGCTCTGTCGGGCTCTGTCGGGCCCTGTCGGGCTCTGTCGGGCTCTGTCGGGCTCTGTCGGGCTCTACTGGGCTCTGTCGGGCTCTGTCGGGCTCTGTCGGGCTCTGTCGGGCTCTACTGGGCCCTGTCGGGCTCTGTCGGGCTCTGTCGGGCCCTGTCGGGCTCTGTCGGGCCCTGTCGGGCCCTGTCGGGCTCTGTCGGGCTCTGTCGGGCTCTGTCGGGCTCTACTGGGCTCTGTCGGGCTCTACGGGGCTCTACTGGGCCCTGTCGGGCTCTGTCGGGCCCTGTCGGGCTCTGTCGGGCTCTGTCGGGCCCTGTCGGGCTCTGTCGGGCTCTGTCGGGCTCTGTCGGGCTCTACTGGGCTCTGTCGGGTTTTACTGGGCTCTACTGGGCCCTGTCGGGCTCTGTCGGGCTCTGTCGGGGTCTGTCGGGCCCTGTCGGGCTCTGTCGGGCTCTGTCGGGCTCTGTCGGGCCCTGTCGGGCTCTGTCGGGCTCTGTCGGGCTCTGTCGGGCTCTACTGGGCCCTGTCGGGCTCTGTCGGGCTCTGTCAGGCTCTGTCGGGCCCTGTCAGGCTCTGTCGGGCTCTGTCGGGCCCTGTCGGGCTCTGTCGGGCTCTACTGGGCCCTGTCGGGCCCTGTCGGGCTCTGTCGGGCTCTGTCGGGCCCTGTCGGGCTCTGTCGGGCTCTGTCGGGCTGTGTCGGGCTCTGTCGGGCTCTACTGGGCTCTACTGGGCTCTGTCGGGCTCTGTCGGGCTCTGTCGGGCTCTGTCGGGCTCTACTGGGCCCTGTCGGGCCCTGTCGGGCTCTGTCGGGCTCTGTCGGGCTCTGTCGGGCTCTACTGGGCCCTGTCGGGCCCTGTCGGGCTCTGTCGGGCTCTGTCGGGCTCTGTCGGGCTCTACTGGGCTCTACTGGGCTCTGTCGGGCTCTGTCGGGCTCTGTCGGGCTCTGTCGGGCCCTGTCGGGCTCTGTCGGGCTCTACTGGGCCCTGTCGGGCCCTGTCGGGCTCTACTGGGCTCTACTGGGCTCTGTCGGGCTCTGTCGGGCTCTGTCGGGCTCTGTCGGGCTCTACTGGGCCCTGTCGGGCCCTGTCGGGCTCTGTCGGGCTCTGTCGGGCTCTGTCGGGCTCTACTGGGCCCTGTCGGGCCCTGTCGGGCTCTGTCGGGCTCTGTCGGGCTCTGTCGGGCTCTACTGGGCTCTACTGGGATCTGTCGGGCTCTGTCGGGTTCTGTCGGGCTCTGTCGGGCTCTGTCGGGCTCTGTCGGGCCCTGTCGGGCTCTGTCGGGCTCTGTCGGGCCCTGTCGGGCCCTGTCGGGGTCTGTCGGGCCCTGTCGGGCTCTGTCGGGCCCTGTCGGGCCCTGTCGGGCTCTGTCGGGCTCTGTCGGGCCCTGTCGGGCTCTGTCGGGCTCTGTCGGGCTCTGTCGGGCTCTACTGGGCCCTGTCGGGCCCTGTCGGGCCCTGTCGGGCTCTGTCGGGCTCTGTCGGGCTCTGTCGGGCTCTACTGGGCTCTGTCGGGCCCAGTCGGGCCCTGTCGGGCTCTGTCGGGCTCTGTCGGGCCCTGTCGGGCCCTGTCGGTCTCTGTCGGGCTCTGCCGGGCTCTACTGGGCTCTGTCGGGCTCTGTCGGGCTCTGTCGGGCTCTACTGGTCCCTGTCGGGCTCTGTCGGGCTCTGTCGGGCTCTGTCGGGCCCTGTGAGGCCCTGTCGGGCTCTGTCGGGCTCTCTCGGGCTCTACTGGGCTCTGTCGGGCTCTGTCGGGCTCTGTCGGGCTCTACTGGGCCCTGTCGGGCTCTGTCGGGCTCTGTGGGGCTCTGTCGGGCTCTGTCGGGCTCTGTCGGGCTCTGTCGGGCCCTGTCGGGCTCTGTCGGGCCCTGTCGGGCCCTGTCGGGCTCTGTCGGGCTCTGTCGGGCTCTGTCGGGCTCTACTGGGCCCTGTCGGGCTCTGTCGGGCTCTGTCGGGCCCTGTCGGGCTCTGTCGGGCTCTACTGGGCCCTGTCGGGCCCTGTCGGGCCCTGTCGGGCTCTGTCGGGCTCTGTCGGGCTCTGTCGGGCTCTACTGGGCTCTACTGGGCTCTGTCGGGCTCTACTGGGCCCTGTCGGGCCCTGTCGGGCTCTGTCGGGCTCTGTCGGGCTCTGTCGGGCCCTGTCGGGCTCTGTCGGGCTCTGTCGTGCCCTGTCGGGCTCTGTCGGGCTCTGTCGGGCCCTGTCGGGCTCTATCGGGCCCTGTCGGGCTCTGTCGGGCCCTGTCGGGCTCTATCGGGCCCTGTCGGGCCCTGTCGGGCCCTGTCGGGCTCTGTCGGGCTCTGTCGGGCCCTGTCGGGCTCTGTCGGGCTCTGTCGGCCTCTATCGGGCTCTACTGGGCCCTGTCGGGCTCTGTCGGGCTCTGTCGGCCTGTGTCGGGCCCTGTCGGGCTCTGTCGGGCTCTGTCGGGCTCTACTGGGCCCTGTCGGGCTCTGTCGGGCTCTGTCGGGCTCTGTCGGGCTCTGTCGGGCTCTACTGGGCCCTGTCGGGCTCAGTCGGGCTCTGTCGGGCCCTGTCGGGCCCTGTCGGGCTCTGTCAGGCTCTGTCGGGCTCTGTCCGGGCTCTACTGGGCCCTGTCGGGCTCTGTCGGGCTCTGTCGGGCCCTGTCGGGCTCTGTCGGGCTCTGTCGGGCTCTGTCGGGCTCTACTGGGCTCTGTCGGGCTCTGTCGGGCTCTGTCGGGCTCTGTCGGGCTCTACTGGGCCCTGTCGGGCTCTGTCGGGCTCTGTCGGGCCCTGTCGGGCTCTGTCGGGCTCTGTCGGGCCCTGTCGGGCCCTGTCGGGCTCTGTCGGGCTCTGTCGGGCTCTGTCGGGCTCTACTGGGCTCTGTCGGGCTCTACTGGGCTCTACTGGGCCCTGTCGGGCTCTGTCGGGCTCTGTCGGGCTCTGTCGGGCTCTACTGGGCTCTGTCAGGCCCTGTCGGGCTCTGTCGGGCTCTGTCGGGCTCTGTCGGGCTCTACTGGGCTCTGTCGGGCTCTGTCGGGCTCTGTCGGGCTCTGTCGGGCACTACTGGGCC